>NC_037684.1:43161208-43503724 GCF_003255815.1 Theropithecus gelada | reverse complement strand
TATTTATTGCCCCAGTTCCTCCACAACACCCCTCAAGATGGCTGGCTGTCTCTACTTGAATGTTTTCATGGACTAAGACCTCATTCACTCTCAAAAGCATTCTATTCCTATTTTATGATGACTCGACATTACCCATGAGGAAGTCCTTCCTTAAACGCAGATAAAAATGTGTCTCCTTATAGTTTTCACAAGATCTTCCTGTCCTCATGCTGTCCCCTGAAGCTCTGCAAAGCAAGTCTTGTACTATTCCAGGAGCCTATTCCTCACATAAACAAACATTTTGTAGTTGCTTCTTTACCTTCTAACCCAGTCTTCATTTCTTGCAGTGAAAAATCTCTAATTCTGTTACTTTTCTTAATATCTGTAGTGATTATTGAATCTGTCACTTTTGACAGAGAAAAGGGTAGGGGCAAATGTGAAAATCATGGATCAGAAGTACATCTGGCATCAATCAATACTGCTGTGATATATGGTCAACTTATTCATAAGAAGTGGAGTGCTGGTGCATTTTAACTGCCTCTCTGGAGGAAATCAAAGGACTGATTTGTAGAGTTTCCCATTTCTGTGGTGTAAATACTCCACGCATGGCTGCTGTCAAGTCACTGATAATGAGGCTTCAGAATGTGGATTTGATAAGAGGTGTAAACAGTTAGCTCTTGTGAGCTAGTAGGAGCTGGCTCAGGCACTTAGAATTTGCTCAACACCTGGTTAATCTTTGAATGTCTTTAAAAAATGTTATATATTTTAATCCATAATTATTGAGGTGCTGTTTGACCAGCCCCATATCAGGCCAGATTCTGTTCAAAATTCTACTTCAAAGCTTCCATTCCACTCAAAATTCAACTTCAAAGCTACTATGAGTGGAGGAAATACATAAAGTCATAGAAAAAGCCTCTAGCTTCTAATATTTGAGTCAGAAAAAGATTAATCTTTGATGACAGTGCTAGAAATGAAATTGGGCAAAGTTCACATATCAGTGTACATTATTATTAAATATGTACATTTATATGTACACACACACATATAAATGCAATTATCATATATCACTAGGCCATAAAGTTTTTTTTTTAAATCAAAGGGAAAAGAAAGATTTAAACTGCTGTCTTGTGAGGCATACTGCAAAAATGATTTGTCTTAACATTTTAAATAATTTTCCTAAACTCAGTAAGCATTTAAGTCCTTATGATAAATTAAGAAAATTTTATGAATATTCAAGTTAGAACTGTACTCATAAATAAAATTATTTTTATGTTTAGCCTTTTCCACTCTTGATTGACTCCTAAATTCTTCAAAGCATGAATATGTTTGCTTTTGTTCTCCAGTGAATCCATTCTGCAGTAGTTACTTGTTGAGTCACATTTCCCCAAGGGTGCAATTTACACCCTTACTCTATTCATACTGAACCAAACTCCTTGAGACAAACTGTGTTAGCACTGAATGAGAGTTAGCAGGAAAATTTTTTTAAATTATTACTTGGTTGGGTCATGGGATCTAAAATGGGAAGAAGTATGAGATAGAGCTGGAGTGGTCAGCAGCATCTGGCAAATCATGTTAAAGTATTTGGATTATTCTAGGAAAGCATTAAAGAGCTTTGATCAGGAGACTAACACAATCTGATTAGCATCAAGATAAAACATTGAAGATTTGTATTTAAGATTCTGGCTGCAGTGGTGAGAACAGATTGGCCAGATAAGTGATGGGGAGGTCATGATGGAGGATATTTCATGACCTAGGGAACAGATTCAAGAGGGACTTAGGAGTCACAATCAACAATAATTAGAAATCCATAATGGAGAAAAGCGAAGAAAATGGAGGTGAAGGAGCAGAGTAGAAGGATGGGAAAGAGTCAAGGTTCTTTCCAAGGAAAGAATGGACACAGATGCAATCAGGTCTATGGATGGTAGACAAGAAGTTTGTGATTTTATTTTCCCTGTTAAATAGGGGTAGTGGGTAAAGGAGACAGGAGTAGATATTTGAAGACAATGGAAAATATTTGAAATAGTCACTGTAGAAAAGCTGAAAACTATGCTATATGGGGCTGCGATGAGGGCCTGTTCTTAGTCACATTTCCTCGAGAATCTAATAGAATATGTATGTTTTTAAAAAGCATTCCTGGTGCTCCTGATAGAGCTCCTATTTCTCCATCCTCCTGCTCCTGACCTGCTCCTCTGATTTCTACTGAAACCCACCAAACAATATAAACACTTTTTAATTTAAAAATTTTAATAAGGTAACTCATTCCATTCTTGGTTCCTAGTTAGACCCCTAGATGGCCTTTCTAACAAAAACAGTGACATTCTCACAAAATGCTTGCTCCAAAAATGTTTGCTAGAGACTTCCCAGGACAAATCCTGACATCAGCGGGGAGACAGGAGCGCATGGGTCGTGCCATCGACGTGTCCTTTGTGTGGATCCCCATAATGTAGTCAACGAACAAACCTCCCAGTGAGGTCATGTCTCATTTGGGGTTGAATGGCTAATTCTGTATCTGTGATCACATTAACAAAAATGCACATAAAATGCCCAGGAATTTTTCCTTTGTATGATTCTGAAATTAAACTTACACAATGTCATGTCTGCAAAATGAGCATTTCACCATGGAGATTTCTTTGACTGTAATAGGGTTCAGAAGAGAATAGAGAAAATTTAATATGTTAGGACATGTTACCTCTTCAGTTGGCTGTGTCATGCACCTTTCTGCGCTTCTGAAGTATCACATTTCAAATGTAGGTTGGTCTACATTCTAAAAAATAAAGTTTATATCCAAAAACCCTGACCAAGTTACTAGCTGTAACTTGCTCTACTGGTAGAAACTGTTGAGAACACTGAGGCAAAAAGTCTAATATCCATTCATGCTCGTTCTGAGATGCTTGATTCCCAATAAAGGAGAAGGTTGCTATCACCTAATTATGAAGACAGTGCCTTCATTATTCACCCCACTTACTGTACATATTGTCACATCAATAGTACAAAAGATTGTTAATTTAGAAATATAAGCACCTATTATGATGTAATAATAATCATCATCATAGTTAATATTTATTGAATAAGCATTACATATTGGAACTTTGGTAATTGTCTTACAGAAATTATGCTTTAATCCTTAAACAACCTTAGAAGGTAGGTACTAATGTCACCATAACAATTTTTAAATAAACGAATTAAAACTTAAATAAGTTCATAATACTTTTCCAAGCTTACAAGATGAATAAAAGGTATTGGCAGAATTTCAATGGAAACAATCTAATATCAGAGACCACACATTTCTCAGTGAATAAGGGCAAAAGGGACCTAAGAAAATAGAGCCAATTTGAACTATCCACAGCTAAATGTCATATGACCTCTAAGTAGTTCCACAAAGAAAACCACCACCTCAATCAGACTGTATGAGGACACTCACAAACAGTGAGGCTTTTGCTGAAATGAACTGGAAAGAGGATTGGGTAATGTAAAATGCCAAATTATCACAGATTTGAGCTAGATCAAAGGGATCTTGACCCAGGTTTGAACCAGCTTCAACATTTTTCTTTTGGTACCACATTTGATATCCAGTGGCCCTAAATGATTTCCTAAATCTGTACAGGGCGAATCTTGCCATTTAAAAGATTCTGTATGGAGATCCTAATAAAGATTGTGGAAATCAACAATGACCATCTGGACCAGAACAAGCAGAGGTTATTTATCAGGAGCTTGCAAGAAAGTTGGGTACTATCACTTTCGTTGGCCAGAGACTCACAGGCAAGCAGAGGAGTGGACAATCTTTATAGTAGAAAAAAAGGGAAAAGCTTCAAGTTTGCCCTGATCAAAAGTTGTTGGCCTGGGGAAGCCGGAGGTAGGCTATGTGGAAGCCGGACATCCTCTATGAATGGTTTGGGGAACACATTTCCTTTCTCTGGTTGGTTCTAGGTTAGAAGTGAAGGCAAACATAAGGAAAGCTGGGAGTCATTGACCAGGTTCTGACCATTTTGGGCCAATGGCTACAAAGGTTATGACTGGGCTTCCTGGGCTGGTTCCTGCAGAGACTATGGTCAGAGTTGTTTTGTCTTATATGGTCTGGCCGGTATGTATTTGTATATTCAGCCTCTCAAGATACAAAAACATAGTATGGTGGTAAATGCTATGTGGGACAGCAGCTTTGCACAAATACCTTTCTTAAGCCTGTAGCTCACACCAATACTTACAAATTGAGTGATTTGTGAATTAAACAAACAAAAGTAAATTACTCAGAGGCTCACATAAGTTGAATCAATAAAATAATATCTAATTGCTCTTTTTTTAGGTAAGCTTGGTTTTCTTAGAAGTCTGTTAGCCAACATATTAAAGGTTGGCTGATTTAATTATAATTGAATCTGTCTGATCTTAATAAAACCCACTGTGACAAATGCTCAGTGATGACTGGTGATGGTTTTCTGTGGACAAATTATACGGCCTTGCAATACAGGATTTGGAGAGCAAGAGTTCCTGCCATTTCGGAGGACTGGTTAACTCTAGCCAGTAAGATGCGCTGTGTTCTTAGAAACATGGTTTGCCCACAGTGCATTTACTTTCAAGTGTAATTCTATGTAGTGCCCTAAATTGTTTTAAACCTGCGGGGGATAATGGTATAATAAATTTCAGCCCTATCCAATCTACCACCTCGAATTTGTTTAATCACAAAAAAAATTAAGAAACTATATTTTATCATTCCCCCCACCTTTCACCTCATTAATAAATAAGTGTAATGGATGGTTATGATAATTTAAATACCTCACCTGCCCATCCTTTCATTCTAGATGATATCTGTAGATAAAATACACACTTTTACTAATTGTTAGCAGTTCAAGTTTTTTCAACTTTTACAATTTCTCAAATTTCTAATTGCAACACTAACTACTGTTTTCATCATGTAGATGTTTTCTCTTATAGAAAGATTCAATTGATATTCCCACCTTTCCAACTTCCCTTACCCTCCAAAGCTTGAAACTATTGCTATTCCTGCCATGAAAATAAAGACCTAAAGACAGTCTTGGCCAAAATAGTTGAGACAGTTATTCCACGGAGACAATTCTTGAAGGTTACTTTTATTTTCACTTTGAGTTTTTCCAAAGCCTTAAGTAAATGCAAATGTCACAATTGTTATTTCTCTTTAGGCTATGAATTCTGGAAAATATAAAGGAAGCTTCAGAACACAGAGCTGTCTGAGGCGCAAGAGACATTATGGAAGAAAACCTGAGTAATGAGACGTTGCGTCAATACCAAGTCCCAATTTAAACCAAGTTTATAGGATAAGTATTTTTTACAATGCTTCATGTCTTTCACCTGTCCCTAATCCATGGTAAATTCTTCCCCTTATTTGCTCTTTTTATTTGTTTTTTTCCTTACTCCTTGTGAAACACGTTCTATTTTGTTTGTTATCTGTACTAAGATCGCCTGCTTGCTGACACCTAACCATATTCCAATAGTTATGGCAAATTACAGAACAATCGGTCATGCCTCTTGAAAAGAATGGAAGATTTAAATAATAAGTAGAAAAATAAGTGCTTCCATGTGGCATTATTTTAACTCCCCATAATGGCCATAAAAAACTAAAAGCACAGTAAAAGAAAGAATTATTAGTAAGAAAATGAAAACAAAGTCATCCTTCCTTTCACTATGTTTCTCTACTCTTTTCTAAGGAAAGCATGGAATCTCCTAGAGTCTCTCATTTTCTGGTCATCACTATCTATCATGGGTTAGATTGTGTCCCACAAAAAGAAATTTTGAAGTTCTAACTCCTAGTACCTGCAAATGAGACCTGATTTGGAAATAGGGTCTTTGCAGATGTAATCAAGTTAACATAAAGTCATTAGACTGGGTCCCAATCCAATATGACTGGTGTCCTTATGGGAGATCTGGACACAGACACACATACAGAGAAGTTCATGTAAAGATGAAGGCAGACTTTGGAATTGCACTGCTACAGGGAAGGAATGCCTGGTGCTAGCGGAAGTTAAAAGTGGAAAGGGGACATTCTCCCTTAGAGGCTTCAGAGGGAGCCAGGCCCTCCCAACACTACACCTTGGCTCAGACTTCTAGCCTCTTGAACTGTGAGAAAATACATTTCTGTTGTTTTATGCCACCCAGTTTACAATACTTTGTCATAGCAGCCTTAGACAAATAATACTGTAGAGCATCCACACTTGCATCCAAAAGGTTATTTCACCTCTCTTAGATTTTCTTCCACTTCTTCCTTTCTGAGGAATCTTTTACTAACTTTCGACCTTTGCAAATTGATGGATGTGTCGGTTAATTTTATGTGCCAGCTTGACTGGTGAAGGGTTGGCCAGATAGCTGGTAAAACATTACTTCTGGGTGTGTCTTGAGGATGTCTGGCATTTGAGATTAGCAATTGAGTCAGTAGACTGAGTAAAGAAGAATGCCCTTGCTAATGTGAGGGGCATCATGCAATCTGTTGAGGGTCTGGATGGAACAAAATGGTGGAGAAAGGACAAACTTTTTTTTCTTTTTCTGGAGATGGGGCATCCATCTTCTGCCATCAGCCATCAGAGCTTCAGGTTTTTAGACCTTTGGACTTCACATAAAATTTATACCATTGGTTCCCATAATTCTCAGACCTTCTTAATCAGACTGAATTTCAGCACGGTTTTTCTAGTTCTCCAGTTGCAGATGGCATATTGTAGGACTTCTTAGCCTATATAATTGAATAAGTCAATTTCCATTATGAATCTCCTCTTATCTATCTATCTATCTATCTATCTATCCATCCATCGATCCATCGATCTATCCATCTATCTATCATCTGTCTATCATCTATCTATCTATTGGTTTTGTTTCTCTAGAGAACCTTGACTAATACAATGGACTAGTACATATTTCAATTATTTCAAACTGTAAAACCAACTGCCTTTTACATAACTCATGCTCTGAGTTTGTTTTTCAGAAATGTCATTCTTAGGTTGTAAAACATCCCATGGTCAGGAAGTGATAAAAATCTTAAAATGTTGTTCTTTGACTTCACATGGTATCTACAGATCACTGCATGCATATTTTCTTGGAGGAAGGTAAACTTGCATATATGGTTTATTCCATAATTGTAAATATACAGGCTAAAAGTAGAAAACACTTACGTAAAAGATGTGATTTGAGTCATTTTGATCCTATATGGAAACTAAGACTCATAAAACAATAAAAACAAAATGAAAAGCAAAATTAGGAACTTGGTATGGTTCATCCCAATGTGCTTTTAGGTAGATGTTTTAGGATTCTGTTATTTATAATGCAAAACAAATTTTAGACTTTTGGTGTTGTGTAGCATTCATTTTTCTGTCTTATGAATGAGGCTTAGCTTATACAATGCAAATAACCACAACCCCCTTCCAACCCAATAAATTACAGCTCTCACCCAAGCTGTCACAGGACATGGAACGTTAACATTCACTTACATAGATTGATGAACTCCACACTCCTCAATTAAATGTAAATATTGCCCTGGAAATAAGTAAGGGAGAGGTGACACTTGATAAAGTAGATCAGGATGATTTAAGGGTATGTGCTCAATTCAAGCAAAGCAGCCCCTGAGTGTCTAATGAAGCCTTACCTGGGTAATAGCAAGAAACTAAAGGCTTATCTGGGACAATAGCAGAAAACTATATTCTGCAACCAGTAGAATAGATGCAATAGAAACATCAGAGGAGGGGTGTGTGTGTGTGTGTGTGTGTGTGTGTGTGTGTGTGTGTATGTGTACTAGGACAAAGTGGGGTGCTGAGTGGAAGGAGCACTCCAAACAAATACTGCATGTTTACTTGTTTGCAGCAAATCCTATCAAGGAGAAAATCCCATTATTTATCATTCCTAAGCCTAAATGTTGATGCTTTGACCCTTGTAAATGCATACTATTCCACAGGCCTCTCCTGCATTGTGCTGGAGGAGGGTAGCTGGTTGCTAGCAAATTTATGATGTATAAGACATGATTCTAGTCCACAGGAAGTTAGTAAGCTATTTAGAAGGCAAGATATAACAAACAGGAAATTATCTTATCACTTAAATTGTGTTTTGACTTCAATTTTATTTTAGTTAATGGTCAAATGAGTGGGAAATGGTCACAGATGATGGTCAAATGAGTAGGAGAGGAAGTAGACGGCATGAATGAGTTCTGAGAAGGACCTACTCATGATTGGTGTAATTCTTCTGGAAAGGTGTCATGTAAAGGGTAAACTGGGCTATCACTTTGAAAGACACGTTTAGATGGATAAAAGTCAAGTAGGGGAGAACTTATATTCTCCAGATGGGAGAAAGAAACAAGGCATTTTTGTAAAGTGGGAAGGCTGGAGTCATATAAGAGAAGTGGAGGCAGAGAAGGCCAAACTATCAACCTGGGTCAAAACTGGGAAAACATTCACCAGTTAGGCTAAAGATTTTGAATCTTTGTTTCGTAGCCACACATGTCCTAAATAATACTTCTGAGCAGTATTTTTGTTACATTTCTGGCAATTGAGCTAGACAAAATGGTTGACACTTTCATTTTTCAGGTGATCTAAGTGGTTTAGCAGTATTGTGCACTATTTCATATATCCCTGCTAACCCGGGTAGATGAATCAAAAACTACTGAAGAGAAACTGTAGAGCCTAATCATTCAAAATGATACTCTTGGGTTTTTAAATATCTATCATATGAACTTACTAAATGCACCCAATGAATTGGCAACACATTCAGTAAGTAGGACTCTGTGCCAGAATGAGGTTCATAATTCAGGCTAGAAAAGAAAAGTACCTGGGAAAATAATGTCCAAGTGTTTCCATTGACCTCAATTATCCAAATAATGTGTGCAATGTTATCCAGCCAAAATGTAACAAAGGTGATCTGTTTTCTACTAGCTAAAGGTTTGTGGGATGACAGTGTTTGTAGGTCAGCTTTTCTCCTTATCTTAGAGTTTTCAAGCCTGCAGAATTTTCTTTAAAGGGAAAAACAAAAAACCCAGAACAATTACCCCCATTCAATTACAAAATCACCGCCATCAGCCCTTCCATCCCTGTCCCTTAGGACAGAAGCAGAAACAGCAGGTTCTGCCTAGATCCCAGTTGCCCTATTTTACCAGCACAAATACTTTGGCAGGAAGGTAAGTAAGTGATTAAATCTGGGGTGGAGGCTAAAAAAATTAATGCTTGGGCAAATGATTTAACAGTGTCCTTGAGGTGCAGTGAAACAGCTGAGGCTGGATGGAAGTGGACTACACTAGTTTCCCCATCAAGATCCCCTCTTTTAAAGCAGCAGTGCATAATTTAAGCTTGGACCCACAGTGGTGGAAGCAGTTATTGCCAGGGTTACAAAGTGTTAGCAGGATCTGCCTTTATCTTGAGTGTGATATAATTAGAGATTCTAAACAGAGTTAGTCAGAGCTGTGTGTTCTCTGTAAATACTGGAGTAACTAACTTTTAATCTTTTTATGTACATATAAATTTGATAAACAGAGATGTGGTAACCTTTTGAAAAAATGTCCCATGCGGTTGTAAGTCTAGTTTATAGCTAAATATTTTCCCTCCTTCCTAGCAAGTTAAGATTATTTAATAGAGTGCCCTTGGGTTATAGACTACAGCAACTATGGAAACCCTGTAGTTTTATGCTTCAGTAACTGCAGGCATTATGTTTTTTTTCACTGCCTCCCTCAAGTCACAAATTCCACCTTTGGGAACTATTAAAACATACAAACAAACAAACAAACAAACAAACATTTTAAATGGCTTTGGGTGATGTTTTTCAACTTCAGGAATCTGGAAATGCTGAGAGTTAAATAAAAGTAAACATACTGCTTCTCTCTTTTCTAGTAATTAAAACTCATA
The DNA here is from genome assembly GCF_003255815.1 of Theropithecus gelada. NCBI lineage: Eukaryota > Metazoa > Chordata > Mammalia > Primates > Cercopithecidae > Theropithecus > Theropithecus gelada. The sequence goes on along the minus strand of NC_037684.1, from coordinate 43,493,909 downwards.
GGCAAATTTTGCAAGACTCTTAAATAATTTAAAAATAAAAACTTACAGGGCCAACCGAAGTGGCTTAGACCCCAAAATTCCTGCTGTAGAACAGTCCCCAGAAAAAGAGTGAAATAATTGAGGATAGCGTGGCCCCAAGCATATGGCATGGTACCTGGCACAGAGTTGATACATAACAACAACTGTATGAATTGAAACCATTTATAGGTTCAGGAAGAGGACATACAGAGATAGAAGAAGAAATTGGCTTGACTTGCCTGTTCGTACCCCTGTGTTCCATATAGCAATGTAGGACCAAAGTAGCTGGTTACAACATGAGAAAAGCAAAAGAAAGAAAATTTTCATATGTTCTGGTGGAAATGAGACTAAAAACCTTTTCTCATTAAGTTTTAAAATCGACTTTAATTTTTTAAAAGTCAATTTTAAATTCAATTCAATTTTAAATTGAATTGACTTTTTAAACTGAGGACTTTTATATTACCAAGCCATATTAGACCTATGTATTTTAAGTCATTTAAGTCATAGGACTAAAATTGGCCACTGGGTGAAACTATTGTGGTACAATGGTCAGAATCACATAAATAAACGGGTCATGCCACCTCCTTGATTTTTTTCCTAAGGTTCTTCATTAGGAAAAAAAAAAAAAAATCACTTGACTTGACTTTGATTTCTTTTCGATGGCAGTCACTAACCATTTTGAACATAGCCAAAGTGTACCATAAATTACCCAAAAGAGGTAACTTTTCTTTCCATAGAGGACAAAATTTAATGAATAATTTGGAATTAACCCTGGTGACAAGCTTTAATCCCCTGGGAATGTTACCATTTCTAAAGTGCCTGTTATGAGTTAGTTGTTTCAATTTCATTGCCCCAATATCCCTAAGACAGGGGTCCTCAACCCCCAGGGCAGGGACCAGTACCAGTCCATGGCCTGTTAGGAACCGGGTCGCACAGCAGGATGTGAACAGCACAGCCGGCAAGCGAGCATTACCGCCTGAGCTCCTCCTCCTGTCAGATCAGCGGCAGCATTAGATTCTCATAGAAGCACGAACCCTATTGTGAACTGCACATCGGAGGGATCTAGGTTGTGCGCTCCGTATGAGAATCTAACCAATGCCTGATGATCTGAGATGGAACAGTTTCATCCCCCCTCTCTCCTCCATCCATGAAAAAATTGTCTTCTACAAAACCAGTCCCTGGTGCCAAAAGGGTTGGAAACCATTGCCCAAAGAGCTCTTTATCACAGCTATCATTGATCCAACTTGAAAAGAAAATAAAAGTTTTGTAGTGGTAAGGTGCCTTGGCCTAGACCACTGGTTTTCCAACTTTTTTCTTTTTCTTTTACTTTTTTCTTTCTTTCTTTCTTTCTTTCTTTTTTTTTTTGAGACAGAGTCTTGCTCTATCGCCTAGGCTGGAGTGCAGTGGCGTGGTGTGATCTCAGCTTCACTGCAACCTCTGCCTCCGGGGTTCAAGCGATTCACCTGTTTTAGTGTTTGACATTTCCTTTTACATAATCCCAGCTGTTAAACTAAAGATCAGATCATACATTGTCATATTTTCGTTATTCTTCCTTTGTTCATTGTTGGTACTTTTCTGATTTGATTCCTCAGGAAAATAACAAATAACATTTGTGGTAGCACTTTGGAACTTAAGCAAGCCTTTTACATCAATTGTCACATTTTGTTATTTATTTATTTATTTATTTTGAGACAGAGTCTCACTCTGTCATCCAGGCTGGAGTGCAGTGGCACAACCTTGGCTCACCACAACCTCTGCCTCCCGGGTTCAAGTGATTCTCCTGTCTCAGCCTCCCGAGTAACTGGGATTACAAGCACCTGCCACCACATCCGGCTAATTTTATTTTTGTATTTTTAGTAGAGACAGGGTTTCACCATGTTGGCCAGGCTGATCTCAAACTCTTGACCTCAAATGACCCCCCACCTTGGCCTCCCAAAGTGCTGGGATTTTAGGTGTGAACTACCGTGACTGGCCTCCTTAAGATTTTTCTATGACAGAAGTAAAAGAGGAAAGAGGACACTGTAGTGGTTGGATAGTGAATGAAAGAAAAACAGATGCTGGAATTGAAACCCTGGAATTTGAGTTTCCCTATCTGTCATATACTAACATATCGCTTAATTTACCTGAGCCTTAGTATTCCTATTGCCATAAGAAGAATTCTACTACTACTTCCTCTCACTACTCTCACAGAGTTGTTTTAAAGATAATGTCTGTAATCCCAGCACTTTGGGAGGCTGAGGCAGCTGGATCACCTGAGGTCAGGAGTTTGAGACCAGCCTGACCAACATGGAAAAACCCTGTCTCTACTAAAAATAAAAAAAAAAAAAAAAAAAAAAAAAAAATAGCCAGGTGTAGTGGCGGGTGGCGGTGGCTGTAATCCCAGCTATTCAGGAGGCTGAGGCAGGAGAATCGCTTGAACCCGGGAGGCGGAGTTTGCAATGAGCCGAGATTGCACCATTGCACTCCAGCCTAGGCAACAGAGTGAAACTCTGTATCAAAATAAATAAATAAATAAATAATACACTGTGACAATTGATGTAAAAGGCTTGTTTAAGTTCCAAAGTGCTACCACAAATATTGTTTGTTATTTTCATCAGGCATCAAATCAGAAATTGCACCAACAGTGCACAAAACAATAACAAAAAGATGCCAGTGATCTTTAGTTTAAAAGCTGCAATTACGTAAAAGGAAACACTAAAACGAGGTTTATAAGGACCTTCAGAAGCCCAGTCATCCTCCACGTGAATGCACTAATCGTTTCTAGGATAGGAAAACTGCCACATTTTTTCCCAACTTAAATAGTAAACATCCTATTTCTTCAAGAGGCATTCTTCCATGGATGTTGAAAAAAAAAACGATGAATAAATAACCTTTTTTATAAAATAATTTCTTGATCAGTAAACAATCTTAACAGCTTTTTGTCTTAAGCAGTGCAGTTTTCTTTTATTCACAGAACACTGAAAATCTTTTACCTTTAAAACAATTTTCTTGGGCTCACCTCTGGCTTTTGTTTGATACTTTTTCTGAAAACATGCATTTGACTTCACTAGTAATATGTGTTCTGAACCAATGAAATGCAGAATTTACTATGCAATAAATGGCAAGCAAAATATTTTAGTGGATGACTTCAGACCATTGTTACTCTTCATTAACTAATTATAAGAAAAAATAAAAATTAAGATTGCTTCTACCTTCTCACAAAAATTCTCATTGTTAAGTATTTCCATATCAAGAGCAATGTTTCTAACAAATCAATATTTGTATAATATTTATATTATCTTGAATTAAGTAAGTAAATACTTTTTAAACTAAAAAACCTGTCAAGGCCTATTGGGCTCCAATTTTATTGACATTTTCCCCATCAAATAAATGGTGTCACAGTTCAATATTTGGTATAAAAGGCAACGAACTTCCATCTGTCATTAGGACCATAAAGAATCGTTGCCTTTTTCCCCATCAATAAAACATTACTTTCCTTAGATTTGGTATTATCTTTGTTCAATGGAGTGAAATCTTTATTGATTTCTGTTGGTAAAGTTCTGTTTGTGTTTATTGATTTTGATGGAAATAACAAATTCTTATGCTGGAGTATCTAGTGTTCTACCCATTGAATAAAGTGAAGATCTCTGTGGTTTGCTTTTTTTTTATTCCTTACATGCTTTGATAGAGAAAGAAGTTGTTAGTGGTTGATGTATGAAATGGAATACTTCAATAAAATCAATCATCAGAGGCATAGAGCAGAATCGAGGTGGTAGGGTTTCATTCTCCTTTATTATTTCAATGCCTGAGCATTTCTCAGAATTTAACTTGGAGTTATGTACAAAGGTGTCTTGACTAGTGGGTATGTAATCCAAAGAATGCGTTCATATAACTTAGCATCCCCAATGATAACACAGATATGAATTTATGGGGAATTGAGGTTCTTTTTTTTTTCCTCATACCATTGCTTTTTTATTTGCATATGTTTAAGGGGTGCAGGTGCAGTTTTTTAAAATTATTATTTTACTTTAAGTTCTAAGGTACATGTGCACAATATGCAGGTTTGTTACATATGTATACATGTGCCATGTTGGTGTGCTGCACCTGTTAACTCGTCATTTACATTAGGTATATCTCCTGATGCTATCGCTCCCCACTCCCCCTACCCCCTGGCAGACCCTGGTGTGTGATGTTCCCCACCCTGTGTCCATGTGTTCTCATTGTTCAGGAATTGAGGTTCTTTAGAGGACATACACTACTGGTTAAAAGTCCACGGCTTTACTACAATGACCTAGTTCAAATCTAGCTATGTCATTTACTGACTGTGTGACTTCAGAACATCACGACCTCTCAGTGCTTCTGTTTCCTTATCGTAAAAATAAAGTCTGTTATGAAGACTCAATCAATATTTTTAAAGCATGTAGAATGGTGCATGGCACATGTTTAGAACCCTGTGTTGTGAAATTAAAAAATAAATGGAAAATGTCACATCTGCTGTAAAATGACACATGTTCCTTTGTTATTGGCAGGCGAGCATTGTGTAAGTGTCTCCGTGTAGTTGCATATGGTCCACAAAAGATTCAGAAATACTTTCTTTTTGTGACTTTGATGACAGAACATTTGAGATGTGGAAATAAGCCCTTTAGCAAGATGATGATGTCACCTGTCATTGTGACACTATCTTCATGATACAGAGAAAACATGGAGTCTTTGAAATACACAAAATCTACTCAACTAAGTAGCCTTGAAGGAAGATAAACTGAGGCAGAAGATTATGATGAAACCGTTGGCCAAACACAATCTAAGAAAGAAATAGAACAAAAATTTATAGAAGATGGTGCCAATAAGCAAGTAGTTTTCACAATATAGGTTTGGTATACACATCTGAGGGTCTATTTCCTATCTTTAAATTTTATTATTATTATCAGTGATCAAGGAATTTTACTAGTGTTTCTTAATGTATCTCTGTCATTTTCCTCAGCTTAAAGGAGAGATAAGCTACATGAAAGCAGGGCAAACACCTGTGGAAAGTGGTTGGTGGATTAGTAAAATCAGCATAATTCCATGAGCAAAAGGATTGGGGTTAGTGTAGGGGACCTGGTTGCTATCCATTCAGCACCACCGCTCTACCGAAAGAAATGAAGCAAAGACCAGGGAATCTTACAGAATCCAAACTTATTAAAATGTCTACCATGAATGGATTCCTTTGTGTTTTGCTTTTAAAAATAAAGGTAATCAAACATCAGATAGTCAACATGAGACTCTGAAAAATTATTAAAAGTTTAACACTTCCAAAGCTCGTTTGTGTGTATTAATCTCATTTTATGTGTGTTAAAGAAGCAAGCCATTCTATCACAACACGCATCAGGTGGATTATGACTCTCTCCTACCACTTAGTGTACTCTTTGATGGCAGGAACTATGTCTCTATCACTTGTTTCATATTCTGAATGGACATGTCAGAGGTGGTATATTTGGATTGTACCAGTTTAACTAACTGAGACTACATGTCTCAGAATTCCATTCCCTTCATAGTTTCAGACCATGGGAGTCATTTTGCATGACTTATGTAAAGTGGAAGTGAACCAGTAGCCAATTCTTTTCACAACAAGTCACTGTAGTGCACAAGGTGCTCAGGTGACCCACGCAGTTTGTCACTGATACACTGGCACACATTATGGATTGGCAGGTGAGCCCACTGCGCCTACACATCCTGCTGCTCTCCTCTTTCAGTTTCTATGGCTCCCGTGTTACAGAGGGAGGGTACTGTGCTGCTGGCCATCCCTGTTATCTGGTTGGAGGCTCGAAAGCCATGGGACACCAACATGGGCTTCATTTCATCCTGTTGGCTTCTAGCTAATCCTCACTGGTTTCAATATGGTATCTTTCTCCACTTCACACCCCTATGTCCTTCCAGCTGCCTGCCCTACAATTCAGACTCCAGTGCCAGACACAGGGATGACATCTTCACATAGACTATGTGACCAACTGCATAAAGTCAAATTTTTAGGATATGTTTTTTATATATACACACACACACACACACACACACACACACACACAGTTGTGTGTCACTTAACAATGAGGATATATTCTGTCAAATGCATCATCAGGCAATTTTGATGCTGTTTGAACATCACAGAGTGTATATACACAAACCTAGATGGTATAACCTACTACACACCTAGGCTGTATGGTATAGCCTGTTACTCCTAAGCTACGAGCCTGGACAGCATGTGACTGTACTGAATGCTGTATACAGTTGTAGCACAATGGTAAGCATTTGTGTTATCTAAACATAGAAAAGGTACAGTAAAAATATGGCTTTAAAATCTTATGAGACCACCATCATGTATGCACCCCATCATTGAACAAACTGTCATTGTGCAGCACATGGCTATACACATCCATATGTGTATATGTATGTATATACACACATACATACAATATAGGTTGATCATAACTCTATGTCTATATAGTATATATCTAATACATATACATAACATATAGATATATACACACACCATTTTGGACTTCTCCTTTTCACCTGCTATATATATTATATTATATGTCTCTTTACATATTTAATATATATAATATATATAATCCCAGCTACTCGAGAAGCTGAGGCAAGAGAATTGATTGAACCTGGGAGGTGGAGGTTGCAGTGAGCTGAGATCATGCCACTGCACCCTAGCCTGGACAACAGAGCAAGATTCCATCTCAATAATAGATATACATATTCTCCAAGCAGTTCCGCTTCTCTAATCAAACCTTGACTGTTCGAACCTATTAACTGTTTGTTGAGGGAATGTGTAAATGAATGAGGGAAATATCTTTATTTTATAGATGAAGAAACTGATGATGGAGCATTACTAACTTTCAGATAATAATAAATGTATAATAATAGGAAGACAGCAACTCCTGACTTTGGGCCCAGTGTTCTTTCCACGGATCCACAAATGCCTCTTTTAGTCTATCTTACTTATCCCCCAGTATAAAGAAGAACCGAGTCTTTGTAGGTGAATTTCTACTACAATCTTAAGCACTCCATCCAGGCGTGAAAAGATGTTCCGGCCACCGACTCCATAAAGACAGTGGCAGCAAGTTAATACCAATGTATAAAGCACAGGGAATGGGCAACTTCAAAAGAGGGGAGAGCCTTGACAAGCAATTACCATGTTTTTGGTGTTAGTTGTAGTTCCATTTCTTGGAAATACCTACCTTACCTCTGAACCAAGGGTCTTTGATAAGTAGGAAAACACTAACTAGCTTCTTTTATCTCTTCTCTGCTCTCCACATGTTCAATTAAATTCTCCTCTCTAGAATCAGTCCCAGGTAACTGGGAAAGAGTTCAGTATTAGAACTATAGTTTCAAGTGATTTGGGGGCCTAGAAATGGACACTAAAAACATTCTCCCATTTAAGTTACTCCCTAGGTCATACTCACTTTTGTATTCCATTTCACCCCCTGCCACTCTGCTTTTATCTTCACACCAAAAACCTTACACTCTGAACACTGAACTTCTCACATTTCCCCAAGTCTGTTAGGCTCTTTATAATTAGGCAGACAACTTTTCTTCCTTCTAGCTAAAACCTAAGTACTGTATTACTTCCACAATAAAACTTCCCTTGATTTCCCAGGCACAGTTATTTTTTCTGTGAGTGGCTTCCTTTGCTAGGCTTTGATTTCCCCAATGTCAGGGAGCTGATGGACTAATCTTTACATGCCCTACTGGCCAATAGAATGAGTCACACTGCACCTCTACCTAGAAGAAAGGAAAGAACATTTGCTCAATTCATGAAGCCAAAGTGTAAAAGACAACAACCTTCTGTTTACTGAGTGGCAGCATGGTCACTGAATGCTACTATTTCGATGTCTAAAATAACCAGGTCCACAATATTGTATTAATGGTATAGCAATTATCATGGTATTACTTTGTGAATAATTAACACAGACACTTATTTTACAGAAACACACACATGCACATACAGAGCATAGTGACTCTGAACAACTAACGTCTCGAGGACACAATTTTGGACTTCTCCCTCTCACCTGTTAACTCTGCTAACTCTGTACCCCTGTGCTTCTGATGCACAAGCTGCCCCAACAGAGCACAACTAAATTCCATACACAACTCGAGAAACAGTACCCACTGCTTACAAGAGCAAAAACAGGGATGAGCTAACTCAATAGTGCAGAAACACACAAACAATATTCTGCCTACAGCAATATAATGCATACAAACATTGTCCTGATTTCTATTGTACTTGATTCCTGTGTGTGGAAAGTGCATTTTGCTTCTGTTTGGTTTTGTTTGGGTCTGTGATTTGCTTTGTTTAGTTTTTTCTCTCTGAATGTTTCTTTAGCTTTTAACCTCCAAGCGCAAATGGCCTAATCTTATCTTCAGCTCCATATTGTTATCTAATACAGTTAAATAAAATTTTAGTCATGAGGAAATGAAACCACCTCCTATTCCCATAAAGCCTAAATTTAAATGTGTGTAAATCATCAGGCTTAGATAATTTGTTCAAATTAGCCACACCACGTACTCCTTGGGCGTGAGGTTGAACCACCCACAAATTGGCTCAATTCTGATCCAAATGAAAGGCAAGTTGAAAAATAAAGAGGGTTCTTGATATGACAGTCCTGGTGCATAACTCATCATCTCTAACACTCTGGCACTTTCCCAAATTTTGGTTGCAAGTCTGGGAAGGATTTTGCTTTCTCAATAAAATAAATAAATAGAACTCAATAACAGACTGCAAGAACACTAACAGGTCAGCTAAGAACCGAATTCATTCATCAGATATGGCTAAGTGTGCCTTGCGCTTGCTGACTGGTGAGAGTTACTAAGTCCTAGTTTAGCAGACCCCATGTGCTGTCTTCAGTATAGGAAAACCTTGAATCAGAGATCTAGCAAACAATTTTGTGGTCCAGCCATTAGGCCAGGTACCTTGTTATGTGAGCTTACTTTAGATTATTTTCCCAAAGTAGAGATAGAATGTCCTGAATTACCCATTGTTCGGCTCAGCCTCACATGAGATGAGGAGAGTGCATAGTTGTGAAAAGACTGGCCAAGTTTGTGGGTGAGCAGATATTTTTCTGGGGCAGAGCCAACTAACTAATCAAGTACTAACCAAACCCAGGAATTTTCCCTCACAAAATTCATCCTTTAATAGTACTTCTCAAAATTTTCCATTAGAAAAAATAAACCTTTCAAAGCAGAAGAGAAATGAGTACATTACCCCTATTACTACCCGAAATCCGGGGGTATTTGAGGATATAAGACAAATGACTGTGCCTGAGCTCAAAATATTCCACAGTCTTATGATATTTTTTATTTTAGTCTTAAATATAAATATATATTTATTGTTGGATGTATATTCATACCTGCATTATGAAAATAATTTTTAAAGTGTTTATCAGTAAAATTACTTAGTTCTTTTACTCCCCATCCAAGTTATTGAGTGAAATTAATGCTTCTAAAAGGTATACGATGTTATTCTCATGGTTTCTCAGAGATCTTGGTATGTTGCTACTACTGTAAACACAGTTATTCAGAGGCAGGACTCATACATGTGAACTGCATGGAAACATGGAGGAAATTATATAACAGCCAAAATATATGATATGGATAGTGATTTTAATGGAAGAGGAAGCAATGTCACAGTGTCTCAAAAATAACTTACTCTTTACCTCAATTAAAAAAAATCATTTTCTCTCTAACCAAGTTGCATTACAAAAAAGCCATAGCATTAAAAATGCTGTATTGCCAGATGTGGTAGCTCACACCTGTAATCCCAGCGCTTTGGGAAGCCTAAGTGGGTGGGTTACTTGAGGCTAGGAGTTTAAGACCAGCCTGACCAACACGGTGAAAACGCATTTCTACTAAAAATACAAAAATTAGCCGGGCGTGGTGGTGGGTGCCTGTAATCCCAGCTACTTGGGAAGCTGAGGCAAAAGAATTGCTTGAACCTGGGAGGCGGAGGTTGCAGTGAGCTGAGATCGTGCCACTGCACTCTAGCCTGGGCAATAGAGTGAGACTCCATCTAAAAAAAAATAAAAATAAATCATAAAATAAAAATGCTGTACTAAATTAATGGATGCTTCCATATGCAAATGATGGCATTTTTTAGGCAGCTCCATTTTATGAAATTTAATATTTATATGATTACTAAAGTATGATTCTTAATTTCTCTTACAGAAATGGAAGCTTGAAACATAGAATGTCTAATAACTGGATGGCAAAAGACAATCAGGATGAAGTTGGATTCTGTTATCGTGATGTTTCATTTTATGTGTCAAATTAGCTAGGCTATGGTACCCAGTTGTTTGATAAAACACCCATCTGGATATTGCTAGGAAGATACATATTAGATATGAGGAACATTTCTCATCTGTAGACTTTCAGAAAAGCAGATTATTATCCTCCATCATGTAGATGGGTCTTATCTCATCGGTTGCAACCCTTAAGAGCAAAAACCAAGGTTTCCTGGGAAAGGAGTTCTGCTTCAAAAGTGTAACATACAAATTCCGTCCAAGTTTCCTATTCAGGCATACTCTGCAGATTTGAACTCATTACTGCAATGTCAACTCGTACTAGAATTTCTACCGGCCCGCCCTACAGATTTCATACTCGCCAGCCACCATAATTGCTTTAGCCAATTCCTTAAGATCTCTCTGTGTTTTTCGCCCTCTCGCTCTCCTGTATCCTGTTTCTTCTGTTTCTCTAGAGATCCTTGACTAATAACCAAACGTTAGGAGAAGAAAAAGACCGTTTTAAGAGAACTGTCAGAGTTGCTGACAGTGGAAAATCTTGTAATAGAGTTCATAGTGAAAATGGTATTTCAGTGTCTAAAAGTTCTTAATTCCACAAGCATGCCCAGGACAATACTAACCTGCCTCAAACCTGGCTATCATCCTCTTGCCTTCCTGGAAAAAAGTTCAATTGGTTGGTGTGCCAATTGTACCTTAGGTTATGATGGTGCTGGACCACTGCATGGCTCTTAATTATTTACAGACATGCCTTTTTCTGCCAGGCTGGGGGCAGGGACCAGGTCTTTGTTATCTTTGTCCCCAGACTGTCCAGTACAGTGGCACTTAATAAATGTTTATTGATTGCGTGAGAACATGGCTCTGATTTAAAATGGGATATAATAAAAAATTAAAATTTACCTAAATAAGAAGTGTTTTTGGTCATGTTTGCTAGAACACACATTTTTCTTAAAAAAAAAAAAATAAAAAAGATAAGTGAATATTTGCTTCTCACTTAAAAGGAGAGCAAATCTTACAAAATACAATCTGAAGTCATGTAACCATTGGGAGTCTTTAAAGCTATTTTTGTATAAGGAAAATAAAATTAGGAATGGAGGTGATCTTTCTGGAACATGATAAGGTAAAAATCACCTTTTTTGTGCAGAGTTGTTGGATAAATCTAATTTGGGACTGTTTCTTCCCCAGATGATTGACTTTTTAAAATTTTCTTATACACCTGTCAGCAGTTTCAGATCTAGTTTTAGGAGGGGGAAAATGCAGAGCCACGGTAGCTGGTAAAAGTTGCATTTAATAGTGAGAAGCCTCTATTAGAATGTTGTGTTTTGCATCCAAATCCTTGATTTCAGAGTAGAACTTTCTGGAGCAAGGTGAGGGAAAAAATCTGATCCTATCTTTTTCATTTAAAAGCAGCTGTACAAAAAATAAAGTCATCTACCCCTTGTGTTTAACAGAGTGAAAGAACTGCAAAGCCTAGAGTCCACAGGGCCTAAAGCATGATGATAAAAAGAATTCTCCTCCTAGTCTGCAGAGACTAACCAGCTAAGAAAGCAAAATGTAACTATCTTTGTACAGGAAAGCATTCTTCATGCAATGCATTTCAGATAAACCATTTTGTTTTTCTGAAGCTGGGCCTTTGGGCCTAAAAAATTTATCCAAGAATCAGCTATTTGAGTTTACTTTCACTTCCCATAGACATTTCAGAAGATGAGTTCTTATTACCATGGTTTCCAGCAAGGGGACCATTTGGAGATGCCAAAGCTGATGGATGGACTCACCAAAATTCAAGGGAAAAAACAAAACAAAACAAAACAAAAACCACCTAATAAGGAAAGAGGCATTTGGAGAAAGACTTCTAATTCTTTTTACTGTACATGAAATCTACTATTACTTAGATTTCTTAGTTGCCTGTCTCTTGACTACATCTGGTTTGAGCTACAGAGGGCCTGGCTTCTGTGTTGAGATTTGTGTTTCCCTTACAAGTTTCATGTTGGTGAGTATGTTCTTAGCCTCAGCACAGCCTTGATGTTCAGAAACCTTTTTCTTTACTCCATTGGGTACACTGGAGGAGCCTGTCTTCATTTGCTCTCATGCTTACGTTAATTCTGCTCATTCTCACATCTATATTTTGTTCACTTCTTTCATCAGCCTGTCATCCATAATACTCCTATCTCTCCACCTGTCTAAATCTACACTTCCCATGGTCTTTTCTAACCTCGAAAATCTTCTCTGACACTTGTAGCTTGCAGAATCGTATCTGTATTAGTAAAAATTATGGCACATCTACACGACCTCACAGATTCCTTGCTCCTCTCACTCCTGCAATTTTGCTTCAGCCACACTAGCCTCTGCTGTTTTGTTAACTCGCCAAGCACACCTCAGCTTTAGGGCTGTTCCATCTGCCTGAACTACTCTTCTCCAAGGATTCTACATGGCTCACTTCCTTGCCACCTCCAGGTCTTGGGCTAAATATCACCCCCTTAGCGAAGACTTCTTTGACAGTTCCATTTATCATGGAAAATGTTGGGAGGTAGCTTTGAAAATGGCTCCCAATGATCTTCTTCTGCTGGAACTCAAGTTCTTACATAAGGACAAGTGGTGGGCTTTACTAATTTAACAAAGAGAATACCTGGATTGTTTTGGTGCCAAATATTGACTTTCAATATCCTTTACATATTTTGCCTCAAATTATACATTTTTTCCATTTCTAATTTTCAATTAATTTATATCCAAGTCTTAACTTGCACTCACCACTAAGCTATATAATAGAAGAAACATGTATTTTTCAACATCCTCGAAGACTCTTGTTCAGTCCCAAGTTGAAATTCTTGTTGAGAAAAACATATCAAAATCAAATATTGAATTCCCCTCCCAATGCAGTCTTTTCTTCCAGTTTCAAATGTTATCAGGGTCTTGTTGTGTATGAGACTAATAATCTTAGATTTATCACAATTATCATGTTCTAAAAATAAACTTAAGCAGGATTACATCTCTTAGTTACTCAAGCTTGCTCTCTCTCTCTTTCTCTTTCTCTCTTGCTTTTGACTTGAATTGAACTCTGGACCTTGTTCACTCTTAAATTCTTTTTGGCTGAATTTCAGGAATTCCTTGAACGTATTCTGCAAAACAGCTGTGGTTTGGGTACTTCATGTTCCTTTATTGGTTAAAATCTGACATAAAGAGTGGCTGGTCTACATTTCCCATACTAAAGTAACAAAGGTGCATTCATGTATTTTTTTTATTCTTAAGAATCTGGCTCTCACTAGCCATAGGAGTAATATTTAGCAGAAATACTCTAGTACTCTTTTTCTAAAGACCTTTCAGTCCATATAATACGCATGATCACAATTCATCTGGCTTATAGAAAAGTTATTATTTACTACCTAAATATAACAACAAGGGAAACTGTTCAATTATATATGTTAGAGAATTCATGGCATCCAGAGAGCAAAGTTTTACAAGCTCACACTTTTCTGAATAAATGCTCAAAATAAAATTTTAAGATTTTAATTGATAAGAGAGAAAAAAAAGCTTTAGAGGGATTAAGGTGAAAACAAAAGGAGAAAATTCTTCACTTTCAATTTATGTTAAAATAAATGCAGAAAAAATGGATCTTTTATTTCCTTTCAATGATTATACACAACTCTAAAAACAAGTCAATGTATATTTTCTCTGAGCGTTTTAAGGGAGGGGGCATAAAATACATATTTTTCAATATTTGCAGTTGTATGTTCATAAGTGCATAAAGATGCAATAATCTGGTTCTGAAAGACATGACAGAATACTCCATATGGTATGAATATAATAAAGCCACTTTCAGACATTTACAAATATAATAGCAGGCAAGGGCTGTTTAACAGACTCCGTAAACACCAATGTGAGACTACTTTTGACCAAAGCTTCAAAATAATTTAAGGACACACTGTTCGATTCCTACTTAAAGCAGTTGGATAAAAAATTATCTTCATTGCATTTAATTGATCATTAATATTTACATTTGCTGGAAACAGAGCGTTGCTGCTCTCCAAACACAGATGCCAGCAAGAGCAAAACATAGACTGAATGACGCTGTATCCATAGCAATAATAGCACTTACCTTTATTCACTGTCCCCACAGAGAATCTAAGAGCTAGGTGCTCTCAGCTGGGCAATAGTAAGAATGCTCTTTAGTTAATAATAAAGGAAAGAAAAGCTCCAGACACCAAGAACCTGAGTTAACCATTGACACTGGTTTGTTCCTACAGTTCCTCCCTGGGATCTACATAGGTAGCCCCTGGCATCTTATCAAGCAAGCCATAGCCAGTCAGCTGTGGCAGCGATTACCTCACCACCTCTGCACCGCTGGAGGAGGTACAGTGTGAAGGTCACCCAAGTATATCCTGACCAAGTTTTTACTTGATCAGGGATACAAAGGAAGAAGATTTGCTGGGCCAGAAATACGCTCAACGATGCCAGTAAGTGACTCAGATATTTACAAACAGGATTGTTGAGAGATGACCTATGGAAATGCCCATGCTAGTTTTCAGACTCTGTTGGAACAGGACAAATAAATCCTTTTCATCAGAACTGTTTGTCTACATCTTAGCAGCTGAGGATTGGGATTGCATGCTGATGAAAAGTGAGACAGGCTAATGACAGGTAGTTAAGCATCCATTCATTCTTTTATTTACCAAACCTTTAATGGTTATTTGTCCTGTGCTGCACAGTTCCACAGAACTGGAGTTCACAGCTGATGAACCCTCTGACTAATCAACATGGATGGCAGAAACTGGGGTTGGAAAGTCTTCCTTTCCTCAATGCCAGGAATCAGAGACTGAGATGGCGAATGCAATGCACGCTGTGGTATGGGTTTTGCCTGGCAGTAAGTCCTAATGGGTTAAATAAAATGGTGAGGTGGTCACGTGGTCAGTGATCTCCAGGAGGTAGAAAAGTGAGTGATCAAGGAAGAGGTACCTTTGTAATGCTACAATCAAGAGAAAGAGCCAGAAAATGTGAAAAGCAGCCATAGGGAACTAAAGAAATAACCACCCGAAGCTCTTCAGAACCTGGGGGAGTTGTGTCCAGGAGTGCTCAACAGAAGTGTTATGCTAACGAGGAATTAGTTTTTCCCTTACTCCACAGAGCAGTGGCAGCCAGGGGATCTAGGGAACTGCGTCAGGCTTGGTTAACACTGCAAATTTAAGAGGACTTTTCTAGGTTCTTGCTGTTTAAGGGCTGTTAGAGTTTTGTTTCCGTTTTTAAAAGCATACACACTTGAGGAAGTGGACTTCTATGTTGGCACCACCACTTACTAGCTGTGTGACACTGAGAAGCTGCTTAACCTTTCTGCTACTCCATTTTCTCATCTGTCAAATGGGGATGATAATAGCAACAACGACGACACCTATCACAGATAGATAATTCGTGTTCCAAACTCTTAGCTGTCACTAAGGTATTCACATTCTGATAGGAAGGCCTGTTTTGCAGCTTGTTACACAATATCTGCAGAAGAGTTTGAACACCCCAAGTGACGTATCTTTTCACTCATCAATAAATCTCAGGTAAGCAGTGAATACGGAGGTTACCTTTTCTGTTTAAAAAAAAAGGCCGGGCGCGGTGGCTCAAGCCTGTAATCCTAGCACTTTGGGAGGCCGAGACGGGCGGATCACAAGGTCAGGAGATCGAGACCATCCTGGCTAACACGGTGAAACCCCGTCTCTACTAAAAAATACAAAAAACTAGCCGGGCGAGGTGGCTGGCGCCTGTAGTCCCAGCTACTCGGGAGGCTGAGGCAGGAGAATGGCGTAAACCCGGGAGGCGGAGCTTGCAGTGAGCTGAGATCCGGCCACTGTACTCCAGCCTGGGAGACAGAGCGAGACTCCGTCTCAAAAAAAAAAAAAAAAAAAAAAAAAAAAATTGAAGACTAAACAAATACCTACATTTCCATGACAATTGCAGCAACTCTCATTGTGGTTTATCCATGATGTTATTCAATATTATCACTTAACGCTGCTCGATTACTGCCTTGTTTGAAAGCACAGCACACTTTGTTAGAGTTCTATCCCAAAAGACTTTTTAAACAAAAAACACAAAAATTGACAAGACTCCCTCTGCTCTGCAAAGACAATTTCAGGAAAGGTGATTTTGTGTGGGTGAGTGTTTGGATTGATCTGAGAAGATGAGGCATCTAAACACAGCGTAAAAACAGACCATGGAGAAGAGCAAGACAAGAGGCAAGATGGGGAAACTGGATGGATTCCCAACTCCAACTGAGTCAGATCGTCACTGCGTGACTTCATTTCTTTGTTTGAAGTAAATTCCCAGAATATCAGACACATCCATACTTACATGTAAGTAGAAAAACACTTTCGAAAGCCAAATAAATAAAAATGATATCTGGATTGGCTTTTCTGTGACATGTCTATGCCTCCTCAGCCTACCTTAACTGAAAATTAACTTCATTGAAGTTCAGCTTTTGTGAACTTTAATCCTCCCCCAAACAGAAAGAGAAACTGAGGCAAATTGAAGCAGCATGTTCAAGATTTGTCAAATTACAAGAATTTGTTACTTGAATGTAGAAGTCTAAGTGATAAATAATTGTCTTTTTCAATAATCTGTAATGTATTGCTGTTCTGAGATTTCAGTATTGGCCTAAGAGGAAGTTACATTGTACAAAGGGGTTACTTATTAGAGAGAACACTCTAACTCCGGCATTGGAAGACTGTGACTTGCTCCCAGTTTTTGTAAGGACTCCAAGCTAAGAATGGTTTTCACAATTAAAAATAGTGGGGGGGAAATTAAAAGAAGAAGAATATTTGTGACATGAAAATTATATGAAATTCACATTTCTTTGTCTATAAATCATGTTTGTTGGTACACAGGCCTATCCCTTTTTTTTTTTTTTTTTTTTACTTACTGTCAATGAAGGCTTCATATTACACAACAGAATTCAGTGACCTTCAAGACCTCAACAGAGACTGTGGTCCTTAAAGCCTAAAATATTTTGCATCTGGCCCTTTACAGAAAAAAAAAAAGAAAAAAAATCTAGCTAAGCCATAAAATTCACTCTTCTCCAAAGGAAGGTTCCTCTTTTCTGATTAGTGATTTTCCTCTCACCGTTAAGTCCAAGTCAACTGCATTTCTATGACTTAAAATCCTATCTTTCCTTCAATATTCCTTTTACTAACTTTTCCTTGCCTACTATAAATATCAATAAATAATTTCAAAAATAATAATAAAGAATAATACTCTTTAAAGGCACTATGTTTTTCATTCTATATATTTTAGCTTTTAGTTGAACGTCTTATTTCCTTTACTAAACTCTAAATATTAATGGGTAGGAACTTACTAAATCTTATTCATCTTTTTTTTTTAATTTTTAATTTTTGTGTGTTTTCAGATGGGGTTTTCCTGTGTTGTCCAGGCTGGTCTTGAACTCCTGGACTCAGGCAATCCTCCCGCTTCAGCCTCCAGAGTAGCTGGGACTATAGGCATGCGTCATTGTGCTTGACTCCCTCATTCATCTTTGAGTCCAACCAAGTGACTAACAGAAAGCTAGAATTCAGTACTAATAATACTAAGTAATGAATGCTTTTCTGAATTAAGCAAACAAACATATTAGGAAAATAAACCTGTTTGTCTTTTAGAGGTTTCTTCACCTTTTTCTTCAGTTTACTGTCTTAATGAGCTTCCCTATCACTGTCCATCGTCCATCTCTCCTGAGTCCCAAGACCTTCTTGCTGCCCTGATACCACAGCCTTACTAGGTTGTGCCCGAGTTGTGTCCTCTTGCTTCAGAATCCCAGTTCTCAAAATGTTCCTCTGAAGTGTCTCGATCACTTGAAGAGCTCTGTGTGTTTTATTGTGTTTCAAACCCTCCAGACCATATGGAATCAGAGGCAGAAGGAAAAGGGGGAAAAGAGCCAATTTGAATTTTCTTCCTCAAGGAGCAATTTTCCTAAGATTGAAATGAAAATTCCCATTCAGCATTTTCCTAAGACGATGTACTGTACTTCAACAATTATTTAAATAAAATGGATGAAATTGGCTGTATCATTTGAAAGAATCTGATACATTGAATCATGCTACATTATCTCTCCCAGAGTGGGGAAAATGGAAAGAATATCTTAAAAAATCTTTCCTGGATGTTTAAGTTATATAGGTTTATTGTAGATACTATGAATAAGAGTGCAAAGAGGGGAGTAAAAAACAATCACAAGTCTCAATTTTCTTTTGTCAAATTATTTCCAGTCATTTTCTCTACTGTCTTAAGATAAAGTGGAGATTCAGTCAGATTTACAATTTTGAATCTTGCTTTTTAACCCTAGTCAAGGAGCTCTTGTCTGAATGCAAAGGAATGCATTTCCAACCATGGAATTCCCAACATGCAGGAGCTTTGAGTGAAGCAGATTTTTAGAGCATGTGTACTGGCTTTTTAGTACTCTCCAATCACAGTCACATTGACTGATACGATCTATGCTACGTTTTGGGGATTACTTGAAACCATACCTTGAGAGAGCTTTATAAACTATCATGTATCCACCAGATGTGACCCAGCATTTGAAGGGCATCCCCAAGTATTAGGTAAATTCTATTCTGCAAGAAGTGCTTATAAATTGAAAAGTTATCCTTCTCCCAAAAAAAAAAAAAAAAAAAAAATGCTTTGCATGGGAATAGGAATTGTGTCGAAGGTAACTGATTTCATTTCAAAACATGCCCTCATTTTAAAGGCTAGTTTGCTCTTATTAATTCTTTTGCTATCCAAGGAGAGATTTCAAATAATTACTTGGATACTTCAAGCCCCAAACTCATAACTGGTTTCATTACCACATTGACTATTTTATTAGGAGGTACTTAAAGGAGATTAATCTGCCTTTATCACATCCTCAGTTCTTCACTTTTCATAGAAGGTATAATCCTTTTCTTCCCAACTTGTGCTCTTTCAAACCTCAGGAATGAATTGCAAAAATGAATATTCTTATTGCCTCACTGCCTTCCAAGATAGCTTTTTCTAATGCTTTTCTTCCCCCTAAAATAAGAATTAAAAGTGATATTTCTTTTGACAGCTGGTAACTAATCCCACCTTAGCAGGAAGGAGAACAGGAAGCCAGCAAAGGAATTTTCCATTCCCGTCTCTTTTAATTTTCCCCCACATCAGGTATTTTTCAAAATCTAGACATTTCCATTGAGTCTGTATATCTTCTTGTTTTGTCTACCAGAGTCACGTGTTCTTCAACTTCTCCTCTGCTGATGAGAAACCTGACTGAGTTTATGTTTGTATTTGGAGGAGGGAGAAATTGAGAACTTTTGAATCTCCAAAGGGAATATAATTGAAATGTGATGCCTTTGCTTATGCAAACAGACTTTTTTCCTTTTGTAAAGATAAAGTTCACACAGCTAGTCCATCAAACCACAAATCAGAATGTCTCATGTTGTAACAAGAGCTACAGCTTTGATTCCTACAATAAGTCTCTTTTGGTCTGCCTGGCTGCCTTTCTCTATTCCTTTCCCATCTCTCTCCCTCCTTTTTTTTCTCCCTCCCATCCTTCCTTCATTCCTTCCTTTTTTTCTTCTGTTTAATTTAAGGACTCTGTATTTTACTATGCTCCAAGCCCTCCAAAATGCATAGAAGGTGCAGAAGATAAAGGAAAAATAATTAACTCAAATTTGTTTTTCCAAGGAGCAATTCAGTTCAGCATTTTCAAAAAGAAAACAATGTATTCAATTTTTTAATGAGGATTTTTTTAAACGATGAGATTAGTTTTCTAAAGCTAATGGCTTGCACAAAATGTGACTGAAGGGTATTTAGGTAACTTGATGTCATTTCCAATGAAACAGTGTATCTAAGAGGATGTCTACTGTAACATGTTCAGTTACATATACTAATAACATCTCTCTAAAACTGAAGCAGACTTTTTCTGAAATGTGTATCTGACCCATATATGGCACAAATTTGCCTGGAAGACAGTAGGTGAGAGGGGAGGGGTGGAAAAGTGAGGAGTAAGTTAGAAGGAATAAGTTAATGAGTGCTGGAAGTAGCTGGTAGAGGGAGAGCTAAGCAGAAGGAAACGGAATAAAATGTCCTTATGTTATTTAACAGCTGACAAAAGTAAGCAAAAGAGGAGAAACAGGGAGTCACAGAGCGCTCTGAATTCTCTTTATCAGAGTATGCGGGGGTTACTTATTCTGAAGATTTTTCACTTCTTCAGAAGGAAATTCTTCAATGGCATCAATTAGGTAGAAGCAGCCAAGCATAGGGGCAACATCACCAGAGAAAAATCAGAAAATGGAATTCTCCTGCGAACAGAACTAACCAGATGTTTGACCCTTGTCAAGACACTATTTCTTTGGATCTTAGTTTTCTACTGTGCAAAATAACACGGTTGGATGCCCTCTATTATCTCTTCTAAATGTACAATTGTTTCCTTTCTTTTCTGCATATTACAATAAAATGAAACTACATAAATAAGGACATAAATTTTGTCTTATTTTTCTTCCACACAGAATACTCCAAGTTTGGCACAGGGCTCAGCCCCATAACATGTGATCAATAAATATATATTTAAGGAATGAATGAATCTATGTAAGATGCTATATTTATACAAAGGCAAAAAGACTGATACATTGTTTCTTTTTAAAAAAGATTAACGTAGCCATTTGAATATTTAGTATAGGTGGTTGAATTGGATTCATGTAGACACAGTCTATTTGACAACAAAAAAATATAGTCACACTTATATAGTCTTATAATTTCATATGCTATTGCCCAAATGTAAGTGTTCTCATTAATTATGACTCTTCAAAATGGAACAGTTGGGTATATTTTTGCACATCTTCATCTCATTGTCATCTACACAGGTTGCTAATATTACATTGATTAAAATATACATCTAGGTAGGCTAGAATGAAAAGAGTTACTGTTCATATTTTACAAGCTCAGAAATCCTGAATTTGGTTGTGGATCTGTATTGTACTGCATGGAGATAAAATAGAACTTCAATTTTCTTTTTTTCCTTTTTTTTTTTTTTAGCCCCCAACAAATTGACTGGCTATATTTATAATGCTCAGTTGTTTCAATAGCTTGTAAACCACAATCCAGCTTAGGAAAGAACATACTTCATGTTTTAACTATTTGATTTGTGCATGAGACCAAAAAAATGAATGAGCCAAACTTAACAAAATTGTATAGACAAATGACTGCATACAATTATTCTAGAGAATTTATTTTGCATTTATGATTTCCTTTATCCTAATCTCTGCATTTCAAAAAACATAATACACCGTCACACACATGAACACACATACACACACACCCCCCACACACTACTATTTCAGATATATACATATTAAGGATTGGTAGAAAGATAAGAGGTTAGGTGCAGGTATGTTTAATTCACATTAAACATTAAAATCTTTGCAAGTGTGTTTATATAACGCCAAAATAACAAGATGGCAAATTAAAATATTTTTATTTAGCATTTGATTTACATGTTATCAAATATGTAAATATTTAGTCCTCCGTAAACTAAGCACCTGGGTGATAAATTATTTACTTCTAATAAAGATGCTTTAATGTTATATCAAATGGGCTATATATTATCTAATCCCAAGCCTAAACCACTACCATTTAAAAATTTAATGAAAATGAATTGGATATGAAAACAGTTCAATCTATGTTATAGAATAAAACTATAACAGACAAAAATAGCACCCTCAAAGATTATGTTTAATATTATCCCAAATAGGTAAATAAAATACGTGAGTTTTAGTGATTTACAAAACAGGTCTTTTAAAGTAAATTTAGAACAAATAAAATCAATGGTTTATCCACAAAGTATTTTGAAAAGGTCAGTGTTACAGATCATTACATTTCTAATACTGAATTCAGAATGGGGTTTAAATGAATCTGTTTTCTCCTCTTATGCAAATTGATATCTCTGTGGAGGGAGGGGTGATAGAAAAAAACACAAAACAGTGCATGCATATGTGTGTGATGTGTGCATGTGTCTGCTTTAACTGAAAAACTAAGAAACTAATGAAATAACACTCCAGTTGTTTAAATGAATAGAATGTTCTCGAGCAGGTAAAATGTTAGGCTTTATTGAAAGTGAGAAATAGGACTGTTAGCCCTGCATTTCTGATTCCTGAGCCCACCAATTTTTCTTTGCCTGCCCACAGAGCCAAAAGCCATATAATATCCCAGCAGAACAGAACATGTAAGGTTAACCTTCTCCTTCCACTTGAACCAATTTTCACAAAATGGAATCTAGTGGAAACACACACACACACACACACACACACACACACACACACGGCTCCCCAAATGCACATTGAAAAGTAATCCATTTTTCACTCATCAGACAACAACACTTAATGACTTGGGTAACTCAGCTTCACTTTCCTATGGCCTTAATGAAAAGGCCAGTTCATTCCATTAGGAAATCAGTGAGATGAATCGTAATGAAAAACTGTGAAATTCTGCCAGGATTTAGCAAAGGCCATGAATAGCCCAGCTTAAAAGTTGAATTTCTTGTTTTCCTTCCTGTGTGGCTCTCTTTGAAAAGACAAGAAAATGGTACATTTGGGTTTCGGAAAATCCATCACAGAGTATGAGGCACTGCCAACTGGTTAGGTTCATCCTAGGTAAATAAAAACCATGGGGGCATTAGGAATACAATGACCAGAGGACAAATTTGAAAAAAAAGACAAAGCAGCATGTTGAGATTTTCTTGCTACTATAGTGAGGGTGGAGAAGAGATCCTATTTCATAGAAAATAGCACTTGCAGGGCTCAGAGTCCTGGCACATTAAAGTGTTTGGTGTCTCGTGTGCTTGTCACCCATGTGTTCTTTTCTGCCAGCACACTGCTCTCAGTGAGTTACGCTGTTAGTTCCACTATAACGTGACATAGTGGTCCTCAAAATTACCATACTATGCATCATCTTCAGTAAAAATCACAGGACTTTCAACAAAACAGAATTGGGAGCATAACACTCAACAATGTTACCAGAAGTACATTTTTTAAAAAGATAAGGACCTTGGCTAAGCATGGTGGCTCATGCCTGTAATCCCAGCACTTTGAGAGGCCGAGGTGGGAGGATCACTTGAGGCCAGGAGTTTGAGACCAGCTTGGGCAACATAGGCAGACTCCCTCTCTACAAAACATAAAAAATTTAGCTGGGCATGATGGTGCCTGTGGTCCCAGCTGCTCAAGAGGATGAAGCGGGAGGATCCCTTGAGCCCAGGAGTTTGAGGCTACAGTGAGCTAAGATCTTATCACTGCACTCCAGCTTTGGGAACACAGTGAGACTCTTCCTCTTAAAAAATTAAAAATAAAAAAATATGATAATAAATAATAAAAAATAAGAACCTAATGAAAAGGGTAGCATAGTTTTGCACATGGTCATTGTTAAGAAATGCATAGATACTATAATAAATACGACATTTTGCCTTGAAAAAACTGAAGTTTACTCATGGAAGTGGGCACTGAAAGAAATGTTTGCTGTTTTTGAGTTATCGTGAAGTTGTCTGAAATCTGATGGAAACGTGTAACACCAGGATGGGTGAGCTTATACCGCACTGTGAACTGAGGTGGCTGGGAGATGATTGATTTTCTGCGTGTATTCTTACATAGATCAATTGAGCTGGGTGCAGATTTTATTGCATTTACTCTCAGAGGCAAAATTTCACATTGGCAAATAGAAAGTTGGCTCAAATTTTATGCTATGCTCAAGCAGACACATGTTCAAATTGTTCCCTCCTATATCAAGTGGATTGGAAGTAATTTGCATTTTAAAAACAAGTCTTATAGTATAATTGACTCTATTCTTGGATTATAACTATTTAATGCCTAAACAGTCAAATGAAGAGTGAAACTTTTTTTTTTTTAAACTCCATGGAGATTGTCAAAAACCTGTCTGGTGTTTTGCAGACATACAAATAATTCTACTTTTATATTTTTCACCTTTCCACAGTAATACTGTATATATGGTAGCCAAAGAAGTTGTTCAAGAGTTTCTTTTATTCTTATACATGGAGTGCCTTAGTGACTAGATTATGTTATCCTTCCAACTCATCTTCCATCTTTTATCCTAGACTTCAATTTTTAATTCTGCTATTTGTTTCAGATCTCAGTTATACCATTCTAGAGCATATCAGCTCACCAGTGTTACACTCCAGGAAATTTATCTTACCCTTGAAACATTCTTTCCTTTTTGTTCATCTAAAGTTAGATTTGGTTGCTGTGGTGGTGGTTCTTTTGTTGTGGGCTTTTTTCCCTCAATTCTGTGGCACCAGTTCACTTACATAAAACACCCAAAGTAAATGCTTTTCAATACATCTCATCTGGTTTTTCAGCCATGTGCAGATTTACAATCTTCTCTGTCTAGGAATCTCACTTTTCCTAAAGTATTTTACAAGGATCCAATGTATATATAAAACAACAGGAACACCCACACCACGCTTGGCCTCTTTTCCATCATGTTTTTAATGCTAACCAAAGAAAACAACCTATAAAACACGCACACACGTATGTACACGGCAGATTTTCTTGTAAACATCCCTTCCATGATTAAATTGATTCCTGAGGAATTGGCTAAGATTACCAGTACCAAAGGTCATTTTCAAAACTTCCTGTGTCCCTGAAAATGTTTTGTGTTAATAATATGCATTAGTTTTATAGCCACTTAAGAATATCCCTTTTATGTCAAAGCAGAAACAGAGAGCCAAGATGAAAACAAGGAGAAAATCCCAACACCTCTATAGAATCAAACGCATATCGACTTTTGAAAATAAAAGCAGAGTTTTGAAAGACCCACTAACAGATTCAGTCTCTTGATACTTTATCTGAAGGTCTACAGACAGAAAGCAACGGGAAGCTGTCCCATTCAGGGACAGAATCCATGAATTGATCTGGACAGGATGATAGATGAGAAACAGGGGAGAAAGTCAGGGCTAGGATCTCTCTCACACACACACAGACACACACAAAAACAGAGGAAACAAATTCTCAATGTTCATAAACTTCCCAAACAAGATTACTTTGCCATTTTAAAAAAAGAAAATAAGGCTGGGCACGGTGGCTCACGCCTGTAATCCCAGCACTTTGGGAGGCTGAGACTGGCGGATCACCTGAGGTCGGGAGTTCAAGATCAGTCTGACCAACATGAAGAAACCCTGTCTCTATTAGAAATACAAAATTAGCCAGGCGTAGTGGCGCATGCCTGTAATCCCAGCTACTCAGAAAGCTGAGGCAGGAGAATCACTTGAACCCAGGAGGAGGAGGATGAGGTGAGCTGAGATCGCACCATTGCACTCCAGCCTGGGCAAAAAGAGTGACAGTACGTCGCAAAAAAAAAAAAAAAAAAAAAAAAAGAAAGAAAAAAGAAAAGAAAAAGAAAAAAACTTTAGAGAACTTTTAAAACTTCACAACATTTAGGAATTTTTTTTAAAAAGTATAAATCAGTAAATATCTATCAACCACCCCTGGTCCTTCCTGGGGAACTTTGCTTGTCCTGCCAAATGAGTATAGTATGTGAATGCGATATTTACTTTCTAGAATTGAAAGGAAATCGGTATATGTTTCATACAGGGAGACAAGATTTCATTGATGTCTTACCTATATTCTTTGAAGACAAATGTTTCCATTCCCTTTATGAAAGCAATATATTTTGCTTTGTCAGAATGACAAATTGAAATACGAAACACAATTCACTTTCATAAACCACAGATGGCTAGAGAGTCACTTTTCTTTTTTTCTTGAATACTAGAAATTATCAAAACCTGAAGTTTGATCAAGTAACTATCCCAAATCTCCCAAGATTGCTCATGAGCTTTCTGAAGTTTTAGGCAGACAAGGGGAATTTTTTTTTTTTTTAATCAGATTCTTTTTAAAATGGGAACTCAAATTACCAATGCCCTGCCCTTATTGGGTTACTGTTGTCATATGCTACATGAGATACTTTGTCTCATATGATTGTAATTACCAGCATAACCAAGCTATTAGAGTACTGCATCATGGCCAGCCTATAATACTGCCTAAAGTGATTTATCAAAAAAAAAAAAAAAAAGAAAAGAAAGAAAGAAAAAGAGCAACAGATAAATGAGCTATAGGGATTCCAGAGGCAGAAACTTTGAATTGTACTGTGTATTCGATTTGATAGCCTGGTCTGAAGCCCACTCATTTGGTCCAGCTCAGATATTAGTATTTGGAGGAGAGCAAAAAACAGTGTAATCAGCCCAAAGTACTCATGTCTCCTCAGTTCTAAGCTTGTGACAGGTGACATGTGTATAGATCCTTGGGACAGAAGGGGTAAGAAATGAGAAGAGCCTCGTGGTGAGAAAAGCCAGCTGAAACTCCTAAATATAAGTGCAAGTTGTTTGAGTAAAAAAGGGGAGTCAGTGGGAGAAAATTCCACAAGGAAATTATCATGTCGAGCTATGAATAGCAGCTATCTCCTATGTAGCATTTGCTAAGTGTCAGGCAGTCTGCTACGTGCCTTGTGTGTGTTATCTTGCTTAATCCTTCTAACCCTCCTTGCAAGTAAATACAAAATCATTACTCCCATTTTACAAATACAAATATTAGCCCAAAAAAGTTAACCTCAAAGGCACACAGCTAGTAAGGGTGCCAAGTTCTCTTCATCAGCGTTCTCCCTCCCACTCCCATCCTTTTGCATATGGTACCTGGGGCAGACTAGAAATGACCTGGTCGGTGTCTTTAATCTAAGCAAGAAATGTACTCTGGACTTAAAATTATTTTTTTAGGTGTTCTGTAAAGAGGAAAATGCACTTTGGCAGAGCCCAGGAATTGACTGAATGTTAATTTTCCTAGATGTTGCAATTATTTTGAAAGGAAGTAGGAAGCAGCAGGAGCCAAACTTCCTTTAAGTCTCATCTTCACCATGAGTGGGCCAACGCGTTGTGTTAGTCATTTTTCTTCCTTCAACTCTCACCATTTCTTAAAAACCTTTCTTTTCCTCTGAGTGTTGGAACAGGGCTTATGTTGTCACCGAAGTCATCTGCAGGGTTAGTTGCGAGAAAACACCAATCTCTCTTGAAATAAGCACGCTTACTGGAGGTCACACAGGGCACTTGATTCATTTCCTGGAACGATTTTGAGCCCTTGAAACTGATACTGATTTGGAAGTGCCTGGATGTTCTGAACACCCAAACCACAGTATCATTGTAAAAAAAGAAAGTCAAGAACTGGTTCTATGGGATTACCCTAATGGCACTTTCATTTGACACTATAAAGAACAGGTTGAAATTTAAGAACTTGAGAAGATCTCAGTAAAGACAAAGAATTATGAGGTTGGAAAGGGATGTTCATTCTCACTTCAAAATCTGCAGGAAAAGTTGCCCAGCTTCATTTGTTCCTTAACTATATTTTAATGACAACAATCCTGTATGGTGACCTCCCCAGAGGGTTACTTCCGGTCAAACAATGTCAATTATAAATTTTAAATCTCACGAGACTGTTTACTTTAGCATTCAATTACCCAAGCTATGTTACTAAATGTTATTATATTTATTTATTTATTTATTGAGATGGAGTCTTGCTCTGTCACCCAGGCTGCAGTGCAATGGCACAATCTTGGCTCACTGCAAGCTCTGCCTCCTGGGTTCTTGCCATTCTCCTGCCTCAGCCTCCCAAGTAGCTGGGACTACAGGCGCCCGCCATGCCCGGCTAATTTTTCGTATTTTCGGTAGAGACGGGGTTTCACCTTGTTAGCCAGGATGGTCTCGATCTCCTGACCTCGTGATCTGCCCGCCTCGGCCTCCCAAAGTGCTGGGATTACAGGCATGAGCCACCGTGCCCGGCTATGTTATTGTACTCATGGGTAAAATGACCAAATTTCATGAGGAAAAAATAGATCAGGATATATGGTCCAGGCAAATATGTTTCTGATTTGTGAGCTCATTTCCAAATAAACCACATTTAATTATCCCTTTGATGGATTGCTTTTATTAAAAAAACACCTGAGGGAATATAGGCAAACTGCCATAGAAAACCTGATTTCATGGTAATGGGGCATCTTTCCGAAGCATGAAACAAAAATAACTGTCACCATTTTGAAAAACCTTAAAGGCTTAGCAACCTCAATTTTCTACCATTTTTATTTATTTTTAAACATTTTAGTTTATTTTTTTTTCAAGACAGAGTTTTGCTCTTGTTGCCCAGGCTGGAGTGCAATGGCGCAATCTCAGCTCACTTCAACCTCCGCCTCCTGGGTTCAAGCGATTCTCCTGCCTCAGCCTCCTGAGTAGCTAGGATTACAGGCATGTGCCACCAGGTCTGGCTAATTTTGTATTTTTTAGTAAAGATGGAGTTTCACCATGTTAGTTGGGCTGGTCTTGAACTCTTGATCTCAGGTGATCCACCCGTCTCAGCCTTCCAAAGTGCTGTGATTACAGGGATGAGCCACCATGCCCAGCTATTACCTTACTTTTTTTAAAGGAAGAAGGAAAAGAAGAAAAGAAAGAAGGGAGGAAGGGAGGAACGAAGGAAGGAGGAAGGAAGGAAGGAAGGAAGGAAGGAAGGAAGGAAGGAAAGAAGGAAGGAAGGAAGGAAGGAAAGAAGGGAAAGAAGAAGGGAAAGAAAGAAAGAAAAAAGTTACTTATCACCTTGAAAGTTAGAAATACATTAACATTTACATTTCAAGTGAAAGTAACTGAGTTAAAAGATGTGATAATATTTTTAACATTAGCTACTAGTTACAATATTTTGAAACTCATGCAAGTTTGCTTTGAAAACACAAAGGATTCTCATGTATTAACCCGTTAACACACATAAGTCCACTTCAAATTTTTTTTTTTTTAAATTCTGTCTATATAATCTATTTTCTACTATTCAGGATCATCAGTGTGGAATGTTAGAGAGTCAGAGAACTAGAATTCAGAATTAGAGTTACAATTTTGTCACATCTAGTAGGCATAATCCAGTGTAATCCAGTTTCACTCCAAATTCGTTTCAATTTTGTCCTCTACTTTCTTGCAGTACTTTGGTCCATGCATTTCAGGAAAGTGGGTTTTTACAAATCATCAGGAGGGAGAAAAAGCCTGGAGGACCAAGAGAACAAAATCTGCTCTATCCTAGAAAAACTGTCCTCTTTCTCTTTTTCTTTCTTGTCTTTGTCTTCTCCTGGCCCAGTGATCCCTTGTAAATTTCCTAAAAGTCTGGCTGAGGTCTAGATAGAATTTCAAAATACATACACACAACGGCGGCCAGTGATGTGGGAATCTCCACACCTTAAACCTTACAAGAATCATTTATAATAAGAATAGATACTTACAGATTTGAGTGAAAGTTTGTTGTTAAACTGTTGAGTCATTTCCAGAAGTCAAACTTTATTTCTTCTTACTTCTACATCACTGAATTAATTTAATCTACCTGAGACCAGAACTCATGAAGATTCGAGGTCTATAGTCTCACACCACCTACTGTTCCCCAGTTTTACATTTATAAGGCTCAGCTGCTCCAGCCTGCCCCAGTCTCAGTTAAAATGAAAGGTTTGTCATAGGGGCTAGAACACATCTGTAGTATGAAAATATTTGGGCAAAATTTGTATTGTGTATCTCTTACATATGGATTAGTTTGTTTGCCTAATTGAAAAGGTCTAAAGCCTAGAATCATTAAATATACTGAACCAGTCACTTACTAGAGACCCGTGCATCTTTCATAAACTCACTCCTGCTCCTTCCCAGGCAAAATGTGCTTCCAGAGCACATTGTTCAGGCTCAAGTATCACATTTGTAACTACAAATTCTGACGATTTCTTTGCATATCTCTCTTCCCCCATCATACTATGAACTCCTCAAGGTCCCGTCTTTATCATCTTGGTATCTACCACCCACCCTCCTGCCTCCCCAAGCCTTCACGGTAACTGAGAGGAAACAGGTGCTCAATATGTACTTCTTAAATACATACAAAAACAAACGAAGAAAGGACCTTTGGTTGTCCTTCCCGTGAATTAATGCCTGTTCTTAAGACAAAATTGGGCATATGTTATTTCGCAACTACAGCTGGCCCTGTGTATCCATGGGTTGTGCATGCATAGATTCAACCAACCTCAGAGCAAAAATATTAAAACAAAATAAAAACAAAAATACAACAAAATAATACAAATAAAAAACAACACAGTATAACATCTATTTATATAGCATTTCCATTGTAAGTAATCCAGAGATGATTTAAAAAAAAAAAAAAAAAACGTGGGAGGATGTGTGTAGGCTATACAGAAGTAATATGCCATTTTATGAGTGACTTGGATCCTGAAATTTTAAAGTCACCAAGGGCCCCAGAACCAATCTTCCATAGATACCAAGAGATTACTATATCCTATATCCTTTCTCAGAAAGTGGGCAGGCACTGTGAGATAGAAATTTCTTCCTCAGTCTGATTTTGTCTAATCTTTTTACTATGCCATGAAGGCAAAGCTATAAGCTTCTCATTTGCTGAAGGCAAGCCTGCTTTTTGATTGCATTTTGCAGCCTGCCCTCTGCTCTTCAATTACTCTCATCACACAAAAACACAACGTCATACTTCGGTATGGTTACATCACTGCAAGAGAATCCACATTTTTCCAGTCTATTAAAAATGACATTTATTATTTATTGATTCTATTCAAGATTAATATGTTTTGAAGGCCTGCTATGTTGCTCTCAGGACTCAGAAAAATAAAATGAGATCTCAATGGTTGGTTGTTGCAAATAGATACCTTCCAAGACTTTAAAAGAATTAAATGAAGACCAACTTTTCTTTAGAATTCTGGCTGATATATCTTAAATAAAGTTTCCTATTGCAGCCATGATTTTGTGGTAGGATTAAAACGATCAAACTGGATAGTCTGAATTTCAGAAATCAATCACTCCTGTTTGTGCAAGAATTCCAAGGAAGGAAAAATGCTGCAGAGGTCAGAGGGCTCATGGTAAGAGAGAAAAGTCCACAGACCCAGTTTCAAAGATCCACCCCCACTAGAAGTGTGATATTCAGCAACAAGACACCTGCATCTGGCGAACAAAGAGGCTTTCAGAGAGTCAGCTGAAAAAGAGTAGCAAAGCCCCAAAATGAATTGCCTTTGCACCTTTAAGTCTTAAGTAGTAACTGAGAGTTTGTAAGTGTCATTGACAACATTGAGTGGAGGGATATTATGAAGTTGCATTTTTCAATTTTCTCCAGTTGCAAAAGAAAATGTAACAGCTGAATTATAAGTCAGGGCCACAGTACTGCCAACAGAGTATGAAAGCAATCCAAAGGGTTTTGCTTCTGTGCATGACCCAGCAATTCCAATAGCGAGAAGTTAGAATGGTAAATTTCCTAACATCTGAAGTCTCTGTCAGAGTAAAGGCAACACCTGACTGATGCATTATCTTCCTACTGAGGCTCTGCATTTAAGAAAAAATTTCAAGTATTTGCTCAGGTAAGTGAGTCTCTCAGACTGAGAGAGAGCCATACATCTCAGGACTTTTAACTCCAGAAATATTTTTAAAAGTAAGAAACACTTTTAGAGGTTTAAGAGAGGTGGGCTACCTGAGCTCTGTTTCTTACCAGCACAACAACATCACCAGATCTTCTGCAATATTAAGATGAAAATATATTAAGACAAAAGATATTATTATCTGAGAAGCATTGGAAGAATCACAGACTCCATCAATTGGTGGCTAGTAATGTTAAATTTACCACCACCACCACCAACAGAAACAAACAAAACAGTTTCATAGACCTCTCTTACTTGGGTTGGTGTATTATTCTCTGACTACTTAAATGCTAATACATTCATGCTTTAAAATCTCTCCTTTAAAGTTCATCTGTAATAGAAGAGATAAATGTAACACAGTGAGCCTTCAGCATTCATGGTAAACGCTAAGGGTTGATACTGATTAGAAACTTACCAAAAATTATGGGAAGAGTCTCTTGATGAAATAAAATTTGAGCTTTTAATTCAATTAAATTTAGCTTGTAAATTAAGAATAATTGGGACTTGCTTTAAGGTTTTTAGGTGGAACTTCAGGTCATGTTTCTGTTGATTTAACAAATGACATAGAAGCTCTTATTTTTCAAATACATTTTCCCTCCTGGGTCTCTAGCTCTTTAAGGATTAACTGTTTAAAATGATCTAATCTTCCTACTTGCAGACAGAGACTTAGCTCTAATAATATGATTAATTCATTTCTCTATCAAATAATAACATGAAAAATATTAGATTCAGGGAATAAACCCCAAAGTCTAATAATTTAAAGATATAATCAGATATATACTATATAAAATAATCCTGTCATTAGATGTACCTCTCATTTTAAAATATAATAAAACTTATAGTTTAAAAACCTAAAATCAGCCCTATGAAACATGTTAGAAGCTTGGAAGTTGCTGCCACAAGTCAAAGTGAAACTGCCTTTGCAAAAAATCTTAAGTGAGGAAATTATATCAGTGAAACAGATCAGACCTAACTGACCCCATCTTCCTTCTAACCTTGAAACTGTCTTTGTTCATTCCGGGGTGTAGGCCAAACTAGCCTTGGGAAGGAATTTGTAGTTTAAACTCTGAAATAAAATAGATAACAGTCCTTTCCTGAAAAGCGCCTTCTTGCCTAGGGACCCGTCTGCCTTTGTAGGACCAACAAATTAGCTACAAGATTAGAAATGATGGTTTAGGGGCCATGCAGCCTCTGACTGCAAGAGTCTGAACCTCCCCAAAATCGCTCCTGGGAATAACATCACTGTAGTAAAGTCTAAGATCAGTGTTTGAGCTATTTACAGACCCTGCATTCTGATGTAGCATATGACACCACCCGGACGACACCACCCGGACTGATAATACAGCTCAGCCAGTTCTGCAATCCCACCTAGGAATGTAAGCCAGCAAGAACTCACTTCGACCTCCTATGAGTTTATCTTCAACGCAACCAGCCAGTACTTCCAACAAACTATCCTTAAAAACTCTGATCGGGGAGACTGATTTGAGTAATAATAAAACTCCCATCTCCTGCATAGCCGACTCTGCTTGAATTACTCTTCCTCCATTGCAGTTCCACTGTCCTGATAAGCCGGCCCTGTCCAGGCAGTAGGCAAGGTGAACCCTTGATTACAAAAGGATGAAGAAACTGAAGAATCAACAACTCTTAGATCGATCAGAGAAGCGAGGGCACAGGGCAAACCGCTGCCTTCAAAATTGGATAAGTCAAGAGGTGAATTAAAAAAAAAAAAAAAATCACAGCTTAGTAGAACAGAAACCTCCAAGGGAATCAGTTTTGAGTAGGAAAACCTGAACTGCAATTGATGAATTGATGAATTTCTGGAGGTCAGTGTAAACAAGTCCGAAAGATAAAACTCCAGGGAGATCCAGTCCTGGAGTGGGTGGTTGAGGGGAGGAGAGACACACTTTTGAGTTTTGCCTCCAGGAGTTACACCAAGTTCTCACGGTAAATATTGGCAGAAAAATTTTAAAAATTAAAAATCCCCTCATGCTTCTGGCATGGGAAGGGGAAAGGAGGCATTTTGACATCACTGGAGAGCATTCTTGTCTTCTTAAGAAGATCTCTCATCAGGAGAAACTAGTTAACTAGTTAACTCCTATACCGGCAGAAAATTTTTGCCAAAGACATATCTGATAAGGGACTATTATTCAATATATACAAAGAACTCTTAAATCTCAACAATAAGAAAACAAACAATCTGATTGAAAAAATAAGTCAAAGACTTAACAGCCACCTTATCAAACAGCCACCTATCATATGCTTTTTCATAAGCATATGAAAAAACACTCCATATCGTATGTCATTAGAGAAATGCAAATTAAAAAAACTTGATGTCACTCTATACTTATTAGAATGATCAAAATCCAGAATACTGACATTAAATGCTGGGGAAAATGTGGAGCAACAGGAACTCTGATTTATTGCTGGTGCCAACACAAAATGGTACAGCCACTTTGGAAGACAGATTGGTGGTCTCTTGTAAAACTAAACATACTCTTACCATATAATCCTGCAATTGAGTCCCTCAGTATTTACCCAAAGGGGATGAAAACTTATGTCACACAAAAATCTGTACTCAAATGTTTATATAGCTTTATTGATAATTTCTAAAAATTCAAAGCAACCAAGATGTCCTTCAGTAGGTGAATGGATAAAGAAACTGTGGTACATGTAGACAATAAAATATTATTAAGCACTAGAAAGAAATGGGCTTTCAAATCATACTAAGAGGTAGAGGAAACTTATATGCATATTACTAAGTAAAAGAAACCCATCTGAAAATTCTATGTACTGCATGACTCCAACTATATGAGATTTTGGAAAACAGAAAAAAGATCAGTGTTTTCCAGGAGTTAGGGGAAGGGAAGTATGAACAGGCAAAGCACAGGGTATTTTTAAGGCAGTGAAACAACTCTATATGATACTATTATGATGGATAGATTCCATTATAAATTTGTCCAAACCCATAGAATGTATAACACTAAGTGTGAATGCTAATGTAAAACTGTGGACTTTGATAGTGATATGTCAGTGTAGGTTCATCAGTTACAGCAAAGGTACCCCTTTGGTGGAGATGTTTGATAACACGAGATGCTATGAATGTTCGAGGGCAGGAGACATGCAGGAAATCTGTGTACCTCGCACTTAATTTTGCTACAAACCTAAAATGGTTCTAAAAACTAAAGACTATTAAAACAAAAACAAAAACAAAAACCAATCATTCATGATAGCTTCTTCACTCAAAGGAAAACAGCAAAGATGCAAAATGTTAGTGTTACATATGAATGTTAAATGCATAGGTTGTCAGAGAGACTTTCAAGTGTCATTTCTTCTCTATGGGCCTCAGTTTCCTCATGTTTTAAATGTAGAACTTGGTTCAAAATGATCTTTAATTGTGATATAGCTCAACCTGAAGCAATTAATTACAAAAATGAATACTCAGGAACAAACCGTATTATTTATTCCAAAGACAATAATACAGGCACTATACTTCAGACAGAAGCATGTAGACCAAAGCTGATAGCATTAATTTAATACAATAGATAGAAAAGGAAATCTTGTTTGGTATTATACCATAAACTTTAAGTTTTTTACTTACCTACTCACAGGCTTAAACTTTCTTGCTTCAGCCCTTTCTTTAAGTTTCTCTTGTTATCTCTGGCTCAGTAAAGCACTTTTCCTACTCTGGTTAATCTCTCTTATCCCCTTTTATCAGAATCTTGGTCTGATGTCCAGTCCAGTTGGTCTCGTAGGACACCTTGATATCTGTGAAATTCTAAAGCTGATATTATGCTGACACAATGTTCAACAAATGTTCTCTCCTTCAGCCAAACCACATGATCACCAAATATTTGGGGAGAAACACACATGAGATAGATGCATTCAAGGAAATAACATCAAAGCATCCATTACTTAATCTTTCTCTTGCCCTGGAGATTCACACCCTGTTTGCCAACACAGGCAGCCTCTGAGCTTCAAGTTGACTTACAAGTTGACAATGTGGATTTTACGGAGTCCAAGATTCAGAAATAATCACAGACTACGTCTTTCACATCTCGATACCCCTTAACGTTCGAACACGTAACGCACATTGCTATTTTACAATCCTATAAAACTCTTATCCATCTTTTTTGTGCCTCACACAGGTTTCATCAGCAACTCATTGGCCAGATATCATAGTTATTAATCATATGCCAACTCTTTGCTCTTATCATACTTTTATTTTACACCTGCAATATTGTAATATAATCACATTTATACATGTTTGTGTCTCCTCACAGACTGGAAGAACCTCGATGATAAGACCTATGGCTGAGTCTTTGTCTAAATCCTTCATAGAACCTATTAGAGTGTCTGGCAAATAGGAGGTCCAGATAAAATATTTTTAGAGCTATTAAATGCATTAAAATGTGAATTAAGCAACAGATCCCTCTACTTAGAAGAACCTTCAAAGGCTAAGAGGTAATTTGCCTTTAATCCCTCCAGCAATGTTGTGTTATCCATCCAGCATTAACATTGAGCACCTCTATGTGTTACTAGTTCTTTCAGTGATGTAGAAAACCACAAAAATTTATTGAAAAATGGAAAAATGAGTCAGAAAAATGCAGATACACATTATGTCCCATATGTGAAGAACGCTCATTATAACACATATCAACTCTCAGGTTATTCCACAAGTGTCATTCACTTCTGATCCAAGTTTAAGTAACAGTAATCCAAAATTAAGTAACCAAATTTAAGTATGAGAAAGTGACAACATGACTGTAAAATTCAAGTAAGAGAATAGATCTATTAGGATGTCTAAGAAAAAAATGGGGAATTAGAGTCATGCAAGTGAGTTGAATTATTGGGTGCTAAAACATTATAAACTCGTAACAATTAAGTCAATGATGAAGAAGCCAGATTATACCAGCAGATGCCTCTAAAACACTAGGTTTCCCTGAAGCAAATTCTAAAAAGTGGAATAGCAAACTATTTGATAAAGAGCACACCACACACTGAGAAAGGAATGTATATTCAATAACAATTATTGCAGTAGTTGCCTAGCTATTAATTATTATTATTGGGGGTTTTTTTTGAGACAAGAGTCTCCCTTTGTTGCCCAGACCAGAGTGCAGTGGTGTGATCTTGACTCACTGCAACCTCTACCTCCCAGATTGTTCAAGCAGTTCTAGCGCCTCAGCCTCTGGAGTAGCTGGGATTACAAGCACATACGACCATGTCCGGCTAATTTTTTGTATTTTTAGTAGAGCCAGGGTTTCGCCATGTTGCCCAAGCTGGTCTTGAACACTTGAGCTCAGGCAATCCACCTGCCTTGGCCTCCCAAAGTGCTAGGATTATAGGCATGAGCTACTATGTCCATCCAGTAATTGCCTAGCTATTTAGACAATAAATCAGTTTAGACACTGTCTCCGTACTATACACCAAAATAACATCCAAAGACATTTTTCAAATTAAACCATAATGAAGTTCAAATAAAATAGAGGTAAAAGTGTATTTGATCACCAGATAGGTAGTGACCATTTAAGCGAGGATGGAAATGTGCCTTCACTATCATTATCATACATAGTATTTATTGAACATTTTCTGTGTGCTAGGTAATGTGTACAGTGATTTCTTCATATGCTGTTCTCATTGGGTTCTCAAAGCAAGAATGTGATGTCGATACTCTTAGTGACTCCATTTTAGCAATGTGGAAGTTGAGGCACAGGGAGTTTTAGTAACTTGCGAAAGGTTACATGGCCAGGAACTGGAAGGATTACGGTATGAACCTGGACTATCTGATTCTAGAAATTGTGCTTTTAAATTTTTACCATCTAAAATATGTACGGTGGAAATAAAATTGGAGAGGAAAAGACAAAATGATAAGAGATAAAACAAACAGACAAATGGGCCAAGATAGAAATGCAAATATTAAAATAGAAATATGAAAGGAAAATAAATGTAAAAATGTTGAATTTTTGTAACCTGCCATGCGCACACAAACCTAATACACTGAGATACCTTTTTCAAAGAAACATAAAATTCATGCAGTCTTTTTGTTTGTTTGTTTTCCTTTACAAATGATTGTACTTAGAACTAGTAAGATCTTAGGGAGGGATTACTTAGGCATTGCCAAACTGCTTTCCAGAAATGACACACCAATTTACATGCCCCAGTGGCAAAAGAAGAAAAAGGCTTAAAAATATTTATGGCTTTTGACCTAGAAATTCCACT
This sequence comes from Theropithecus gelada, assembly GCF_003255815.1. Taxonomy (NCBI): domain Eukaryota; kingdom Metazoa; phylum Chordata; class Mammalia; order Primates; family Cercopithecidae; genus Theropithecus; species Theropithecus gelada. The sequence continues at coordinate 43,455,969 of NC_037684.1, read as the reverse complement.
TCTAGGAAACTATTCTAAGGATAATTTTGGAAATGCAGATAAAGTTTTAACCATAGAGATGTTTGCTGAAATTTTTTATTAGAATAGAGAAATGTGAGGAATCATCTAAATTCCCAGCAATAAGAAAATGGCTGAGTACATGACACTTATACTATAGCCAAGAGGTTGGCAAACTATGGTCTGTGGGCCGAAGTCCAGACCACTGAATATTTATCTATTTTTACCTGCTTTTGTGAATAAAGTTTTATGCAAACACAGCCCTGTTCTTTCATTTATATATGGTCTACGGTTGCTTTCATGATTCAAGGCGAGAGTTGACTAGTTGCTGCAGAGATTGTATAGCTTGCAAAGACTAAGTTATTTATTATCTGGACCTCTACAGTAAAATGTTGCCGATCCCTGTTGTCGCCAGCCAGTTATATTGTTTTTATTTTTTAAAAAAAGTTTAATGGCGAGGGTTAAATGTGAAACCTGTAACCTTAAATTCAATAGAAACCTATTTATTCTGATCTATTAACACAATGATTACTTTGTGATAATGATGCCAATAATAATAAAGGTGTGGTACAAAAACATTGGTATTTCACAATAGCCAATTTTACAAGGTAGTGGGTTTATATTATGATTGTAAACTTACTTAAGCTCAAATATCTTTTCTGGTAATTTTTTTCTCAGTACTAATAATTCTGACAATGTGTATCATATCTTTTCGCCTCTACACAACCAGTACTGCACAAACATTCATCTGTGATAACTTATGAAATTTAAATATCCAGAGGCCAGCAAAGCTACTGCCAAAATGATGTCATTTGTTTTATTAAGGACAACTTTTTGCCCAGCTGACTTCCTGATCCAATGACCATCCTTTTTCGTGGTGCATCAAATTCTGAAATTAGCTGACTGACCTATTGGGTAACCATCGCCTGGAAAATTGGGTCCCTGTACCACTATGCTTGTTTTTGGGATCTTGAGAAATTACAAAGATGACGGTGGACCGTCCCTAGTTGCTCCACCTTTTAAAACAAACAATGCCTTCCAGCTAATAAATCAGCAGGAAGGAGCTGACAGGACAGAGATCTGTGTTCACTTCTCTAAGTTGTTTTTGTCTGGTTCAGAAATCATTAGCACCTGATAGTAGTTTCAACGTTCACCCAGTGGGAAGGGAAGGCGTAATTCCCAGGCCAGCTTTCTGTCAGATAGGAGACAATTCTATGCAGACAATACTTTGAAGATAAAAAGACTTGCAAACTTCCTTTTTTTTTTTTTTTAACTTTTTAAATATGAGACAGGATCTTGCTATGTTGCCCAGGCTGGTCTTGAATTCTTGGGCTCATGCAATCCTCCCAACTCCTTAGCCTCTCAATTAGCTGGGATTAGAGGCACTTGCCACCATGCCTGGCTCTGTGGCTTACAGATGTTCAAATACTATGCACCAGGGCCTTAACAGAATTGCTAATGTAGTTGTCATAGTAGTTCTATAGTAGAAACAACAGCAAAACCTTCAAGAACAATAATTAATTACTAATTACTTTTTAAAAATTGGAGAAAATAGTATTGTACCAAAGAGTAAAGAAGACAAACTAGAATTTCTATTAAAGAATTGCCTTTTTCAGGAGGTGCCTATATGATTCACAATTGCTTCCTAATAACTGAACTAGGAAACGGGAAATCAAAATTGGCTCTGAATTCAACTATTTCTGTAATAATACAAAATACATCCATCATATTTGGGAATAGATATTACATTTTATTTGTTTAGGGGATTGGATATGAACAATACTGAATGTTTAACTTCTAGTTTGTTTACTTGTTTATTTATTTTTTTAAATAAGCCTACAGTCTAGTCTTCCTTTAAATGTTTTTTGTGTACTTAATGTGTTACAAATACAGAGTATTTGTAATACTCTGTAATTTACAAATTGTAAATACTCTGTATTCGTAATATGTATGGTGAATCCAGAAAGTAAGAAATTACAACCTTATTTGTTAGGAAATTCAAAGTCCAGAGAGAGATAACAAGTAACAACAGGAAAAGGAGGACAATAAGTGAAAACTTGGCTGTATAACCAAAAGCTAAGAGGAGAGGTGGGGAAAAGTTCACAGGTAACTTAAGGTGGTTCTTCAGGACAAAAGAAGAATTCTTTGGGTAGTCAGGGTAAGAGAGGTCCTTTCAGGTAGAAAGAAACCATGTGAAAAAGCAGAAGGCAGGAAATGGCTCCGAGTAGCCAGATTCCGTGGGAACTGTGAGAGACTTCAAAGAAAGCCTGGAGGTATATGAAATGTAGGATTGCAAAGAGCTCTATGTGCTGAGATAAGGAGACTGGATTTATCCTCCAGGCAGTGGAAAGCCGATTACGTTTTTTTCTAACATTTTAGAAGTATCAATCAGGCAACACTGGAGAGGATGGATTAAAAGTTCAGCGGAGAATCGGGGGCAGAGGCTGGTAGGATGTCATGGCAATAATAGAGAAGAGAGATGATAAAGCTTATTAATGTGATGAGCAGAAAAGCAATTATATGAAATATTTAGAACAGCAGTGGCCAACAGAATTCTAACGAAAGCCACATATGTAAGTTTTAATTTGCTGTTAACCACATTGAGAAAGTAAAACCAAGTATATGCAATTAATTTTAATAATGCATTTTATTTAACCTAATAGATAAAAAATACTGTCCTTGTAACACGTAATTGATACAAAAATCATCAGTGAGATATTGTACATCCTTTTTAGGTACTAAGTTTTCAAAATCCAGTATTATACTTTAAACTTAGAGCACATCTCAGTTTTGGCTAGCCACATTTCAAATGCTCAATCACCACATGTTAGTGACTGCCATTTTGGACAGTGCCAATTTAGAAAATAGAATCTGTGAGACACATGGGTCAATTGGATAAATGATGAAAATAAAAGAATAATATCTACCATTCATTGAGTACTAAATATGAGACAGGATAATAATCATATATTATCTCATTTACACTCATACAATCCTGTCAGGTAGATTTTTTTTGACACCATAACAGGCTTAAAGAGATTAACTAGATGAAAATCACATAACTTGCGGTGACAAAAGTTGAACAAAGGTCTGTGGAATGGGATGGCTCAGACTCTTAACCACCAGACAATACTGCCTTTGAATACTTGTAAAAGTGGAAAGAGGAATTGAGGTTGATTCTGATCATGCTAGCATGAAAAAGCTGATTGACAGATAATTATACCACTTATGGCTATTGCTGTTAAGCGAGAAATCACAGGTATAAAAGAGAAAGATAGCTGTTTTTAGAGTTGTTGACTGAAAAATATTATTTCCCCCTACTGTTTGTTTATTGGCTATTGTGCCAAACTAGAGTATAAAATCTCCGAGTACAGATATTATTGTCTGTTTGTTATTGTTGTACGACAAGTGCCTAGAATAGTGGCAAGCATTCTGTTGGTATGCAAAAAATATTAAATAAATAAATGGGTATATGGATAGATGGATGGATGAATTAATATCCATAAGATACCACTAATGAGAAAATTGGTGAAAATTTCAGGTAGGAAATAAAGATTTAGGAATGACCATATTTAGGAGATAGTTAAACATGGGATATTGACTAAGAGCTCACATAAAAAACATACATACTGAGAAGAAAAGGGAACCACGGTGGATGTTAACCCAAGGGGGTTTTGGAGAAAAATGAAAATGGAGAAGGAAACCAGGAAATGCAATTCAGAGAAGTAGAGTAAATAAAGGAAATAATCATATTGAGAAACTCCAGAGAGGTGAGACTTTCAGAAGAAGGGAATATGCTTCCATGTCCAATAAAGAATTGATGTCACCTCTATAGAGATTGTGATGAGTCCACTGGGTTTGGCAAGATGAAGTTCATTGGCTGCTTCATAAGGCTTGTTTTGCTGGAAAAGAAAGAACAAGAAACAGGTCGCTCCCGGTTGAAGAATTAACTGCAGTCTGACAAGTGAGAAAATGAATAAAGATACTTGACTGTGCATTGCTTATTATAATGACTGATTGGAAGCAAAACAATTTCAAAAATGAGAGACTGGTTAAATAAAGTACACCCTTATTAGTAAAGCAGACATAATTCTTGTAAGCTTCTATTCAGGTATACAAAGAAGTTGCTTTATTTTTCAACCCAATTTTTTTTCTTTTACAATAAGAAAGCAATCCATTCTGGAAATTCCCCTTCCTCACCCTTGCAGTCATTTCTAAGTTACTGAATTCTTCAGTAAAATAGGGTGATGGGAGAGAGAGAGGAGAAGGATTAGGCAACTGGTCATTGGTTGGCATCTGTGGGTATATGATCCACGTGTTTATTATTCAGTCTTACTCTTGGCTGTGGTTGTCTCTTTTCCCTCTGTTACTGAGATGTCCACATGCTTGTCTGGTCCTGAATGCTGCCACTGCAGATTTCTCATGTGATGTGCCCTTGGCTCAGGTTTCCTTCATTTTGGCCAACACATTTGTGTTCATCTGACACCCACGTCCCTTACAAAAGCACAGAAAAGTTTGACCCTTCTCCCAGACCAGTCTGCAGCCACAGATGTCCTGGGACTGCACCAGATTCTCTCTGCCTTACTTTTATTGCTGCTCAACTCTTATGATGGTGGTGTTGGGAAATTGGAAATGCCACACCCAATTGCTCTCTATTCTCAGATCACATCATTTAGGGATTCTCTATCTTCCCTACTCCCTAGGTTGAGTATGAAAAGGGCATAACACAAGCCTGCTTATTTCCAACTCTCAATCCCTCGCTTATAAGACCTAGTTATGGGCTGGGTGCGGTGGTTCATGCCTGTAATCCCAGAACTTTGGGAGGCCAAGGCAGGTGGATCACTTGAGGTTGGGAGTTTGAGACCAACCTGACCAACATGGAGAAACCCTGTCTCTACTAAAAAAAATACAAAATTAGTCAGGCATCGTGGCACGTGCCTGTAATCCCAGCTACTCGGGAGGCTGAGGCAGAAGAATCACTTGAACCCAGGAGGCGGAGTTTGCGGTGAGCCGAGATCACGCCATTGCACTCCAGCCTAGGCAACAAGAGCAAAACTCCATCTCAAAAAAAAAAAAAAAAAAAGAAAAAGAAAAAAAAAAATCCTAATTGTGGTTCCATGAACACTACCCACAGTTATGGCATAAAATTTGCAACACTAGATTCCTGAAATACTCATAAACTCAACATTTCCTTTCTGCTATCTCTAGTTCGTCTACTTTGAGTTATGAAAGTGTCTTTTTTAAATGCTGCCTATGCTTCTTCAGTAACACATTTAGGTTAAGAATATTAAGTATGGTATATATGGAGAGACTGAGAAGGAGGTGGTGATGAGCAGGTGCAAGGGTATGAGATGGTGTCAGGGAGGGTGTACAGGAGGAAACACATTAGTTCATACTTCAAAATATTATTCAGCTACACCATGGAATACAATTTACCCACTAGCAATGGCATCGCAGATTGAAATGCAACGTAACTCAACTATCTTCCAACCATTAAAAATGTAATATTTATATTATAAAATAACGTGAACAGTATAGAACCATTTTATGCTTCCAAAGTACCTTTATGCATAGAGGTATCCTATAAATATATAAAAGTTGATAACAACGATCATCTCTAGTTATTAATATATGGTGGTGCCTTCTGACTTCTTCTCTGTATTCCTGTATCTCTCTCTTCTAGGACTATTCTATTTTTTAATTTTATATAAGGAGCATGTTTTCCTTTGCAACAAAAACATCCTCAGTTTTCATTTTTTTCAAAGCTGTGGAAGGCAGAAGAGTGATGGGTAGTAGCTGGAAGCAGATGCAAGGTCAAAGGAGGGTTTGTTTGGAATTGCAGAAATTTGTTCATGTTTATAACTGAAAGGAAGGAGCCAGTAGAGAAGGAAAGGCTGAAGATATGGAGAAAAAGGGGGTCATTGTTGGGGCAAGGTCTTAAAGAAAAACAGAGGGTATGCAATGTAGGATCAAGAGTACAACTGGAAGGATGGCTATCATCCCGAAAAGAAGCACTTCTTTCTTTAAGAGAGAGAAAAACAGATGTATTTGTATCCCTAAACATTTATAGGAGAGCAGAAACAGTACCAGGGAGAGCATAAGGAAGCCACGTGAGAGTTCATCCTCCTGGGGATGAGGATGGGCCTCTCTGAAAAGGGTTTGAGACAAATAGCTTGCCAGACCTTATATGAGAATAGAAGAGCTCACTGAAGACAAGGAAATCTTTGCCCTAATTGCCCAATCATACTGAATGAGCAGTTGTAGTAGGACCTATACATTTTAAAGGCACCAAGCCACACATCTGTAAAATTTTCTCTGGCTGTGCTCAAAGATCTGAGTAGAGGAGCAGAGAGAGATTCAGACTCCAAATTTTCAGGGCAGAGATATTCAAATAAATGGGGTGAAAGGGTTTGAGTTTGTCAGGATGCTTCATAAATTTAGTAATAGCCAAATAATATATTTGAAGCCCTTGAAAAATGAAAAGCCAAGAGGCAGCTCAAAATTATTTTTGTCTTCTGTTTCAGTCACTGAGGTCACTTCTCTTTAGAATCATGAAAGTGTCCAGTAAATAACCAGCTCCTTTTTCTAAACAATCTTCTCCCCTGGGAAGCACAAAAGCAGATTCTTGCTTTTCAAAGAAAACAATCATCTTTTCTAGGAATTTTGGACCTCAGAGTAATCCATAAAATAGTTATTGCAATACATTGGCTTCTTATTATTCTTAGGATTCTTTCTCTCAGCATCAAAGGAAGAAACCTCCAGATCAGGTTATGACCTTCCTAATCAGAAAGAACAATGTCTTCCTTTGCAGTTGATGCTTATAAGTCTTCCACCACACTTTCCTGTGGCCTATTGTAATTTTCACATACCATAATCTCTCAGTGATCCTGCCTTTCTAATAGGGGTTTCAGTTTTATCTTCTCAGAGAGAACAACACAATCTAAGAGCTATCTAATTCTTTAGCTTTTGCATTTTTCCCTTCTTAGCATTGGAGTTATTCCAGAAAACAGCTCTAGTCAAAAGGACTATTTACATCTATCATCGGACATTATTATTGAGGAAACACAACTGCATGCAGATATTGCAGTGCCTTTCGCGTGCATAGAAATGATCATGATGAAAAAGCACTGTTTCAAAGATACGAATGGACGTGAAGAAACCTGTAAACCCAGGTTTCAATTCAGGAGCCGTCTTTACTTTCTCTTAAGCCCTATTGAAAAATTGGGAACAATACTTTACATCACTTATTATTTACACAATTCTTTCCCCAAGTATTCAATGATTTTCTACTACCTGTCTCTATCAATCAAACTTTAGTCTGCACGCAGAATGTGGATGATTCACTGGCCCCTGTTTCTAACCTCTCAGGCTATTTTTCAAACCCTTGGAGCCAGCTAAGCAGCTTTGCTCATGATTCCTCATACAGGTCTCAAGTAATGCTGCTCAACACCTTTGCTCTTGCTGATGGCTCTCCCTACCCACTCTTCACTTACCCTCTTACTCAATGCAAGACACCTTCTCTAGGGACCTCTGCAATTAGCCATCTTCTGTGATCACTGGTATCTCTGGACAATTTGAACACAGAACCCTCTGGGACCCTTTTAAAAACACACATTCCCAAATGGTGGTTTACCAGAGGCTCGGGCTGATAAGATGGATAGAGAGGTGTTAGTCAAAGGCTACAACATTTCAATTAGGAGGAATAAGTTCAAGACATGTATTGTACAACATGGTGTCTATAGTAAATAACAATATGTTGTATTCCTGAAAATTGCTAAGAGTATATTGTGTTTTCAAACCCCCCAAAATGACATGTGAAGTAATGCATACATTAGTTAGCTCAATTGAGTCATTCCACAATGTATACATATTTCAAAAAAAACTTGTTGTTCATGATAAATACATGCATTTTTTACCTCTCTAGTACAATAAACAAATAAAATGAATAAATAAAATAATAAAATGAAACAACCTAGTAACCATACATTAAAAAAAAAAAAAAAATTCCCAGAATCTCATGACTGGCACATCTAAGTCTACAGTCCAGCATGCTTCCTCAACTTCAATGTGCTTATGAATCATACAGGAAAATTACTAAATATGCGATTCTGATTCACTAGGTCTTTGATGGGGCTGGCAATCCAACACTTCGAACAAGTTTCCAGGCAATGCCAATCCTGTTGGTCCTCAGTTCACACTGAATAGCAAGGGGATGGTGTAAGACTAGGGAAGTTGTACTATTATTTTTTTTTTTCAAACAATTTTGATGCAACCAGCCTAGGAACAATTAATCAATATGCATTTAGGAACTACCACTCCCTACTCTTCTGGCTGTTGGCATGTGCTCTCCTGATCATTGCAGTTATTTATCTATATATAGGTTTGACTTGTATCCTCCACTGTCCTGTAAATTAGTGAAAAGTACAAGGATATTTGATACCCCTTCAGACTCCTCCACTGAACAGAATGTCCACAGAGTCAATGGCCAATTAATATATGTTAAAAAAATGAATATTGCTGCTGCTTGATATTAAATTATTGGACAGAAAGTGACTTCAGGCCAGGCTCCGTGGCTCATGCCTGTATTCCTAGCACTTTGGGAGGCCAAGGCGAGCAGATCGCCTGAGTTCAGGAGTTCGAAACCAGCCCGACCAATATGGTGAAACCCTGTCTCTACTAAAAATACAAAAATTAGCCAGGTGTGGTGGTGGGCACCTGTAATCCCAGCTACTTGGGAGACTGAGGCAGGAGAATTGCTTGAACCCGGGATGTGGAGGTTGCAGTGAGCCGAGATTGTGCCACTGCACTCCAGCCTGGGCAACAGAGCAAGATTCTGTCTGAAAAAAAAAAAAAGAAGAAGAAAGAAAGTGACTTCAAAGAGGTTGCCATAATAAATGCTAAATGCAGAGTGAAAATGAGAAATGATTTTAAATTTGAGATTTTATTTGAATTTTAACATACGCAGCTTCCATTAAGTAGGAAGGATGTCCACAGAGTCAATGGCCAATTGAAAGGATACATATTAAAATCCATGGCTTGGCCTCTCTGGTGACACCTTGCCATGTTTCTCTGCCATATTTATTATTCATCTGGCCTTGGATTTGTCTTAATTACAAGGTGCCTTGTTTCCTTCTTCTCACACCTGATTTCAGGATGCTGAGGTCAAACCCTCTGCTTTTCAAGTTCCCTGCATTACACTGTACCTTGTTTTGAACACCTGAAATGCATAAAATCTAGGGTTAACATGGATTTTATGTTGTCCTTTGGGGCAGGAAAATATAAAACCTGAGCTCCAGGAATTGCATATTTCCTGTTTTTATTGGTCATAAAGCTTTCATAGTGGGGCAGGTGGCACAGAGACAAAATCGACTAAATCCTAGCAAGTCTCTTTCCCAGATGAGGGCTAGCCTCTCCTTCCATATGAAACCTTATTAAGACACCTGCACAGAAAACCCACTGCAGTGCTCAAGCCCATTTTAAGTATGCAATTCAATGGTTTTTAGTAAAGTACCTAGTGGTGGTGCATCTGTCTCACTATAATCCAGATTTATAATGTTTCAATCATCACAATAAGATCCCTCAGGCCCCTTCATAGTTAATGCCTGTTTCCACCTCAATTCCAGGTAACCACTAATCTATTTTCTGCCTCTATAGATTTGTATTTTCAGGACTTTGCACACAAGTGGAATCATACTATTACATGATATTTTGTACCTGGCTTATTTCACGTAGCATAATGCATTCAAGGTTCACCCACATCATAGCCCGAATCAGTGCTTTATCTTATTATTGCTGAATAGTATTTCATTGTATGAAAATACCACATTCTATTTCTCCCTTCACTAGTTAATGCACATTTGAGTTGGCTCCACTTTTTGTCGGTTATGAATAATGCTGCTATGAACATGCATGTATATGTTTTTTTGTGGACATATGTTTTCATTTCTTGGGTAGAATTTCATTTCTGGGTTATGTGATAAATGTGTTTCACTGATTAAGAAACTGCCAAAGTGTTTTCCAAAATGGCTGTACTATTTTATGTTTCTTTCAACGGTGTGTGAGGCTTCTGTTTCTCTGCATCCTCAACAATTGTCATTGTCTACTTTTTTGTTATCACCATCCTTGTGGATGTGAGATAGAACCTCATTGTGGCTTAAACTTGCATTTCCCTAATGACTAAGATATTGGGCATTTTTTTTTTTATGTGCTTACTGATCATTCGTATATCTTCTTTGGTGAAAAGTTTCAATAGAGTTACTTTCTTCTTATTGTAAAATTGTCATAATGCTTCTTATTTCAACTGATTTCATTTATATGTGGATGACAACATAAAACGTGCAAAGACCAACCATTCTCCAAATAGAAAAGGGCTGAATAGGCTGGGCACTGCGGCTCACGCCTGTAATCCCAGCACTTTGGGAGGCCGAGGTGGGTGGATCACCTGAGGTCAGGAGTTCAAGAGCCTGGTCAACATGGTGAAACCCCATCTCTACTAAAAAATACAAAAAACTAGCCAGCCGTGGTGGTGCATGCCTATAATCCCAGCTACTAGGGAGGCTGAGATAGGAGAATCAATTAAACTGGGGAGGTGGAGGTTGCAGTGAGCCGAGATTGTGCCATTGTACTCCAGCCTGGGTGACAAGAGCAAAACTCTGTCTCAAAAAAAAAAAAAAAAAAAGATGAATAATATTAATAGTAGATATAACAATAAATACATTTTAGGAAATGTATGCTTCATGTTATAGTATGAAATAAAAATGTTTTATTAACCCAAAAGTTTTCCATTAATTAACTTGAATTTCAATTGACACAGTTCAGTTTTTTTTTTTTTTTTTTTCTTTTTCTTAACTCTCTTTGCCACCCCTCAGTCCTACCCTCTATAAACCTAAATACCACGGTAAGCTATTACAGCATTGGGAACAGATGGTGAAGGTTTCCATAAAAGAGAAAGGGAAACAGACCTGTCTGAAATAAGGTAAGTAAACACAGAGCACATGAATGGTGAGAACTAAAATAGATTGTTAAGTGCAAATTAAAAATAGAAAGCATGATTACTCAACTTGCTTTGGGAAAAAAAAAATCTTTTTAGAAAATGGCTAATAGAAAGTGTGCATAAATCAAAAAATTTTTAAAAGTCTTTGGAACATGGCCATACAACATTATTGGGGACAATAAGTAAAACATTCAGCAACAGTAAAACAGAGTAGAAGAAATTATCTAGATAATTTAGTAACAATTCAAACTTTTATAAGGGAATGCTTTTTGTCTTATTTTGTCTTTATGAAAATAAAAAAAAAACTGTTGACGTAAATTAAACAAGAGGATATTATTCTCTTTTCCAGTTCTATTTTATGGATAGTCACAAATATTAAAAGGAAGCCAGATTTTCTTCTTCTTTGAGTTTCTTCTATTAATGAAAAGAGAAAATACGGAGTAATCACCATTGTTAGCGACAACACAGGTTATTGCCTTGAACTGAGCCAGAAGACTCTTAGTTTGCTTATTGCTGTTATTAATGTTGTAGCTTTTGTTCTCTATTTGTTTATTTGTTCTTCTGATTTAATATCCATATTTTGGAAAAAATACATAAGACTTACTTTAATTTCCATATCCTCTTCACAAAATAGAATAGAAAGTGTAAAGCCTTCTCTGTGTGATGGAGGAGGTTTTTTCAGTCTTTGAAATCATGTGTTGTCTTTGGAAGGAACTTCTGTTACTCTTCTCATCACCAATTTAGATCATCACAGGCTTTGTGGAGTGACTATATATACATGTCATGTATGAACAGCATTAAACGATGGTTATTATTAATATCACCTTACCTTTGTGGGGTTTCCAATGTACAATACTTTCATACACATTGCCTCACATAATAATATATACCTCACAGTATAATTACGGGAGTTATTATACCCACTTACAGATTTAAAAATTGAGACTCACAGAACTTAACTAGCCAAAGAAATACAACCAGCAAGCAAGGATGCCAAGCCTTGAACTCTGTTTCATCTGATTCCAAATGCTGCACACTTTCGAGATACAACTTTCAGTTTACAGCTAGAAGAGTTCTTCAGAAGAAGCATTAGGATAATAATACAATATTAATTACTTATTTTAATAATTTACATTTGCATAAATAAGTAATTACATTTCTAAGAGGTACAAATAGAGAATCATTTTTACAGATGTTTCTTTTCATTAAAATCTTAGCAGTGAACAGAATATTTTGAAGCAAAAAATCTAGAAAGACAGAATAAGAGTTAGTATTTGCATCTCCCAAGAACCGACCTGCCTTACTCCAATTCCTTTGTTTATATCCGCATTTTATTTCTCTCTGGGAACATGCAAATGAAAAGTGACTACAAGCATACAGGAAATGCAGATGAATAACTTAACCAGGAAACCCAGACATGGTGTATAGGCCTTGAAATTCCACTGTTTGGCTTATTTAGTTTGTCTTATTGGAGGCAGTGTTCTTAATTCCATTCTTGGCCACACCACTTTCACCTATGAGTGAGACCCACATGAACAGAGAGACCACAAAACAAAGTAAATTTCTTGGGCAGAAGCCACCTTCACCAGACTCTAGCAGGACCAGTTCTACCTAATTACTTTAGAATTCTTCCCCTTGGCAGCAGACAAGGGAAGTGAGGAAGGACTGGATACAACTGGAAAATAGTCTGGCTGGCTTTAGGATATGAGACCAAGGTCAACCTTTCCTACCCTTTGGGGTAAAGCCCACCCACTCAATTTTCAGGCGAGATGATGGAGGGTCCACTTCATCCCTTGAGCCATGGAGATGGTGGCAGTGTGGCAGAACAGGAGGAGCTCTAACAGCCTTAACCTTATGAACCTCGTGACTCCTTACTTAGCTTCAGCCTTGCCTTAGAAGGTAGTTGTAAAGATCAAATGGGAATATTCTTTGTGCAGTGACAGGTACACTCTCATTAAATGTGGGGTCTCTTCCTTTTCTATGTGAAAACCAGGTGTAGCATAAAACCTCAAGTATGGTACATTTGAAAGAGAATAAGAAAGGAGGAAAAGAAAGGAGATAGAAGAGGCAGTTACAATGATATGAAAGTTGGTGTTTCAGATAACTCATTGATAAATATACGTGATATATATATATACACACACACACACACACAAACATTTGGTATAAAATTTAGGGGTAGTATCAAGGCTGGCATAAGCACATGATTTAGTTCTTGCTAATATTCTTACTTCATCTTCTAACACTCATTCTCCTTGTCTGAATACCTTGCCTTTTCTTGGAAGAGGATATTATTTAGGACAGCAAGTTCAAAGATTTTTTCTATCCAGAAAATTCTGCTGTCACTTATCCACATAATCTTACTCTCACTAAATCTACATCCGATTGTATATCATGCAGCTTCTTTGACCACCTATTTAAAATAGAAATTCCTGATTTCACTGGCAGTGTCTTTTTCTTCTCCTTGTTGCAAGCTTTCCAATGCACTTACAATGACCTGATAAAATATATTTACATTATAACATATATATATATATTTGTCTATTTGTTTATTATGTCTCCACTCCCATCTTCTCCATGTTACCCTAATATTCCAGGACTGGAAAAAGAACATTGTCTTGTTTATTTCTGTATCTATAGACCCTAGATTAATGCCTTGCACATAGTAGTCGCTCAATAAATACTTGCTAAGTGCATGAACAAATATTTACTTCTTCATTTCAGACTCTAAACTAGGAAAAGTGTGCATTTCAACAACCCTAAACCATACAATGTAATGAAATATAAGTTAATTCCACATATGTAATGCATCTTGCAAGCCTTACTTAAAAGTAATTTCATGAAGTTATGTAAATATGTACAAGGGAGTGCAATGCCTTATCATTGGCCATGAAATCCTGGCAGAAAACTAACATTGTGTTTCCATGTTGAAGGCCTTCCTGTGTGGTCACCAGCTTCTATGTTATCAGTTCATAGGAGTCTACACCTTTTTCCTTTGAGTCACTTCCTATGAGCTGCACATTTGATTACGGTAATTAAAGAAAACGTCTTCCTATGTGAAATAAGGTGTAAGAAAACAATCAAAAAAGTAAAATGGTGAGAACATTTCTCTGAGCAAAAGCAATTTCCCCTTTGAAAGTGTTCTCTATTATGGTCTCTGTGGAGTCATCTATTTTCAGTCTATTACTTCTCAATGATGAAGAACAAACTCATCTCAGGGAACTAAAATACCAAGATAAGTCACAAAGGTCACAATTGGTAGTCCTTGTCAATCATAAGGTACAATTTCATTAAAATGAACTCACAACAGTAACTTCCAGAGAGCTAGTAAGTTTCTTTAGGAAGAAGACTGCTCCTCTTGTATTGTATGATATTAACAGCATAACATATTAAAAAGATATCTTCCAGAACAACATAAAAAAGACATCTTCCAAGGTTCTTCTTTACAGAATTTAGTTTATAAGATCCTGAGGATTCTACATCCAGTATCTCCAGAAACTTATGCAATTTCCAAATGGTTCTTTTTACTTAGAATTATGTTCGATCATTTAACACGCAGTTGGAACCTTTGTTACGTACATTACACTGTGCACTGTTAACATTTTAATTATAATGTTAAAAATCAAGAACCTTTGCATACAAATCACTGTGTCAGGTGCGGCTAAAAAAACAATGATGATCAAGGTATGGTTTCCTATTTCAAAGGGTACCCAACTTAAGTGGTATGGACCATCAAAATATATATTATCTATATAGCGAGAAAGCATAATAATACTACCAGGAAGTGGATGATAAAAGGAAATGAATGTCTCAGACACAATTGGCTAGAAAAACAGGGAGAAGAGGAGGAGATGTCGTTTTCAGGCTATGGCAGGTAAATGGCTTATCTTGGTCACCATCCCAGTGGAGGGTGGAGGGAAAAAAATTTCTTTTGCCCTTTGATCCCAGTTGGCTCACATTAGCAAAACCATAAACTACTCTAGTTACTATCTCTAGAAAGCTTTCTCATCTGAGCACGTATTGCTTTGGGCACACAAATGATACTATATAGCAGTAGATGCATATGTGATAAATTACTTTTATAAACTTTCACACAAGAGAACTTAGCTGTTCTCTACCTTTTTCGTCCATCAATAAGGATAGTACCTGTAAATGGAATGCATTACTAGATTCTGAAAGAAGCCAATCCTTGTGCTTGGTTAGTGTTGACTCTTTGCTTGCTCAAAGGGATTAAACATGAAAGTATCTCAAGAAGTAATGATATGCAAAAGTATGTTTCCATCCCCATTTTGGGGGGAGAAAAATGGTAGAGAAGCATCAGTCACACTTTGTGTCTTTGTGAGAGACAAAGAGTATAAAATCTGATTTCCCAGCATCTAAACATCCTTTGAATATGAAGCGAAATGATAAGCAAGAGAAGCATATCATTTATCATCTAAACCTGAATACATTTTGGAATAAAGGGAGCACTATTAATCATTACTCCTGAACAACAGACTAAAATCATGGCTATTGCTGCACACCAGGACTTGTGGTTACTCAAAGGATAGGTGGAGGTTGATATGGTTTGGCTCTGTGTCCCGACCCAAATTTCACCTTGACTTATAATAATCCCCACATGTCAAGCGTGGGATCAGGTGTGGATAATTGAATCATGGGGGCAGTTTCCCCCATGAGGTTCTCATGATAGTGAGTTCTCAGGAGATCTGATGGTTTTATAAAGGGCTTTTCCCCTTTGTCTGGCACTTTTTTTCTCCTGCCACCATGTGAAGAAGGACATGCTTGTTTCCCTTTCCACCATGATTGCAAGTTTCCTAAGGCCTCCCCAGCCACGCTGAACTGTAAGTCAATTAAAACTCTTTTTTTTTTTTTTTCAGACGGAGTCTCACTCTGTCGCCCAGGCTGGAGTGCAGTGGTTGGATCTCAGCTCACTGCAAGCTTCGCCTCCCGGGTTTATGCCATTCTCCTGCCTCAGCCTCCCCGAGTAGCTGGGACTATAGGCGCCCGCCGCCTCGCCTGGCTAGTTTTTTGTAGTTTTTAGTAGAGACGGGGTTTCACCTTGTTAGCCAGGATGGTCTCGATCTCCTGACCTCGTGACCCGCCCGTCTCGGCCTCCCAAAGTGCTGGGATTACAGACTTGAGCCACTGCGCCCGGCTTAAAACTCTTTTCTTTATAAATCACCCAGCCTCAGGTATGTCCTTATAGCAGTGTGAGAATAGACTAATACAGAGGTGGAAATATACTTTGTACTATAAAACAAAAGGAGCATTCAGTATATTTTGCCTTTTCCTCTGGTGATACGATTTGGCTGTTTCCCCACCCAAATTTCATTTTGAATTGTAGCTCCCATAATTCCCATGTGTTGTGGAAGGGAGCTGGTGGGAGATAAGGGAATCATGGAGGCAGTTTCCCCCAATATTCTGATAGTAGTGAGTAAATCTCATGAGATCTGACGGTTTTATAAGGGGTAACCCCTTTCACTTGGCTCTCATTCTCTCTTGTCTGCCGCCATGTAAGATATGCCTTTCACCTTCTGCCATGATTGTGAGGCCTCTCCAGTCACGTGGAACTGTGAGCCCATCAAACCTCTTTTTCTTTATAAATTACCCAGTCTCAGGTATGTCTGTGTCAGCAGCATGAAAATGGCCTAATACATCTGGGAACCTAGACCCTGGACATATTAACAGCTCAACTAACCTGAAGCTGTGGCCTGCATTTGAAACTGAAGAAAAAAGGAAGAGAAGTGAAGGTATAGAGTCAGGATTTTTTTCACTGTAATCTGGAGATTCCCAGTGGCATAACAACAGATATTTAGAGACAGTGGATACTGGCAGAGCAGCAGCCAGTGTCAGGGGTGAAGGCACAAGAGACAGAAATATCAAAGGTTTGTTTGTGAACAGTAATACCATGAAGTCCATTGGGGACTCCTTGGCTGCACCTTTCCTTCCTTGATTTCTCCTTGAGTCTGGTTCTCCAGCTTGAATCTGAGCGCTATTATAGATCTGATCAGCACTCCCTTTTCTGTTTAAGTTAACCAGAGTGGGTTTGTTGGTTTCTGTTCCAAACAAGAATTCTGACTAGAACTAGTATGTTAGATTCCATAGATGATGAAGAAGATGATGATTTTTCTCTTGACCATTCTAAATTGAGTGCCTCACTTATTAACTGGGGATTGCACTGACAATATAATAGCATTTCTCTAATGATATGTTTTGATTTTTAAATACTTTACTAAAAATAAGTAAGAATTTTGTAACCTAAATCTTTTCCCTTTCTAGTCTTCTAAAAAAAGAAATCAATAGGGGCATTATAAAAGAAAGAGCCTGAGATATTTTAAGAAGTCACATACTGCTCAGTTGAAATAAAATATTCAAGCTTTTGAGGCCCTTGTCAAATTATTTACCTTCATTTTTAGATGTAGCAGCTGAAGTACTGAAATAAACAAATATTCATTTGGAAGATTACAGATGGCGAATATTAACTGCTGCGTATATCAAATTTTTAATGGAGCTTTATAATTATAGTTAATGGATTTCGTAATTGCTAGGGGCCTAGGGAAATGGAGAAATGTAAAGGATGCTAGAAAGCCAAGGAAGATAAATATTTGTTGGGATGGAGATATATAACACACTCATTGAAGTTTTCTAATTTAGGAGAATATGAATGGAGAGCATGTGGTCCTTGTCTATGAATTGGAGATCCCATAATAATAATGCAAAATCCACAATTTTCTACCAGAAGACAATTACCGGAAGACCTCAGTTAGACTAGTTAGAATCAAAACTTCTATTAATTTGGTTTAGGAGTCCGTGAATTACTGGGAACCACCTGATATTGCTGCAAAATGCGTGAGGGGAGCTGGAGCAGTATGAGTGACCTCTTTTTAAAGAGAATGGAAAGGGAATAGCCCTAGAGCCCTGTAATTAGATTTGATCTGCCTTAGGACACATTCTGCTTATTCGGATAACAGCTTGGGACCCAATTCAACTTCTTGTGAATGGCTATTAAAGATGGGAGACCTAGCAGCTGCCAAGCTATGATCCAAGGTTAATTACCAAGCATTCTTTCCATCACATATCATGTCCAGCACAAGGGGAAAAACCTAAACTATAAGACAATATTGCTTTGAGACCCAGGGTGGAAAATTAGGATATAATGAGCATTTGGTACCACTTGTTCCTTCCCAATCCATTGAAGCTACATAAGTAGAACTTTTTTTTTTTTCCTAAGACATTATTAAGAGTGTAGAATTGCATTGGCTAATGAAAATGGGCTAAAAAGAAGTGGAAAAAATAATTTCCTTACTCAAGTATCCCTCTAGTTAACTTAAACTCTATTTGAAACAATACATTACCTTACCACATACATTTTTTGACATAATTAATAGTCACAAAATTTAAATAGAGGACTTGCAACATCCTCCTGGGATTGTCTCAGAGGTGACTCGCTGTACGGAGCAAAAGACAAAGAATAAAGATGGCTGACTAGACACAGCTAGGAAGAACTTCTCCCATCTAAAGCCATCAGACTACCAAGCAGACCAGCATACTCCAAATAGAGATTCTTCTGAAAGAATGTGCTGAGAGTGGATGAAGAGACAATGCAGGCACAGGAGCTGATGAAGGAGGAAGTTGGGAACCCTGTGTGCAATTGACGAACACCAGAACTCATTCCTGACCCTGAGCCACTCCTAAGGATAGTAGTGTGTGAAATAACTGCAGTACAACCTACTCTTGCCACAGATCTCCCGTGTCCTAGCTGCAGATCTAATTACCCCTGTGGACATGTAAGTTGACAGGGAGATCTGCCTGGAGAGTCGGCAGAGACAGAGCCTGAATCTATGCAGAGCCCAGGGAGTTTGGTGTAGGGATAGCTGCAAAGGAAATCAGCAATAGGTGCCTATCTCCCAAGGGTCTCTATACTCCCCCAGCTGGCTCTGACCATTGCTAACAGTCAGGCCTGCAGAGAGCAGGGTTGTGGAACCAGAGTGAGTAAGATCTATGTGCCCCCTTGTCTGCCAGTCCCTTCCGGAGTCCTACCTGGAGGCTCCTTTGGGAGTGGAGACCCAGTGCGGCCTCCACTGCTCTGCTGGAGCACATTTGCGAGTGACCACTGCCATAGCACTTTTACCAGCAGCCCCCAGCCACCTGCTGGCATGCTTTTTTTTTTTCCAGTTAGCTCCTGCTATCACACTGGAGCACTTTCATTGGCAGCCCCCAAGGGGGTGCTTTTGCAGGACCCTGGGAGCACCTTGGGCCCCCCAGCACAGCTACTGCTTGATTGTGAGGGGCCAGAGGGCAAAGCTATCAGCCCAGTCCCAGCCCCCTGGATTTAGAGAATGTAACCCAGGAATGCGGAACTGAGCCTTGGCCCTCTGAAGGCATCTAGAAATGAAGCCAATCTACCATACCTCAAGGGAAATGAAGAACGTAAAAACAAAGAGCCCCATCCAAAGGAGAGCAACCTAAAAGAATAAAGTTATATTAGTTCTCACAGATGAGAAAGAACCAGCACAAGAACTCAAACAACTCTAAAAGTGAGAGTGTCTTCTAATCTCCAAACAACAACAGTAGTTCCCTAGCAATTGTCTTTAACCAGATTGAAATGGCTGAAATGACAGATATAGAATTCAGAATCCAGACAGCAAAGAAACTCAGTAAGATACAGAAGAAGGTTGAAACCCCACTTAAGGGCAACAGTAAAACAATCCAAGAGTTGAAAGATAAAACAGCCATCTTAAGAAAGAACAAAACAACTTCTGGATTTGAACAATTTACTATAGGAATTTTAGAATTCAATTGGAAGCATTAATGACAGAATAGGCCAAGCTAAGGGAAAAATCTCAGAGCTTGAAGACCATTCCTTTGAATCAACACAGGTAGACAAGAATAAAGAAAAAAGGATCAGAAAAAGGAAAGAAAAAACACCCTGATTTAAGAAATGTGAGAGACCGTGTAAAGAGATCAAACATATGGACTCATTTGGCATTCATGAAAGAGAAGGAGAAAGAGTAAGCAACTTAGAAAATGCATTGAGTATATGGTCCATGAAAATGTTCTCAATATCACTAAAGAGGTCAACATGCAAATTCAAAAAATTCAGAAAGCTTTTGTGAGATACTATACAAGACAACCATCCCTGAGGCACATGGTCATCAGATTCACCAAGGTCAACACAAAAGAAAAAATCTTAAAGGCAGCTAGGGAGAAGGGGCATGCCACTTACAAAGAGAACCCAGTCAGGCTAACAGCGGATCTTTCAGCAGAAACCTTACAAGCCAAGAGAGATTGGGGGCCTATTTTCAGCATCTATAAGGAACAGAAATTTAAACCAAGGATTTCATATTCTGCCAATCTAAGCTTCATAAGTGAAGGAGAAATAAAATCCTTTCAGACAAGCGAATGTTAAAGGAATTCATTACCACTAGAACTGCCTGAAAAGAGGTCCTTAAAGGAGTGCTAAACAATGAAAGAAATGAAATGAAAGGTACCTGCCACCACAAAACACGTAAGTACATAGCCCATGGACACTATAAAGCAACTGCACAATCAGATCTACTTAACAACCAGCTAACAACACAATGACAGAATCAAATTCTCACTTACCAGTATTAACTCTGAATGTAAATGGGACAATGCCCCATTTTAAGTGGGACATGAACACTTAAAAGGCATAGAGTGGCAAGTTGAAAAAAGAAGCAAAACCTTTCTGTCTGCTGTCTTCAAGAGACTTGTCTCAGATGTAATGACACTGATAAGCTCAAAGGAAAAGATTTCAGAAATATATATCATGCAAATTGAAAAAAAGAGCAAGAGTTGCTATTTTTGTATCAGATATAACAGACTTTAAGCCAACAATGATCAAAAAGGATAAAGAATAGCATTATATAATAATAAAGGGTTCGATTCAACAAAGTAACTATCCTAAATATATATGCACTCAACATTGTAACACCCAGATTTATAAAACAATTTCCTGGAGACCTGTGGAGACACTTAGATAACCACACAATAATAATGGGAGACTTCAACATCCCACTGACAGGATTAAACAAATTATCGAGGCAGATAATTAGTAAAGCTATTCTGGACTTAAACTCAACACTTGAACAATTGGACCTAATAGACACAGAACACTCTATCAAACCACAAGAGAATATACATTGTTCTTATCTGCACGTCACAGATACTCTAAGATTTACCTCCTGCTTGGCTGTAAAGCAAATCTCAAAGATTCAAAAAAAAAAAAAAATAGAAATCATACCAAACATACTCTTGGACCACAGTGCAATAAAACAGAAATCAATAACAAGAAGGCATCTCAAAACCATACAATTACCTGGAAATTAAACAAGCTGCTCCTGAATGACTTAGGATAAAGAATAAAACTAAGATAGAAATCAAAAAGTTCTTTGAAACTAATGAAAACAGAGACAACACACCAAACTCTTTGGTAGATAGCTAAAGTAGTATTAAGAGGAAAGCTTACAGTGCTCAATGCTTACATCAAGAAGTTAGAAGGATCTCAAATTAACCAACCTAACATTGCACCTGGAAGTACTGGAAAAGCTAGAGCAAACTAACTCCAAAGCTAGCAGAAGAAAAGAAATCACCAAAATCAGAGAAGAACTGAGCAAAATTGAGATGAGAAAATTCATACATGAGAAAAATCAACAAAACCAAAAGTTTGTCCTTTGAAAGAATAAACAAGATTAATAGACCACTACCTAGATTAACAAAGAAGAGAGATTCAAATAAGCATAATCAGAAATGACAAAGTGATATTACCACTTCTCCACAGAAATGCAAAAAAAAACCTCAGAGACTATTATGAACTTCTCTATGCAGACAAACTAAAAAGCCTAGAAGAAATGAATAAATTCCTGGAAACACACAATCTCCCAAGAGTTAACCAGGAAGAAATTAAAATCCTGAACAGACCAATAACAAGTTCCAAAACTGAATCAGTAATAAAAACCTACCAAACAAAAAAATCCCTGGACTAGATGGATTCACAGCTGAATTCTACCAGACATATAAATAAGAGCTAGTACCAATTCTACTGAAACTATTAAAAAATAATAATAATAATGAGAAGAAATATCCCACTAACTCATTCTATAAAGCCAGCATCATTCTGACATCAAAGCCTAGCATAGATGCAACAAAAATGAAAAGTTCAGGCCAATGTCTCTGATAAACAAAGATGTAAAAATTCTCAACAAAATACTAACACACCAAATCCAGCAGTACCTCAAAAAGTTAATTCACCATGATCAATTAAGCTTTATTCCTGGGATGCAGTACTGATTCAAGATATGCAAATCCTTATAGATGCTGGATATTAGACCTTTGTCAGATGCATAGTTTGCAAAAATTTTCTCCCATTCTGTAGGTTGTCTGTTCACTCTTTTGATAGTTTCCTTTACTGTGTAGTAGAAGCTCTTTAACTTTAATTAGATCCTATTTGTCCATTCTTGTTTGTGTTACAATTGCTTTTGGTGCCTTTATCATGAAATGTTTGCCATTCCTATGTCTAGAAGGATGTTGCCTAGATTTTATCCCAGGGTTTTTAAAGTTTTGAATTTTACATTTAAGTCTTTAATCTATCTTGAGTTAATTTTTGTATAGGGTTTGAGGAAGGGGTCCAATTTCTGCATACGGCTAACCAGTCATCCCAGCACCATTTATTGAATAGGGAATCCTTCCCCCATTGCTTGTTTCTGTCAGATTTTTTGAAGATCGGATAGTTGTAGGAGTGTGGCCTTATTTCTTAATTCTCTATTCTGTTCCATTGGTCTATGTGTCTGTTTTTGTACCAATACTATGCTTTTTTGGTTACTGTAGCCCTGAAGTCTAATATCCAGCATGTGTAAGGAACTTAAACATATTGTCATGAAAAAAAAAAAAAAGAAAAACCTTAGAAAGTGGGCAAAGGACAAAGTGAATGAACACTTTTCAAAAGAAGACAGATATGTGGCCAACAAACATACGAAAAAAAGCTCAACATCACTGGTCATTAGAGAAATGGGTATCAAAACCACAATGAGATACCATCTCACACCAGTCAGAATGGCTATTATTAATAACAGATGCTGACGAGGTTGTGAAGAAAAAGGAATCCTTATATACTGTTGGTGGGAGTGTAAATTCGTTCAGCCATGGTAGAAAGCCGTGTGGCGATTCCTCAGAGAGCTAAAAACAAAACTACCATTCGACCCAACAGTCCCATGCCTAGGTCTATATCCAGAGGAATATAAATCATTCTACCATAAAGACACATACACGTGTATGTTCACTGCAGCACTGTTTGCAACAGCAAAGACATGGAATCAACCTAAATGCCCATAGAACTATAAACAGACATATTAGTACAAAACTTTATTCTAAAGAATGATGGAGTATAAATGGGTCAAACTCTATCTTTACCTGAGTGCCAACATACAACGGGAGAACAATTCTTATTCCGCTTCCAATCATGTGTGTCTGCCTGCAAAAGGGGAGGTTGCTTTGTTTGGTTTGTTTAGTTTTGAATTAGTAGAGTTTTTGTTTTGTTGTTTTGTTTTTTGACACAAGGAAATATACCTCTATTTCTCTTCTCAGTGTTATTGTTCTAATTCTCTCCAGCTCTAGGTAGACAAAGCGTGTATTACAAAAGACAACTGGAACCAATGACATGCTCTAGATTAAAAAAAAAAAAAAAAAAAAAAAGATGATATCTCTTTTAGATTGAGGCAACAGGGCAAGATTAAAGATTGGAATTAACCAGCGCATTAGGCAACACCAATCAGAAATTGTTTCTCTTATCTCTAAATAAGTCCTAGTTGGAATTCATTTTTGCAGTAGACAGAAATAAAAAATTGCCACATTGAACCTATAGCTTCAGAAATCTGACTGATTTATCCACTTAGTCAAGGAAATCATGAAAGACATTGCAATGTGAGAAATCAGCATGTCTATTCATTGATGTTCAGCAGCCTGGGAAATAATTATATACTTACCTCAGAAAATAAAGCTGCCTGAGGCTGGGCACGGTGGCTCACACCTGTAATCCCAGCACTTTGGGAGGCCAAGGTGGGTGGATCACGAAGTCAGGAGGTCGAGACCATCCTGGCTAACACGATGAAACCCTGTCTCCACTAAAACTACAAAAAATTAGCCGGGCATGGTGGCGGGCACCTGTAATCCCAGCTACTCGGGAGGCTGAGGCAGGAGAATGGCGTGAACCCGGGAGGCGGAGCTTGCAGTGAGCCAAGATCACGCCACTGCACTCCAGCCTGGGCAACTGAGCGAGACTCCGTCTCAAATAAAAAAATAAAAATAAAAACCAAAAAAAGTTGCCTGGACTCGACTGAGACCTGCCAGTCCTTTCCCGTTGCACATCATTACAGAGGGCACTAGAGGCCTGTGCTGCTGTATGGAACAGTAGTTGTTTAAAGATGCAATATTTCCTTTGCAATCTTTGTGTAACGTTTGTGCATTCCTCACCCCTTTCTCCAATGTTCTCAACTTGTATATACAGATTACTATAAGCTGCATTATGAAATCAGATGAGGTTATGCCCTCCAGACAGTACAAAATAATTCCTTTTACAGATAACCCTGGAGAATTTCTTTATAAATGTATAAGATTTACTTCACATGATATAAAGTAATACAGATGATTTTTTTTTCTCTCACAAAAGAAAACAGTATTAAAACCAGAAAGGGTATATTTGTTGTTTTCTGTAACTGCAGTGTTTTCTGCCTTCATGTCAGATGTCTCATTAAAAGACACAACTCTGAAGAGCTCACTTTAAATACTACTCTCTGCTGAAAGCAATGAAATAGGCAGATCAAGCTGGAAACCCTTTAGTGCTTTTAAGTCTGTTCAATGTGGGGTCAAGTGGATGCTACAGACCCTGATTTCAGCAAACTGATTATTTCTGTCAAGGACTACACTTCTTGTCTGGCTCCTAGCTCTCTTTCCTGGGGACAATTATGGCAGACTGATTATTTTCTGAGTGACTGAAAAGTTTAGGTGTTTATTGTGGCCCATGTAAGATTCTATTACTATCTTAGGTGAAAACAGGATGATGAGGTTTCCACTGGATAAATTCACTACTCTGTGGTCATGTATTTTACGTAGTATTACCAAAAAAGGATACAACAAAGGTATATCCTTCAAAATAAAAACTATTTTAAAAGGAAATTTTAAATTGATCCCTAAAAACCTGTTGTTTCAGGACGTGAATCAGCTTAGATTGTTACAGAATAGATTAACCTAGATTGTTCTGTGAAATCTCTACCTTAGACACTCATTTTTACATAACCTCAGAAGTCAGCCAGCTCAACTTCTTTATTTTACGTGTGAAAAAAAAATAAAACAAAACAGTATCAGGAAGGTAAACCACCTCACTCAGAGTCAAAGAGAAAATCTAAACTGCATTTGCACCATCCTTTATCCACATGGTTGTTACCCAAATTCAAAGGAGAAATAAGATGAGAATAAATGGTAAGAGAAAGTTCATGAATACATTTCACGGGCAGATCAATCTTGTCACTTTGGTTATTCGGTAGAATTTCTCCACATAAAATTAGCTACTGTTAACCGCATTCTAATTCCTCAGTTCCCCAATTTAGGGAGAAGAAACTGAAAATACACGGTTTCTCAATTCAGTTTTGGTGGAAGACCTGTAGTAAATAAAACCAAACTATAAAACATAATGAAGATGACATCAAGCTGTCTGGCATAAACACTTGCAGGTAGCTCTTTGCGTGCCATTTAAAGAGCCTTAGAATGAGATATGAAATTAGAGAAAAACGTTTTATGAGAAAATATTTAGCAGGAAAGTGTTATTAGGAAGGCAAGTTATGAGAATCTGCACCCAAAAAGAATCTGATTTAAGAAATGGATGTATGAATATTTTTGCAGGAAAGGATTTTTCTTTTCTACTGTAACTACAGGATTAGCACACAGCAATTTCAAATCAGCCTATGGCCATGATTTTTCTAGGCAAATCATAATGAAATTATAAAGCATTTAATATTAAAACTTGATGGACAAAACTGATGTGAGGAAATTAATCCAGAGCTTTGTTAAAGTCAAGATAGATCACATATATCTTATGTCCTTTAGCAACCATATCTGTCAGTCAGTCACAGATGACTCAAATCATTCAGCTACAGATACTTGGAGCTGGCAGAGACTCAGAGATTAGTCTGGATGGTTTGAACTTATTCAGTGCAAAGAGACAAGGAAAGTGGCATATCTATCAACGGAGCTGCCGTTGAACAGGGCTTGGGAATTACTGCACTGCTAGGAAACCAGGCAACTTTGTAAAAGAGAATTAATTATGCCATGATTCATAGTCACTGGCTGTACTATAAATACTTTTATGGAAGTGTTTTTCTTTTCCTTTTTCCTTCCCATTTTTTTTTTTTTCCCAGAAAGGCTGTGTGGATGAGTATTGCTTCCAGGATTCACATATTAACATCTAAAAATCATAGAATGTTAGAGCTGGAGGAGTCTTTAGAGTTTGCCCAAGGTCCTTCACCAGCATTGTACAGGTGAGGAAACTGAAGCCCAGAAAGATTAAGAAGATTTCTGGAGGTCATAGAGTTAGTTCCTGGCAGGCTGCAAGCTGAATCCCTAAATCCCAGAGCAGACCGCATTCCACTACACCTTGTCATTTTCCAGTGCGGGCAAGAGAAGCGCCCTGGACAGGGCACTGTTTCTTACAATTAGATCTCAGCCCCAGAGCCGTCTAACGCTGGAGAACCTGAAGAATTTTCTTCGCAAAGTTCACTGGCATTTCTGATCATTAATTTAATGAGAAGGTATTTTTAGCTTTTCTCCTCTCTCGTGTGCATTCTTCCAACTTGCTTTCAGAGCTGCCAGCTTCAAGCTTACAGGACAGAATAACGTTAATATGTTTCTTTTAATTTAAGAAAATCATTTCAGTAATCCTTTAGAGGAGTCCTTAAATGCATAAAGCATTGTGAATGCAGATATGAATAAAATGGAATTCCTCTTTCTAAGTAGCTTACAGGCTATTGTAGAATAGAGAATAGTAGGTTTCATCAAGGAAGGTGGTAGCAGAGACATGTGAGAAGCTAGAATAAATAAGCACTACTGTCAGACCTTACTAAGAATCAGACGGATTTAACCTCAAGGTATTGCTTGCCCACTTCCTAGCTATGAGAGAATGAGCAATTTACTTAAATGTGTTTTGCCTCAATAGCTTCTTCCATACAGTGGGGGTAACTAGTAGCTACCCTCTAAGGTTGTCATGGAAATTTCATGAGGCAATGTATGTTCTTGCAAGGGGCACACGGTAAAAATGCAATGTGTGGTTGTTATTATTAATATATATATTTTTTGAGACAGAGTCTCACTCTGTCACTCAGGCCAGAGTGTAATGGCACGATCTCCGCTCACTGCAGCCTCCACCTCCTGGGTTCAAGTGATTCTCCTGCCTCAAGTTCCTGAGTAGCTAGGATTACAGCCACGCACCACCACTTTCAGCTAATGTTTTTTGTATTTTTAGTAGAGACGGGGTTTCACCCTGTTGGTCAGGCTGGTCTCAAACTCCTGACCTTGTGATCTGCCTGCCTCAGCCTCCCAAGGTTATTATTAATATCAATTGCACATACCTAGAATGCAAAATTAACTGGGAAAAGCACAAGCTGAGACTGTGGAGCAGAGTAGATGAGGAAGTTACTGACTGTCAGGAAGACACAATAGAGGAGGTGCCCTTGAGAAATGGTTAGGATGCCAATAGGTAGAGATGTAGGGGAAATACATTCCAAACAAATTTAAAACACCTAGCACCGAGTCAGGACGAGTATGGACACTTTGATCTTAGGACATAAGAGGAACAGAAATAAATGAGGCTAAAAAGGTAGGCTAGGACCAAGATCCAAACCCATAGAAAGTCTTTTTGTGACTAGGAACTTTTGCATAGTTATGAAATTATCTCTTTTATTGTTTCGACATTAGAGCTATCTAATCAAATTCCAATTATCCGACCTTCCCCTTATGTACACAGAGATAGCAAAGCCTCAGCCCTTGCTTCCTAATCCCTAATCATGACTGCTCTGATCTAAGATGCCTTAAGATTTACCTAATGCCTGTTGACTTAGGAGCCCAAGATTAAAAAGGATGCTACAAAATGTCACAGTCAAGAACTGCCCGAGGTCACATGAATAAATGTAATGTGGTGTCCTGGATGGGATCCTGGGACAGAAAAAGGACATTAGGGATGTCCAACAGACATCCGAATAAAGCACAGACTTTAGTTAACATTAAACTATTAATATCGATTCATTAATTGTGGCAAACTTACCGTACTAACATCAGCTATTAAAAATAGGATAACTGAGTGCATAGCTTATAGGAAGCTTGTGTGTTACTTTCACAATTTTTTTCTGTAAATCAAAATTTATTCTGAATTTAAAAGTTTACTTTAAAAAAGGATGTAGCCCTCAGACTCCCGGGTAGCTGGGATTACAGGCACTCGCCACCACGCCTGTTTCTAATTTTTGTATTTATTTATTTATTTTTTAATAGAGATGGGTTTTCGCCATGTTGACCAGGCTGCTCTCCAACTCCTGACCTCAGGTGATCCGCCCACCTCGGCCTCCCAAAGTGCTGGGATTACAGGCGTGAGACACTGAGCCCAGAGAATCATTTGAACCCAGAAGGCAGAGGCTGCCGTGAGCCGAGATCATGCCACTGCACTCAAGCCTGGGAACAGAGCTAGACTGTGTCTCAAAAAAAAAAAAAAATTAATAAAAATAAATAAATATAAAGGATGTAACATTTGAAAGGCGAAAAATTGTTCCTGGGCAGACTTATATTACCTTCCTTAACTTGCTGGTCTGGTGTATGCGTACCAAAGAAAATCTTCTAAACTACTCTTTCAACTGTTCCTTTTGAAATACAGATGTTTTAACATGGAAAAAACATAAAAATATTTTTAAACATAACTCATCGTAGCAAATTATTTGAATAATCCCCTCATACTTTTTTCTTTCAGAAGATTCTTCAATTTAACTGCTTTTAATTACATCCAGTTGCACCGGCCCCTACCAAGTTGCTTTAAACAGCCCTTCTAGTCAACAGAGCTGCAGGGAAAAACCTTGGTTGATACAGGTCACTAGGATGCAGGTGCAAG
This sequence comes from Theropithecus gelada, assembly GCF_003255815.1. Taxonomy (NCBI): domain Eukaryota; kingdom Metazoa; phylum Chordata; class Mammalia; order Primates; family Cercopithecidae; genus Theropithecus; species Theropithecus gelada. Next base: position 43,426,822 of record NC_037684.1, on the reverse strand, counting down.
CCATAGATATGAGATTCTTGTGCATGGGCCAGTAGAACAGCTTTGGGGCTCCTTGGTTGTGGGTTGCAGAGCACAGAGAAAGGGGAGGTGGGAGAATCATCTCAGTTTTATTAGATAAGTGGTTCTCAACTAGGGGCAATTGCCTGAACCTTAGGAATATCTGGTAAGGTCTGGAGATACTGGGTGGGGGAAGGAGAGGAAATTGCCACAGATATTTAGTAGATAGAGGCCAGAGATACCGCCAAAGACTCTCCAGTGCTCAAGCCAGCCCAGTCCCCAAAGAATTCATATCTAGCCCAGTATGTAAATAGTGCCAAAGTTGAAAAACTTTACATTAGATAGAGAAGGGGAAATCATGCATTTGCTTCCATTTTCTTTTCTTTTTTTTTTTGAGACACAGTCTCACTCTGTCACCCAGGCTGGAGTTCCGTGGTGCGATCTCAGCTCACCGCAATCCCTGCCTCCCGGGTTCAAACAATTCTCCTGCCTCAGCCTCTCGAGTAGCTGGGATTACAGATGCCCACCACCATGCCCGGCTGATTTTTATATTTTTAGTAGAGACAGGGTTTCACCATGTTGGCCAGGCTGTTCTGGAACTCCTGACCTCATGTAATCCACCCGCCTCGGCCTCCCAAAGTGCTGATGTTTATAGCTGTGAGCTACTGTGCCCGGCCTTGCTTCCATTTTCTATCCCCCAAAGAAATTAATGACTATCTGAATTTATAAGCAATTCATATTCTTGCAAATGGTAGGAAAGGTGGCTGCTCAGCCATTGTTACTATGAACCTCTTGTTAGGGAAAATGCTTGTAGAAGATTGACCTTGGGTCAGGTCTCACATCCTCCTGGTCCATCTTTTACTAGGACCGTGGGCAGCCAGCCAGCAGCAGTGTGATCTGACAGCCCCTTATTTAAGCCAAAACAAGTATCTTTCACTTCTGCCATGGACCCTCTCTCACATCCACACAGTGCAACGATTATAAAAACATTCCCAGCACCAACACACGTGAATCCTGGATGCTCTAGGGAGTTACTGCCCCACGGGCCAACACTTGACCATTGGAGATGGAAGCTAGTGAATAAATACCCTTTTCTTCTTTCAGATGGGCAATTCTAAGCTACATTACACCCAGTTGCTTAGAGGAACACTGTAGGGCCAGGCAATGGAACTGTTGTGCCCGATGGAGATTAACTTAAGAATGTCCCTATTAATTGACTTCTCTGTCATCCTGGACTCATTCTCCCCAGTTCTCCACTCCTTGTATCTGAAGTTGCCTCCAAAAATGAGCTGCCCACACACAGCCCTTGCCCCCAGCTTTGCTTTCTGAGAAACTTAGGCTAAGAACTTGTTCTTTAAGATATTCATCAAATATTTTCCCCTTGAGTAGTAGATTTGGATTACTACAGGTTGCTCAGACTCTCTTAGCCCTGGTTGCAAGTAATAATAATAATAATAAATATTAACAATAATAAAAGTAATTATTTATGGTAGTCTTCCTTACAGAAAAAGAAACTGAGCTTCATACTGTTTGAAACTTGCCCTAGCAGCGAGCCAGGATTTGATCCCACTCGGCCTGAGCTCAAAATTCTTACCACACACAATGGCTAGAAGTTTTCCCAGAAGCAATACAATGTCTTGGTAGAATGTCTAAGAACAAAATATTTTATTCTAAAAAAAAAACTTATTACTATATCCTGACCCACTTGATTTTCATGGATATAATGCAAAATCTAATGGAAAGGATATTTACCATCGTGTTGGAATTTCAAGTGTGGCATGTCTATATATATATATAGTTATTGATTATAATTGTAGGACAGCAAAGTGGGTAGAAGACGGGTCAGTATAGAAAACACTGAACATATGTCTAATGACTGTGTGTATGTGTGTGTGTGCATGTTTTTATAAAAGTGTGTGTGTGTACGTGTGTGTATATTTGTATGTGTCTGTGTGAGAGACAGAGACAGGGAGGTTTGAACCTCAAGCTCTGAAGCCTAAAGATAAATTATAATTAGTTTTTGTAGCTCACTGCTTTATATTTTCAGAGCTGTCACACTTCATTTGTGAGAACACTCCAGAGCTTTCTCCAGCTGCTGATTCCAAACCAGCTTCATAGTGAGTGAGATTGTACAGACAGGGAAGTGGCTTTGCCTTTACAAAATTATGAAATACTAATACCCTTCATAATATAATGGTGGTCATCTACAAATGGTGGTGCTCTTTAATTCATGTGGGGGTGTGTGTGTGTGTGTGCATATGATGAAATAGCCACAGTTAAGGCTGCCAGGGTACTAGTGTTTAAATCAGGAAACCTAAATGTAACTTTTCTTAATCATTTAATATAGCCCTAAATAATAATGAGTGGAGTTAGTTGTAGTGGTAGTAGCAGTAATTACAATAAACACATACTTTATGTGTCATTTTGCTAAATGCAGTATTTACATTACTTCATTTCAATTATCTCAACAAACTCATGTAGCGAATACTATTATTATCACTATTTATCAGATGAGTTATTAATTAAGTGTAGAGAAGTTAACTTATCTGAAGAGGCATGGCCAACATATAGGATACTCAGGACCCAAATCAGAAGTCTCAATGTCCCTAACTCTTTGTCATTCTGTAACTCTATAGAACCCTCTGAGCCTCCATTGTCTTACCCATGAAATGGAGCTGGTAATGCTTTCTCCATGCAGGTGTTCTTGTAGTGAGAATATTTATTTTATGGAAGGTGGAGAGGGGAAAAGTGGTGCCAGGGGCTTAACTAGAAACTATTCCATGGAACCCACAACTCAGTCTGCCATTTTGGGGCATCACTTTTAGCAGCCAAAAATGTTTGTACAAGATATATTTGACGCATAGTCGATTATGCTCAAATTAACAACCTGCCTTTATACCTGAGAAAAATTACTCCTTAAGATGACCAAAAAGTCCCTGTGTGTTCTGGCTCCTGCTTTTCTCTCTACTCCATCTCCTCGTTCACTCCATCCAGGCATCTTAGTCTTTTTGATTTTTCTAAAATACCCCAACCTTAGTCAGAGCTCCAGAACTTTACCATTCACAGCTGCTGGTTCTGGGAAGACTTTCAGCAAGGTCAGACAGTTTGAAAATGTAGACATGGAGTTTGTTCTGTTGGCCCCCTCAGATGACCAAGCCCACATAAGTCATACACAATACTTCTTCCGAAAAACCTCTTTAGTCTGGTTAATTACCATGTTAGACCTGGGCAAGAAGGGTTGCTGTCCTGAGCCTAAAAGTGTCGAAAGCCTCACTCTGTCCTCTCATCAGCTTCAGTCCCTTCTACAGGGCTAGGAGTCTACAGGATGAAAGGAGCATATGCCCTCCTGGTATCCACAACCTCTCCCCTCTAGACCAAAAGGACTAAGATTTTTCTCCTTAAATGTTCCTGAATCTGCTTCCAGGACCTACACAGGCCTCTTCTTTTTCCCTAAATCTGACCTTCAGATGCTGAGGAGTCACACCACAGGTGTACGCACCCTCTGGGCTCCAGAGGTTACCAAGGGGTGGCTGAGAGTAGGATGTGGACAGAGTTTTGATGTCTGGACTAGGATATCTAGTCCATATTCTAGAACCTTGGAGGCTTCTTACATGGTAGGAAGGACCCAGGGATGAGAAGAGATTGGGGAACAGGCCTAGGGATGGGGTTAGCTCTCCTTTATGCTGCCATGTGCCAACAAAAAATTTCAAGGAAGGCAAGAATTCTAAATTCAAAGCAGGCTTTCCAGGTTGTTATGAAGGCAACGTGTCAAGGTGTGAGAATAGAAAATATTGTATTAACAGTTTGTTAGCTAGATTGATAACTTTTAACTATTTAGATGAGGGTGTGTGGGTCACCATTTGTACTGTCACTATGAGGCCCAAAGATGTTTAGGGGAGGGCCTGGGTTCTGTTTACATGCTGTGAAGGCCTTTCCTCAATCTTTAAACAAGAGGTTCCCTTTTGTCCTTCAGATGCCTGGATACATGTTATCTTCTGAGAAAGGCCACCTCTGACTGCTCTGTTCTTCCAGTACAAGTTCTTCCAGTAACAAGCAAGCCATTCCTGTGTCTTTTCTCTATTTTATCCACAGAGCTCATTTATTTCCTTGCTTTTTATACCTTTATGCCTGAATGGATGCTCCTTGGAAGCAAATTTTCCTTCTTTACTGTTTCATTCCTAGTGTCTATAACATAAGTGTTCCACCAATACTTGCATGATGAAAGAATAATAGAATATTAATCTAATAGATAAGTTAATTAAATACATTCACATATGTGCACTTTTACCTTAAATAGTAATAATAAGCAGTTTTAACGTGTCTGATGCTTTTCTAATGCCAGTGCACAATGCCTTCCTGTTTATTTTGGGCCTCTTAGGTAGCCAGCTAACTAGAGAGCTCATACCACTAAATAACTATTGTGAGAATGGAGCAGGAAAGAGAGGCAGTAGATACAGGATTCATCCATTTGTATTATGCTAAATACAATGGTTATCGCACTATTTTACCCATTCTTTTCCTGAATCCAAGGCAAATAAACAAACTATGCAAAGAAATCAAACATGACTTCCTTTTGGTCCTATAAGAAGACTGTTCATGCTATGCTTGTTAGAAGAGTTACATGTATACCCATTATCTTCGAAGACTAGAGAAAATATCAAGGAAACGCATTTCAATGATGATATGGTCAAGATATATATAGAGTTTCTTATATTAATAATAAAAAGTTCACTTTCTGAAAAAATGCACACATTGTTTAAGATCTTCACACAGTTTATATATTTTAATCACTCCATAATTATAGAATTATTTTAAATAATAGCAATAATTATACTTGTAGTATTTAATGTCAATATTTCCACAAATTATATTTAAGTAAATAAGTATATTGTGAAAGGAGAGGGATTCAGGATAAGGGGTATGTTCAAAAATCTATTTGTTTTTTTCATTGTTGAAATAAAAATCTCCCATCTCAAAATCTTTGTAAAAAGATACCCATGGAAAAAGAACCTATTACTTTATTCTCCAGTCAAAATTAAAACTGGTACGCAATGGCCACATCTTCTATTTATATAAAACACAGCTTTTAACATAGACTAATTTTCGTCTGTAAAAAATGAAATTGAGATTCAGTAAAGATGGATTCAAATGCAGTACGTTAAATCTATTGTTTTAAATATACCAGGTCATGCATGCTCTCTGTTTTCCCTCCAACCCATTTCACTCCCCTTCTTTCTCCTTTTGAACTGCTGACCTGAGTTAGTAGCCAAACATAATAATACAGTGTTTGATTCTCTGGAAACCCATAAAATTACAAACCAGCAACCACTAGGATGTTGGCAGAATTTCTGTGGACAGCAACCAGCATGGTACTTTTTTTCTTTTTGAAATGAAGCTGTACATTGCAATTGTTGATACAGTACCAAGGAAGGCAATAGCGTCCACCATATGTCGCCCCCACCACCTAAGTCTTTTGACTACTTGAGGTGGGGAGAGATAATTCATCTATTTAAAACATGAATGCCTTCTCTTTTAGCTTTTACTATGTAAAGCTGCCTTTTTTTTTTTTTTACTTTTTTATTTTTATTAAGCAGCAATGGAGTTGTATAGTACTATGCTAAGTGCGACAGAAGATAAACATATAAATAGAACATACTGCTACATGCCTTCAAGAAAAACAAAATCTAATAAAATCTAAAATCTAATGGGACCTTTAAGTTTTACTGGAAATTAGAGACTCGTTCTTGTCACTGCAACAGGAATATTTGATTAGTCGTACAGCTGCACTGAAATGACACACACATACACACACACACAAAAGACAAATTTTCAGGTTCCAGAACTAAAGAGGCAACTCAAGTCAGAGAGATAAGCTTATGAATGGATACACTAGGAACTCCAGGATCTGAGACTAGAGATAGATCACAGAGACTAGAGGCTGATATTTTAATTAATATAGAGGCTGCACGGATCTAGCATTTGATTGAGAATTAGAACTGAGGCCCTTACATCAGATAGGTTAGGGCTAGCTTTGACCCACTACAAGAGATGTGCTAGATAAAACCTAATCAATGGTCCATGAATATGGCATTAAAAATGCACATATCTGCCTGTGATCTTCTTAGTAGGAGGAGACAATTAAGTCTTTCATTGGAAATAAAACATTTCAGACCAGCACCGTGTATCAATATGGGGTAAAGTTTATGTTACTTACATGGAACTTGTTTCCCCAATGTGAGAAATCGACATAAAGACAGGTCACAAGCCCTTGAAATTTCAGGAGCAAACTGCAGAGCAAACTGAAAGTACACACAGTTTCACTGAGAAAAATAAAACAACAACCTCTGCTGAAGATGCCCACAATAAAATAATGATAAACTGCCCAAAGAAACAAAACATGAGGTCGGAAAAACAAACAGGGATATTAGTATACATAAAATTTGAAGTAACAGAATCATGTAAGAAGACTGTAACACAGATATAAGTCAAATAATTAAGGATATAAAATAATCAAAACACAAAGACAAAAATAAACACATTTGGGGAAAGACAGGGAAGTCCAGAATTCAGATATGTGATCAAAGCAAGAAAAAAGATCATTGGACAAATTAAACTGCTGTTGAAATGAGAATTAGTAATCTGGAAAATGGAACTGGGAAGTTATTCAGAATACAGTACAAAGAGAAAAGGGAATTCAGAATATAAAACATTAACAGAAATAAGGAGGACAGAATAAGGAAGTACAAAAATGTCTAACAGAAATTATAACAGGAGAAAGTAGAGAGAACAGAGAATAAAAGAAATATTTAAATAGAGAGTAGCTGGAAATTTTTCAGAATTGCTGGAGATTTTAAATACAGTCAGACATGTGGTTTTAAAAAGAGACTCAGGAACTTTTGAGCCCAGTGGTAGAATGGATTAATATGCCTGCGAATAAAAATTAGAAGCTGAGCAAAATGTAAAAAACATTTTGAAGGCACCGTAAAGTGAGGCAACAAGCAGAAAGCAGGGGGCTTTGGATCTTTGAAATGAGGAAATTACACTGGGTGAGAGTCCCATTTAGCACAGTATCTTCCCCAGAAGGCTTCCTGCATTCTGTGTAGTATGAAGTAGCTGAGACTTGTCACACTGCATGCGCAATTTAATTCAAGATGAAGTATAAACAAGAATGTAAAAAAAGCTAAATCTAAAACAGCTCTAGAAGACAGAGAATACCTTCCCTACCCAGGATAGACAAGACAGGATGTAAAAACATTATGAAGAAAACTGATAAATCAGACTTCATCAAAATTAGAACATCTTCTCTTCAAAGAGCACCAGTAAGAAAAATGAAAATGTAAGCCATGGTCCAGGAGAAAATATTTATAATTTATCAATTTGAAGAAAGCACTATATTCAGAATATATAAAGAACTGCTTGCGGCTATTCAAATTTTTCTATTTTGTGTTACATTCGTTTTGGTGGTTTGTATCTTTCAAGGAATGTGTTCATTTCATCTAAGTATCAGATTGATTGGCATAAAGGTATTCAAGATGTTCCATTACTATCTTTTTTTTTCTGGTTGCATTCAATAGCTACACAATACAGTCTTTATAAGGGCAAACTGAATGTTTGTCAAGTGTTTTAGTCCATTTTGTGTTGCTATACAGGAATATCTCAGACTGGGTAATTTATTTTAAAAAGAGGCTTATTTGGCTGATGGTTCTCCAGGTGGTAAAAGCATGGCACCTGCATCTACTTGACTTCTGGTGGAAGCCAGAAACCAGAAAGGAAGCCAAAAAGGAAGGTTTTACTCACGGCAGAAGGAGAAGGGGAAGGAGGCATGTCTCGTGACGGAAGAGGGAGCAAAAGAGAGATGGAGGCAATCCCAGGCTCTTTTTTAACAACCAGATCTCCCATGAACTCATTATCATGGGGAGGGCACCGAGCCATTCATGAAGGATCTGCCCCAATGTCCCAAACACCTCCCACCAGGCCCTTCCTCCGACATTGGGGATCACATTTCAACATGAGATTTGGAAAGGATACACATCAAAACATATTATGCCCCTGGCGCTCCAAATTTCATGTCCTTCTCACATTGTAAAATACAACCATCCATTCTCAATAGCCTCCCAAAATCTTAACTCATTCCAGCATGAGCCTGAAGCAAGTTCCTTCCACCTATGAGCCTGTAAAGATCAAACACAAGTTATGTACTCCCAAAATAAAATGGTGGCACAGGCATTGGGAAAACATCCTCATTCTAACAGGGATAAATTAGCCAAAAGGAAAAGGCAACAAGCCCTACACAAGTCCAAAACCCAGCAGGACAGACTCAAAATCTTAAAGCTCCCAAATGATCCTGGACTCCACGTCCCACATCCTGGGCACACTGATATGCAGGGTAGGCTCCCAAGGCCTTTGTGCAGCTCTGGCCCTGTGGCTTTGATAGGTGCAGCTTATATGGCTGTTTTCAAAGGTTGGAGTCTGGTGCCTGTAGCTTTTCCATGCTGAGGTTGTAAGCTGCTGGTGGCTCTTCTATTCTGGGGTCTGGAGGACAGTAGCCTTCTTCCCACAGCTCTACTATGCAGTGCCCCATTGAGGACCCTATCTGGAGGCTGCAACCCCATATCTCCCCTTGGCATTGCCCTAGCAGAGGCTGTTTGTGGGGGCTCTGCCCCTGTGGCAGACTTCCGCCTGGGCACCCAGGCTTTCTCATACCTCCTGTGAAATCTAAATGGAAGCTGCCAAGCGTCTCTTGCTCGTGTATTCTGTGCACTTGCAGACTTAACACCATGTGGAAGCCACCAAGGCTTATGGTTTACACCCTCCAGGACAGAAGCCTGAGCTGTGTCTAGGGTCTTTAAGCCATAGCTGGAGCTAGAGCAGCAAGGATGTAGGGAGCAGCCTCTTAAGGTGACACAGGACAGTGGCATCCCAGGCCTGGCACCTGAAACTATTCTTTCCTCCTATGCCTCTGGGTCTGTGTTGGGAAAAACTGTCCGGAAGACATCTGAAATGCCTTCCAAACTGTTGTCCCAATGTCTTGACTATTAGCGTTTTGCTCCCATTCAGTCATGCCAGTCTCTCTAGCAAATAGTTGCTCTGCAGTCTGCGTGTATTCCTCTCCTGAAAATTCTCTTTCCTTATCATGTGATCAGGCTGCAAAGTTTTAAAACTTTTATGCTCTGCATCCCTTTTAACTAGAAGTTCCAACTTTAAGTCATGTCTTTGCTCCAATATCTGATCATGGGCTATTAACAGCAGCTGCACCACATATTGAATACTATACTTTAGAAATTTCTTCCACCAGGTACCCGAGGTCATCATTCTTAAGCTTGACCTTCCATAAATTCCTAGAGCATAGACACAACACGGTCAAGGTCTTTGCTATGTCTTAAGAAGAATGGTCTTTATTCCTGGTCCCAATAAATTCCTCATTTCCATCTGAGATCTCCTCAGTCTGGCCTCCACTGTTCATATTTCTACCACCATTTTGGTCACAATCACTTAAAAAGTCTCTAAGAATTTCCAAACTTTCTCTCATCTTCCTGTCTTCTTCTGAGCCTTCCAAATTCTTACGACATCTGCCTGTTTCCCTGCTTCAAAGCTGCTTCCACACTTTCAGGTCTTTTACAGCAATGCCTCACTCCTCAGTATGAATTTTCTGTTTACTGTTTTTTGTTGCTATAAAGGATGTAACCGATACTGGATAATTTATAAAGAGAGGAAGTCTGTTTGGCTCATGGTTCTGCAGGCTATACAAGCACAGAACATTTATCCGCTCAGCTTCTGGTGAAACCTCAGTAAGCTTTTACTTATGGTGGAAGGCAAAGTGGGGAGCAGGCATCTCACATGATGAGAGAGGGAGCAAGAGATAGGAGAGCTCCTAAACTCTTTTTAACAACCAGATCTCATGTGCACTCATTAGATGGGGAGGGCACAGAGCCATTCATGAGGGATCTGGCCCCGTAATTCGACATCCCATGAGAGCCCACATCCAACATTAGAGATCACATTTCAACATGAGATTTGGAGGGGACACACATCCCAACCACACCACCAAAATAAACTATATACTGGATCATATGAACCAAACACCATATGCAGGGTAATAAAACAAGTCTTAATAACTTTCAAAGGTTTGAAATCATACATTGCATGTTTTTTTTAATCTCTTCTTCTCTTTTTTTTTTTTTTTTTGAGGTGGAGTCTCCCTCTGTCACCCAGGCTGGAGTACAGTGGCATGATCTCTGCTTACTGCAACCTCCACCTCCTGGGTTCAAGTGATTCTCCTGCCTCAGCCTCCTGAGTAGCTGGGATTACAGGTACCTGCCACCATGCCCCACCTAATTTTTTGTATTTTTTAGCAGAGACACGGTTGGTCTCAAACTCCTGACCTCAAGTGATCTGCCCGCCTCGGCCTCTCAAAGTGCTGGCATTACAGGTGTGAGGCACCGTGCCCGACCAATACATTGCATGTCCTGTGACAACAATGAAATTAAATTGAAAAGCAATAGTCATAATAACAAAATATCTAGGTATCTAGAAAAATCAAAATATTTGATAATTAATTAACAGCCTTCTAAATAACCCATGGATCAAATAAAAAATAGCAAAATTAACTAGAAAATATATTGAAATAAAATTAAAGAAGACGTAATATATCAAAAATTGAGAGATGTAGCTAAAGCAGAGCTTAGAGGAAAATGTATGTTCTTAAATGCTTAATATCAATGTTTAAGCATTTAATACCTAAAATCAATGCCTAAGAATTTAAAATGATTAAAATCAATAATCTAAGTTCCAGCTTAAGAAGCCAGAAAAGCAAGAGCCAAAACAACACAAGGTAAATAGAAAAAAGAAAATAATAAACATAAGAATGGAATTCAATTAAATAGAAAACAAAAAGGGGAAAAAATAGATAAAGCCAAAAGTTGGCTCTTTGAAAAATGTAATAAAATTAATAAACCTCTAGCTAACAATTTATCTATTTAAACAAAATGAATTTCTAACTAAACATATTCCCATAAAGAAATTTCCTGGCTCAAGTGGCTTTACTTAGCAATTCTGAATCAAGATTTTTTTATGTTCATTGCATGAGAAGTTTCAATATTAAAACAGAAATGTTGGCCGGGCGCGGTGGCTCAAGCCTGTAATCCCAGCACTTTGGGAGGCCGAGACGGGCGGATCATGAGGTCAGGAGATCGAGACCATCCTGGCTAATACGGTGAAACCCCATCTCTACTAAAAAATACAAAAAACTAGCCAGGCGAAGTGGCGGGTGCCTGTAGTCCCAGCTACTCGGGAGGCTGAGGCAGGAGAATGGCGTGAACCCGAGAGGAGGAGCTTGCAGTGAGCTGAGATCCGGCCACTGCACTCCAGCCTGGGTGACAGAGCAAGACTCCGTCTCAAAAAAAAAAAAAAAAAAAAAAAAAACCAGAAATGTTCTACCCAATTGATCAATAGATTTCAATGCTATCCCAGCCTACATCCCAACAAATTTTTCTGAGAAGTTGATACACTGATTCTAAAATGTATATGGCCATCAGAAGAACCTGGAGGAGCAAATATATATATTTAAAAAGTTCAAAGACTTAAATCACCAGATTTTAACTTGTAATATAAAGCTATAATAACTCAGATAACATAGTATTGGTATCAAGATACAGATATCAACAAAACAGAACAGAAAGTACAAAAAATAGATTCATATATGTAGTCAATTGATTTTCTACAAAGGTGTCAAGGTATTTCATCAGAGGAAAAGATGATTTTTGTTACAAATTGTGCTGAAACAAGTATTTAAAAATAAAATTTAAAAATCTCAAGTCTTATCACACATCATATACACAAACAACTCAAAATAGATAACAGGCCACAATGTTAAGAACCGAAACTGTAAAATTTCTACAACAGCTATTAAATCTTAGTGGTAAGTACAGAGGTGTCTAATACAAATTTGTATACTATTCTATAATATTCTGAATGTTGAAGCATTCCACTGCATAATTTAACTTCAGAACATTTCTTGTTGTCTTCCTTAATTTCTGAGCCAATTTTGGGTATGCCTAGTTTATTTCTTTCTTAAATAATGTATTCCTCAGGCTTCAACTTTTCTATCTTATTCTAAAAGTGTTTTTCTTGGAAGATCACAGTTCTTCTCTGGTCTCTCTCCCCATGTGGTCAAAGATCCTCATACAACTCAGGAATTATTAGCCCAGAGCTTCAGATTTATTTTGCCTACTTTCAATTGAATACCTTCCTTCACCTCAATGACACATAGACAAATAGAATTCATTATAACCTAATCTAAAAACATCCTTCTTCATGTCTCCATCTTTTCTATTTTGGCTTAATGGCTTTATATGGCTTGGCTTGTCTAGAAACCCAAGAGGTCTCTAGACTTACTTTTCCCTTTTATCACAACATTCAAAGAGTCACCAAATAATGTTGATTTCATCTCCAAGGTTTTATTGAATATTTTCACCTTTCACATTTCTGCTGAAATATTGGTTTTCTACCATACCCTGAATATATACCCTATATAGTCTATTGGGGTCATGTTGCCCTATATATATAACCTGATAATATATTATCTGTGCTGCCACTAGATCTATCTTCTATCACAATCTGATGGTAACCTACTGGTTAGCCCTATCTCAGACACTTCCATACCTAACACTCCAACCTTGCAAAACTACACCCTTATCCACTAAATATGAATTTCATGCTCCAACATGGTGTTCTATTAAAAAAAAAAGTTTTCTTTCCTTCACTACCTACCAAATGCCAATTCACCCTTTTAGCTCTCTGTTCAATTTCTCCTTCATAAAATCTTCCTTGCTTCCTTAGACAGATTGAGCTACTTTCTTTTCTATTCCCATAGTATGTTTTTGTGAATATTTCTAACAATAGTACTTGTCACACTGTATATTTATTATTGCTTGTCTACCTCTCTTTTTTATGGAATTTGAGCTTATCACAGGCAAAACCTAAGTTTTACTTTAAATAATTACTAGCACAGTGCTTGCAGCATAATCAATACTCAAAATACGTTGAATAAATTGATATAAATGGATGAATTAAGAAACAGAAGAAGTTTTTTTATTGTTCTTCTAAAGACATCTCTACCTCCAAGTCAAAAATACTGCTTTCCATTAACTTTGAAGATCATACTCATTGAGATATTTTCATGGATGAAGGTCTTTAAACTTCAGTTATCATGGAAAAGAGAAGATAACTTAACATTTATTTTACCTTCTGTAGACATTCCAGTAAGATAGATGGTTTACCTACATGATCTCATTTAGTCCTCACAGCGGACTTTTAAGATATTGTTAGTTTTCGGAGTAGCTAACTGAATTAGTTAAATCAGGTTTGGTTATGAGTAACAGAAAATATAACAGTGACTCCAACAATCGTCATGGACGTAAGGTCCTTCAATCTTGCTACACTACTACTCTCTACACCTTGGTCCAAACTGATTATTGCACTCCTGAAGGGAGGAGAAAAGAAAGGGAAAAGAATATGTCTCTTCCTTCCAGGAGGTTACACCATTACTTTCATTTATATATCACTGGCCAAACTTTGTTACTAGTGCACACTAACTGCAAAGGAATCTTGGAAGAATTGTCTTATTTAAGATATTTCTAATCCTACCTAAAACTCTGGGGATTTATTGCTAAAGAATAAGGGCAAAAACTCAGATTTTTCATGGTTAAATTGTAATATCTACCTTGATAAAGTCAGACTTCAGAACAAATCCCTGAAAGCTGGTGGTCCTTGGTCCTGACCAGTCTTATCTATTCAGAGGCATCATGTTTTGCTAAGCCCTTTCCTTTTTTGTTCAATAGTGAACGTTTATTTTAATTTGTATGTTTTGGATGCTTGTGCACTTAGCACATGAAAATATTTATGGGGTCAGAAATAAAGAAAATCAAAACTGTTTGATGTCTGAAAAGCCTTGAGTTAATTTCACAACAATTTTTCATCTTCTTTTAAAGCATGAAATCACTCGTTGCTGGTTTTTTTTTTTTTTTCCGTTTTTTTAAGTCACAAAATTGAAAAACTCCAATACAGTTTGAGGGCTCCCAAGTGAACTCCCTTAGGATGAGAAAAAGAAATCCAAATCAAACTTAATAATTTGTGTTTTATTTAGAAACATTCATCCTTTTTGAATTCCTCACAACAAAGTAAAATAGTGAGATACTCATGGTTCTCATTTGTGTTGTTTTAAATCACTATTTTGAAAAATGAAGATCAAAAAGCTAAATCTGGTTAAAATTTCCTCAAACCAGGAAATCCCATCAGGTATCAAACACAGAAGTCTTACAAAAACCAGGTTTCATCTCAAGCAAGAGCTTTATGCAATTCTTGCAAGAAAGATGCAAGGAAGACCACTTTATTAGTGTTGAAACAAAGAAATTGGAACGTGGTCCTAATTGTGAACAGACTCCTTAACATGCCATCATTTCAGACAAAACGGAACTGGAGGTCAATGATCTTCTTTTGGTGGTGAGTTACATAGAATGAGCTGCCTGGGAAGGGTGAGAGAATAGATAACTAACTTTACTTTGTTATCTGTAGTCTGTCGTCCGCTGACTTGCTTACTTTTTTAAAGGGTGGCCTACATGGGAAATGTCTTAACATATTCCATGCAGCATAAAATAAAAGACCTTCATGAAGCCAGTCAACATCCAGACATTATTTTCAACTTTTTCTTGGATTAGGATTAAGACATCAATCAATGCTATAGGTTATCAGAGAGAATGACAATTCTTTTTTTTTCTTTTCTTTTTCTTTTTTTTTTTTTTTTGAGACAGAGTCTTACTCTGTCGCCTGGGCTAGAGTGCAGTGGCGTGATCTCGGCTCACTGCAAGCTCCACCTCCTGGGTTCACTCCATTCTCCCACCTCAGCCTCCTGAGTAGCTGGGACTACAGGTGCCAGCCACCACGCCTGACTAACTTTTTGTATTTTTAATAGAGGCAGGGTTTCACCATGTTAGCCAGGATGGTCTCAATCTCCTGACCTCGTGATCCACCCACCTCGGCCTCCCAAAGTGCTGGGATTACAGGCGTGAGCCACCGTGCCCTGCCAGAGAATGAAAATTCTTAATGAATTGGAGGCAGAATAACATATTCCCAATTGACCAGGTGCAGTGGCTCATGCTTGTAATCCCAGCACTTTGGGAGGCCGAGGTGGGTGGATCACCTGAAGTCAGGAGTTCAAGACCAGCCTGACCAACATGGTGAAACCCCATCTGTACTAAAAGTACAAAAAATTAGCCAGGCATGGTGGCGGGCGCATGTAATCCCAGCTAATCAGGAGGCTGAGTCAGGAGGATCGCTTGAACTTGGGAGGCGGAGGTTGCAGTGAGCCGAGATCATGCCATAGCGCTCCAGCCTGGACAACAAAGGCGAAACTCTGTCTCAAAATACTTATATATATACACACACACGTATGTATATGTATGTACATATATGTATATATGTACACGTGTATATGTATGCATGCATGTACATGTATGTATACGTATATATGTATATGTATGTATATATGTACATGTGTGTGTGTGTGTGTATATATTCCCAATAATGGTCATGTCCTAATCTCCAGAATGGGGGAATATGTTATATTACATGACAAAGGAAAATTAAGATAGCAGATGGAATCAAGGTGGTTGATGAGCTGATTATCCTGGACTATCCAGGTGTGTTCACCATAATCACAGTGTTCTTAACAAGAAAGGCAGAGGAGTCAGCATCAGAGTGCTGTAATGTGAGATGAAAGACGACTGGCTGGCCATTGCTGACTTTGAATATGGAAGAGGGTCATGAGCCAAGGAATGCAGAAGGTTGCTAACCACTGAAAAGGCAAGAAGACAGATTAACTCCCATAGCCTCCAGAAAAGAATGCAGCACCGCCAACACCTTGATTTTAGCTCAGTGAAGCCCACTTCAGACTTCTGATCTACAAAAATATAAGTTTATAGGTTTAGGTTTTTCAAATCCATTAAGTTTGTAGTAATCTGTTACTGCAGCAACAGGAACTGAATATGTCCTTAACACACCCTCCTAATGTTTTTTTTTTAAATGAATTCCTGCACAGACTCTCATCTAGGATGGAAAAATTGATTCTTGCCGTCCTAAGTCCTTTCTCAAAAGTGTAGAGAATACCTAACTCCAATGCACTCAGAGTAATTTTGCCTGGCTAAATAATTGTTAACATATCTGTTATATATTAATAGTCTGTTCCTAAAAGATAGACTGTACTTACCTAGTGTCCCCCCAGGATCTAACAAGCAAGCAGCACTTCTCATTTCTATATATTATCTTCAAATAAACAAATTAATGCTTGTTACCTAAAATTTTATAGCTAACTGAAATCTTCAAGCAGTTCCCAGAATTTCAACTTGTGGAGTACCAAGTGCTTCTGAGTTACACACTTGAGCAACAAAACTGAAAATGC
The DNA here is from genome assembly GCF_003255815.1 of Theropithecus gelada. Taxonomy (NCBI): domain Eukaryota; kingdom Metazoa; phylum Chordata; class Mammalia; order Primates; family Cercopithecidae; genus Theropithecus; species Theropithecus gelada. The sequence continues at coordinate 43,410,372 of NC_037684.1, read as the reverse complement.
CTGAGGCCACCCAGTTGATACTGGGATTTCTTAGCACTGCCTTTTCATGCTTTCAAAATCAACTTTAATTACCAGTTGAAATTCAGCCCAATTTGAAAGTGTGCAGTAATTGGTATGTAAACAAGTCCAAGGTGAAGATTTTTAACTACTGAATGCTATAAATACCAAATTAAAGCTGCTGGGGAGAGCGCAAATTCTAAGCATTTAAGCTGATGAATCTCCACTGCCTAGAAAAGTGTTAGGAATCTGATAAACATTAAATACGTGTTTGTGGAGTTAACAAGTGGTCTAACCCTGTTCTCCTGAGACTTGGTGATCCACTGATCATTATTAAGTTGAAGTATGAGGCAACTAGAGGTACTTACTGGATGTGCAGCAGAAAGTAGGTACATGGCCCAAAGACCAGTGGAAGTACACAGAAAAATACCCACCAAAACCACTCTATGTGAGGCAGCTATATTTAATGAAGAATCAAGGCCAGACGAGGTGGCTCATGCCTGTAATCCCAGCACTTTGGGAGGCTGAGAGCCAGGAGGATCACCTAAACCCGGGAGTTTCAGGCTACAGTGAGTTGTGACTGTGCTACTGCACTCAGCCTGGGTGACAGAGTGAGACATTGTCTCAAAAAAATAAAAGAAAGAGAGAGAGAGAGAGAGAGAGAAAGAAAAAGAAAGAAAGAGAGAGAAAGAAAGAGAAAGAAAGAGAGAAAGAAAGAAAAGAAAAAGAAAGAAAGAAAGAGAGAGAGAGAGAGAAAGAAAGGAAGGAAGGAAGGAAGGAAGAAAAGAGAGAGAGAGGGAGGGAGGGAAGGAGGGAAGGAAGGAAGGAAGGAAGGAAGGAAGGAAGGAAGGAAGGAAGGAAGGAAGGAAGGAAATAAATGAAGCCTAGCATTCCTCTGCTCTTCCTAGCATCAACTTCTCCTCAGTTTTCTTATAAATGATTGTAAACATTAGTTGTAGCTATTTTACTGGATTTCAATTCCAGTTACAAAATGAAATATTGTGGATGAAATCTTTGGTGTTTCTATTCATATATCTTTCTTTATTTAAAAATTTACAGGAGGCCGAGACGGGCGGATCACAAGGTCAGGAGATCGAGACCATCCTGGCTAACATGGTGAAACCCCGTCTCTACTAAAAAAAATACAAAAAACTAGCCGGGCGAGGTGGCGGGCGCCTGTAGTCCCAGCTACTCGGGAGGCTGAGGCAGGAGAATGGCGTAAACCCGGGAGGCGGAGCTTGCAGTGAGCTGAGATCCGGCCACTGCACTCCAGCCTGGGCAACAGAGCGAGACTCCGTCTCAAAAAAAAAAAAAAAAAAAAAAAATTTACATATAGTAAAATTCACTCTCTGTGGTTTACAGATCCACGGGATTTGATTCACAATGGTGTTAGCACTTCCAAAAATCCCACACATTCTCCTTTGTCAGTCAACTCGTCCTCCATTCCAAATCCCAGGCAACCATTGATCTGTTCTCTTTCCTCATCATTTTTTTGCCATTTCCAGAATGTCATATAAATTGAATCATTCGTATACAAGTAGCTTCTTGGGTCTATTTTGTTTCACTTAGAAGAAAGCATTTGGGATTCACCCCTGTTGCTTAGTCAATTAATTTAATTGCATGAATATCCCATGATTTGTTTATCCATTCAACAACTGAAAAACATTTGGTGAGAATGATGGTTTCCAGCTTCATCCATGTCTCTACAAAGGACATGAACTCATCCTTTTTTATGGCTGCATAGTATTCCATGGTGTATATGTGCCACATTTTCTTAATCCAGTCTATCATTGATGGACATTTGGGTTGGTTCCAAGTCTTTACTATTGTAAATAGTGCCACAATAAACATATGTGTGCATGTGTCTTTATGTCAGCATGATTTATAATCCTTTGGGTATATACCCAGTGATGGGATGGCTGGGTCAAATGGTATTTCTAGTTCTGGATCCTTGAGGAATCGCCACACTGTCTTCCACAATGGTTCAACTAGTTTACAGTCCCACCAACAGTGTAAAAGTGTTCCTATTTCTCCACATCCTCTCCAGCACCTGTTGTTCCCTGACTTTTTAATGATTGCCATTCTAACTGGTGTGAGATGGTATCTCATTGTGGTTTTGATTTGCATTTCTCTGATGGTGAGTGATGATAAGCATTTTTTCATGTGTCTGTTGGCTGCGTAAATGTCTTCTTTTGAGAAGTGGCTGTTCATATCCTTCACTCAATTTTTGATGGGGTTGTTTGTTTTCTTCTTGTAAATTTGAGTTCTTTGCAGATTCTGGATATTAGCCCTTTGTCAGATGAGTAGATTCCAAAACTTTTCTCCCATTCTGTAGGTTGCCTGTTCACTCTGATGGTAGTTTCTTTTGCTGTGCAGAAGCTATTTAGTTTAATTAGATCTCATTTGTCAATTCTGGCTTTTGTTGCCATTGCTTTTGGTGTTTTAGACGTGAAGTCCTTGCCCATGCCTATGTCCTGAATGATATTGCCTAGGTTTTCTTCTAGGGTTTTTATAGTTTTAGGTCTGGGTTCCTTTGGTTTAGTCCCTCTTCTGGCCCTCTTCCCTCTTCTGGCCCCTGTGAGCAATCTGCCTATCTCACCAACAATCCAGTCAGATCTCTCTTATTTTCCTGTGCTCTAGAGTAAACTGTCTCAAATTTTTAAAATTTGCATCCTTTTTGGTATCAAGTCTGCAAGTAGTTCGTTTAAAAGCCAGGCCATTATTTGGAAAAATAAACTCAAAGTTACCATGCTGTTCATAGCAGCATTTTCTTAATACGTGAAGAGCAGCAATAATCAAAATGAGAAGGATGAAGACTTTAAGAAAATGGAATAGTTTTAAAGCACCAAACACTATCACAGGGCACTTAGGGTATTAAAATTTCCATCCAACACAGTTCATTTAATACTACCCAGTCAGTGCCACATGAATTACCCTTCTGTTCTTTTTCTTATTAAAGTTATCTCAATTAAGTCGTTTTCTCCAAACTTTGAACTTTTAAGGCAAAAGAGAAAGATAAAATCTGTGGGTTCCTTTTGTAACAAGTTATGTTCTTTCCTAATGAATTTTCCATGACATCTGTTTAGGAAAATCTCAGAAGATACCAAAATGAGATAATGATGGGGTTTTATATTTATCAAAGGCAACCTTACCCCCATGCACAAATACACTAACTCCCCATTGCATGATAGGACGCTTTTGTGTGCCCAGAGGCACCGTCAGTGAAAGGGAACTGGTTCTAATGAAAAAGATCTTGCTAAATCCTCCTTGCTAAAAGCTGGAGCCATCTGAGCTTGACTTTTCTGATATTTCTATCAATTTGGCCTCACTTTTGTTTTTGATATATATATATACACACACACATGTATATATATACATGTATATATATATCAACATATATATATGAACACATACATATATACATACATGTGTATGAATATATGTGTACATATATAAATACATATTTTATACACACACACACACAAACACTTTTGCCTTACTTGTTCTGCTTTCAGGTTGAACTTGAGAACACATTTAAGGAAGTTCTCAGCATCAAGGTATTTTCAGAGAAGGACTCTTCATGATGCAGGAAAATGAGACTTCGTTTTTGATTTTTTTTTTTTTTTTTTTTTTTTTGAGACGGAGTTTCACTCTTGTTGCTCAGGCTGGAGTGCAATGGCGTGATATCGGCTCACTGCAACCTCTGTCTCCTGTGTTCAAGCAATTCTTCTGCCTCAGCCTCCCGAGTAGCTGGGATTACAGGCATGCACCACAACGCCCAGCTAATTTTTGTACTTTTAGTAGAGATGGGGCTTCGTCATGTTGGTCAGGCTGGTCTTGAACTCCTGACCTCAGATGATCCACCTGCCTCAGCCTCCCAAAGTGCTGGGATTGCAGGCGTGAGCCACTGCGCCCGGCCAAGACTTTATTTTTTGAATGTTTTATACTTGTTCTCAAGTAGTGCCTGACTCAGGCAGAGGCTTTTGCCACCAGTCATAAAGTGATGAGAACCCTTTAGGTTGAGAATACTATAACTGTCACTCTGGGAATCGAATAGCTTTAATGAGATATGTGCTTTACTTGCTAGGTTTTTTCAAATGCTACTTAATTTATTATTTAATAGAGAATGTGAAGATCTATAGGTCCGTAATCTAAAGAGTGATTATTAAGACACGTAATGTCCATTTCTTTCTTTATAACCACCATAGCAGGAAATTCTTTGATCTTAATTTTAACCACAAATTCTCTGGAAATACAAATCATGCTGGTCTCTGGTAATATTTTAAGATGTTTATGTATGTATTTCCCTATTTAAGATGAGGATATATCAGAGTCACTTCAGCCTATAAGTTCATCCAGCTCTTACTGAGAATAATGTTCATGCTTTTCCTCAATCTCTTCTCCACAATATCAGTTCCCCAGGTGCTCCCCTGTTACTTGTTTCTCTCATTCTCTGTGTTTTCATTTGCTCCTTGACCTTCAGTAATCTCCTTCCATTAGTTACACCAGCACATCCAAACCTATGCCTCAGGCTGTGGCATTTTACCTTCAATTCAGTCTTGATTTCCCAATTGACTAAAGACCTGAAGAACCGAGTGTTTTGCTGGTACCACAAACACTTGTAAAAATGAATTCTCCACTACCTGGCATTAAACCAGTGTCTCCTTCAGATTCATCTCTTCCTGCTAAATGATGCTCCATTGGTCCAGACACTCAGATACCCAAGCTCTTGTCTTTTGGACTCCTCTCTCAACATCTATACTCAGAAAATATCTATACACAGTTTGATTGTATTTTGTTTTCCCACAATGTATTTTACTTTAATATTTTCATTGCTGTGTACTCAGTATCATCAAGTGATATACATTAATTAATCCAGGCATTAAGTAAGAGGCTTAATTATATCAGCACTTGGCAATCCATCCACATCCCAACCATCTTAATGGCTACAAGACAAGTTTGCCAAAATTCTACTTTAACAGGTTATTTTCCTACCCCCAAACACCAAATAGTTCCATTCATATAAAGTCTAGAAAGTCAAAGTTCTGACAACTTTACTCAAGGCTCAAGGAAGGTTGACCTGTACTTTTTCAAGGCTTGTATCTTGCTACTTCCTTATATGCACCCCATACCCCAGCAAAACTTTTGCTTTCAAATCCCCAGCATGGCATATTTTCAGCTGCCATACCTTTGTCTATATTCTGTCCATCTACAATTGTTGTCCAACTTAGTCACCTAATGAAATCTAATCTTTCCCTTTAGAATGTGTGCTCCACCTTGATGTACATTAGAATAAACTAAAATGATTGTTAAAAATTCAGATTTTCTTACCCAATCTCAGAATTTTGATTGAAGAAGTTAGAGGAAGGACCCAAGAGTCTACATTTTTAACAAATCCACTTGAGTGATTCTCATACAGATGGTCATGGGACCAAAAACATTTGAAAAACATTGTAAGGACCAAAAATATAGACGGTTTAAAGTTTTCTTAGATGTTACTGGTTAAAAACTATTTCTTTTTTTCGGACTACATCAAGCATCTTTATTAAATCTAAAAGGAAGTGAATTCACTACCAGACAGCAGCCTGAATTAGCATATTAATTCCATCCCGAATTAATTAACTAAGGTCTGTGACACTCTTTTGTAGTCTGTAGAATGTAGTAAATAATAGTACCCGCTTAATAACATTGTTTTAAGCTATGAGAAGCACTTGGCCTGCGTCTGGCACAGAGAAAAAATTACATATTAACTATTATTGCATTTCTTACCATAGGTTCCTAGACACAAAATATTTTTATGGCTTTGGATTATAATCCTGGCCTCCCTTTTCAGTCCCTGTCAAACATCAGGTTTATTTTTGAACATGCCCTTTCTCCTTAACCAATCATAGAAGTTCCTACAAAGTGGTGATTATGTTTATAGAGTGTGCATTGAAGAAAAAAAAAAAACTCAGGTCAGGTGTGATGGCTTACACCTGTAATCCCAGCACTTTGGGAGGTCCTAAGTAACTAATTGAGTTCTGGTGGAGGTAAGTAGGCAAATGCATTTTCTTCATTGAAAATCAAAAAAAAAAAAACCAAGTGTACAAAGTACAGCTTAAAACTAAGGATCCCTATGAATAGTATCCGAGTTGGGTTCTTACCTTTATAAAACTCAGAGGAGTAGATTTTCAGGCATGACATCCTGTGTCCTACTTTTACGGTAGAACAGGAAGTAGACTAACAGAGAGGAACTCTATGGGGCCCATGAGCTGGCAAACAAACAAACAAAATGACTCTATGTCTAGGAATGGTATTCATACTCCAAAGTCTTTGGTCCATCCAGGATATCTTGTGTCTGTAATGTCAAAACTAATAAGAGAAAGGAATGAAGACAAAGTCCAGAAGTCTGACAGCTGCTTATTTCCTATTGGAAGCCATGATAACTCATGCCTGTGTGATTAAAACAAATGGTTGAGACATCTCAATGATGTCCTATGGATCATACAGCAGTGACCAAATATTGATACCAGAATACAATGAAATAGTCCTATAAACCAGCCATACCAAGATTTCAAAATTATTGATTTAATCCCGTATATTTTCCCAATTGTCAACACTCAACATTGGATACCCAGCCAAATGTCTTTTTGGTTATCTTTAAAAATCAAACACTTTATACTTCCCTGAGTGTTTTTTCCATAATCTCACATGTTTTTACTTAGATTTTCCTAATAGAGTGCCTATTTTTTAAAATCTTAGCTTTCTCCAATATTCATACTTATTTTATCTTTTTCCATCACATTGCAGTAACTCTCCATCAGTGTTGTAAAATTTGCTTCTGCATTGTTGCTTTTTCTACCACAGATGTATATTAAGACATTACTAAATTCAGAAATTAACTCTGAGATCCTGTTGCAAATGTACCCATCTTGCTGCTTTTGACCCCATACACATCTTTTGGCTAAGAGTAAGAGGGAAAGAAGAAAACCAATGCTCTTATTCATTCCAGAATAAACAATATTTATAATCCCAGACCTGTGGGAAGCATTTCCAAGAAATACGGATCATCACATTGGCTCTCGTTACCAGAACTGTGCAAGGCAAAGGAAGCCCCTCAAAACACACTGAATTATCAAATGGGAAAAAGGTCACATTTACTGGTAAAGAGTCATTCTTTTCCTCGTTCATTCAACAATCATGTTTTGATTATACCTTATGAACAAACTGCTGTGCTTGTATAACATTAACTCTTTGGGTGGCATATCTGTCCGTGTCCCAGCAAGGAAAGAAAAAGACCATACTCAATGGACTTGAGGAAGATTTAATAAAGAAACTACTAGCAAAATTATGGGAAGAGTTCAGAGAAATCAAAAAACAGAGGCAAAAACTACAACACAGTGGTAGCCTAGGGCTAGTAATATCGAAATTGTTATTATCCCTAGGCCTAAATGACAAAGGAAGAGAGATGTTACTGGATCCTGGCAGGAGAGACTCCTGTAGAGGAACTGCCATAAAGAGAAGATAATGTTCGGGAGAGGGACACAGGCAGCCTCAGTTGACCCCACAGAGAGAGGCTTAGGGGTTAGACAAAGTGACCTTACTCTTCTCTCTTCAATTGTAGGCTCCCACTGGCTGAACACAACTGGATTTCAGAAGACTTAATGGAGCCTGTACAGGTCAGCGTTCCAGGGTGCAGAGCAAGATGGAGAGTGATAAGAGTAGATACAGAAGAGCAATCCCAAGATAGCTCACCCGGAGGACAACACTCACTCTGACTACCCAACTTCATTGAAACTAAAAGAAACTTCATCTTGCTTTAGAGAAAAATAATCTTGGCCAGATATCCAGTTTGGGCTGATAAATAGACTGCTGTGTATATTTTACACTTTGCAGAGATGTGGCAGATACCTAAAATCTGTGTTTAACGAACTGAATAAAAATACTCTGATGTATATATTTAACTTCCAGATACCTAATAATGAATAGTGTGGTGCACAGATTCTAAGGAAGCCCCCATGATCCCTGCTTCCAGGTGTCCATGCCTTTGTGAAATCTGCTCCTCTTGAGTGTAGGCAGGATCTGAGACTAGCCTCTAACCCATAAAATTGCAAAGGTAATAGGCTGTCCCTACTGTGATTATGTCATTCATATAATAAAGGTGCTGATGTCACTCCTGTGATTATATTGCGTTACATAAAGCTGCCCTGCTAGCAGGCTCATGCTGGAGACTTTCTCTCTTGCTGGCTTTGAAGGAATGACCTGCCTTGATGTGAGAGGTTTGGGGAGAGAGCCACGTGGCAAGGAACTGTGGGCAGCCTCTTGGAACTCCTGGCTAACAGTCAGCACAAAGCCAGAAACCTCAGTTTATAACCACAAAATGATGAATCCTGCCAACAACCTGAGTGGGTCTTATAGTGGATCCATCCCCCAGTCCGGCTTTCAGATGAGAACCCAGCTCTGGCCAAGAGCCTTTGCTGTTGTTCTTGGAATTCATTGTGGGGCTTTTTTTCGGTTTTATGGAGACGTAGTTGACAAATTAAATTGTAAAAATTTAAAATATACAATGTGATGATTGGATATATAGAGATACTGTGATAGGATTACTACAATTAAGTTAATTAACTGTGTTAGGCTATTCTTGCATTGCTGTAAAGAAATAATTGAGGGCTGGGCATGGTGGCACATGCCTGTAATCCCAATACTTTTAGGGGGCCGAGGTGAGCACATTACTTGAGGTCAGGAGTTCGAGATTAGCCTGGCAACCCCATCTCTACTAAAAATACAAAAAAAAAAAAAAAGCCAGGTATGGTGGTGGGCACCTGTAATCCCACCTACTCGGGAGGGTAAGGCAGGTTTCACTTGAACCTGGAAGGTAGAGGTTGCAGTGAGCCAAGATTGTGCCATGCACTCCAGATCAGAGACAGAGTGAGACTCCATCTAAAAAAAAAAAAAAAGAAAAAGAAAAAGAAAAGAAATAGCTGAGACTTGATAATTTATAGAGAGAAGAGGTTTAATTTGCTCACAGTTCTGCAGGCTCTACAAGAATAACATTGGCATCTGCTCAGCTTCTGGGGAGGCCTCCGGGAACTTTTACTCAAGGCTGAAGGCAAAGCTGAAAAGGCACATCTCATGGCCAAAGCAGGAACAAGAGAGACAATGTGTAGGGGAAGATGCCACACACTTTCAAACAACCGATCTCATGAGAAATGAGAACTCACTCACTATTGTAAGGACAGTACGAAACACCTCTAGCACTGAGGATCACAATTCAACATGAGATTTGGTGAGAACATATATTCAAAATAACACATCCATCACCTCACATAGTTACCGTGTGTGTGTGTGTGTGTGTGTGTGTGTGTGGGTGTGTGTATGTGTAGCGAGAACATTTAAGATCTACAATTTTAGCAAATTTCAAGTATAGGATACAGTATTAACTATAGTTACCATGCTATACATCAGGGATGTAGAACTTAGTTATCTCATATCTGAAAGTTCGTACCCTGTGACCAACATCTCCTCATTTCCCCACCCCTACCCCCGGCAACCAGCATTCTACTTTTTATTTCTTTGAGTTTGACTTTTTTAGATTTCACATATAAATGAGATCATACAGTATTTTTCTTTCTCTGCTTGACTTATTTCACTAAGCATAATGCCCTCAAGTTTCATCCATGTTGTTGCAAATGGCAGAATTTCCTTTTTGTTCAATCTGGCAGACACCTCGATTCTAGATGGATCCTTTCCAAAAGACCCAGCTAAGCCACACCTAGACCCCTTACCTACAGAACCTGTGAGATAATAAATGTGTCTTGTTTTAAGTCATAAAGTTTGGTAATTTGTTATGTAACAATAGAAACTAATATAAATGAGTATTTCATTTTTCCATATTGCATTATTGAACCCCTTATAATTAATATTCTCTCACATTCCTAGAACTGGGCCTTGTGGCTCAGGTATTATTTTATTCAATATCTATATAGGACTTTACCACTTACAAACTATTTTCATAAGTCTTAAATCAACTGTTCATTGAGATAAGCCCATATTATTAGTCTCAGATAAAGGATAAAGAAACAGAGGCTATGAAGTTTGAATTGACGTACCCAAGGTTAAATACTAAATGGCGAATTTTGGCTTTTGTCCCTTGACCTCTGACTACAATTCCCAGTAGTAGTCACTGCACTGCCTTTTTGCACTCTGCTGCACTGCCTTTTTAAATTTAGTTCCAGATGATTAAAAAAGTGCTAACAAGCCACACCTTCAGTCCTTAGAAGGACCAGCTACATTAATCCAGCTCCTCAGAATGGCAAAATGCCTTCTCTTTCTCTCAAAAATAGGTATGTTACTGGCTACAAGATGAAAATTATCTGCTAGTAGGAAAATTCCCATGGAAAATTCAAAGTCTCCTTTGGTTAATCATGGCTCAGCAGCGCATCCTTACCTAAAAATCACGGTTTAAATTGCAGTTAGGAGTGTTACTAGAAGCAGCAGCAGCAGCAAAGACATAAGCTAACATTCAGAAACACTTACTGCATAGTCTACCCAAGCTTAATTGTTTATTCCTTAAAATAGCCGAAAATGAAAGGACTTTGGCAAAATCCCTTATGATAAAAGCCCAGACTCAAAACCTTATTAGAGATCAAAGCAGATGGCAATATTAGTTAACAGATTTTTTTTTTTGTAAACTGCTCTCTGCTTAAAAAAATGTTTAAAAGTAATGCAAAAGACCTACAATTTACCTCTTTGTGAATGGCCAGCGGTGGAATTCTATCTGTGAGGTCTGCTGTTGGTTTGATCCAAAGAACAGTGAATGGCAAATGGCGTATATGACAATCTCTTTTGAAATGGAGCAGAGCATTTTCTATGATGGAGATCAAAGGCGCTAGTACAACAAGTCATCAAAGTGGGCACCTGTAATAATATAAAAAAGAGTGATTGAAGTTTTCCCACCCTTGCGTTTCACATTAGTCCATTTGAATAGTCGTCATCAACATTTCTCCCCATATTTGTCTCTTTACTTAGACCTATTAGTATCATTGGAGCTATGAGAGCTTAAGAATAATTTTATAACAAATAAGAGATTGTTTAATGTTGCCAAACATTTAATAAGCTTCTAGAAAATATTCTGGGCCGGGCTCAGTGGCTCACGCCTGTAATCCCAGCACTTTGGGAGGCCAAGGCAGATGGATCACAAGGTCAGGAGTTCGAGACCAGCCTGACCAACACGGTGAAACCCCGTCTCTACTAAAAATACAAAAATTAGCCAGGCATGGTGGCAGGCACCCGTAATCCCAGCTACTCGGGAGGCTGAGGCAGGAGAATTGCTTGAACCTGGGAGGCGGATGTTGCAGTGAACCGAGATCATGCTATTGCACTCCAGCCTGGGTGACAGAGCGAGACTCCGTCTCAAAAAAAAAAAAAAAAAAGAAAGAAAATATTCTGTTTTACTTTGGCTCAAAATTTGGCCCAAGATGAGAGAATTTGTTTGATTGTTGGTTGCTTGTTTTTCTGAACCTACATTTTAAAAGATAGCAGCTTTGGAAATAAAGTTTGATCCTATGATTCAATCTTAGAATGCTCTTGCTGTGTGTCTGTGTGTCTTTTATCAGGGCCCTTGATTAGAAAGAGAAGAGAATGGAGCCCTTTTTGTTCCATCTCTCCCTGTTATTATATTCATTATGAATCTTTCCCTTTCTTTCTGCCAATTAGGACCAGTCCCAATATGGCGGGACCTCCAGAGTACTACCGCTGTCTCTCATGCACGACTCTTTCCAGAAATCCCTTGACTTGAAATTCAATCCTTTTTTTAATGAGAAAATACAGTACCACTGAATCCCAAAGCATTTATATTTAAAGCTTCCATGACCTAAAGCCTTATCAAGAGAAAATGAGAATGATACCATTTTTACCCCTACCTAAACACATAAGCTCACTGCATGCCAAATATTTTAAATATTTAGCCCTTGTTTCTTGACCTTGTGCAGAGTAGCTTCTTATCATAGTGTCACTTCAGGAGAATCAGGCAGAGGGACTTGGGTTCTAGTCCTGACTTCACCTTTACAAACTCTGAACAAAATTCAATATATTATATATTATGTACCTCTTTTAAGGCTGTTTTCTAATCTATAAAATAGTAATAATAATCATGGCTTCTTGAGGCTGCTGTAAGGGTTGAATGAATAGTACAGAAGGCCTTAACCTATCATCTGAGACATGGGGAGTCATTTAAAGGTGTTATTATTTCATGACTGAAAATAGCATATTTTTCTCCAGTTGCCTTGTTCAAGTATTCCGTCAGTTCCCTTTGGTTTTCCCTCTTTCTTATTTGACTAACTTTGCTATAAACATCTGGACACTGTATCTGAATTGTACAAAGGAAAGGCAAAGAATTGAAAAGGGACCAATTTATTCTAGTCATAAATTTACTTTGGAAATTAGGTTTATCTTCATTGATTAATGATGCGGGTTCAGGACACACTACTCCAAAATACGTCACCTTGACACTTGAGAAGACTGCAGAAGTAAGATCTCTCTGACCTTCTCCCAGTCCTTCCCCTTTGCAGGAGGTCATAAAAACTAGGAAGAGTTTGTCAGAGCTCAGAAACCAATATCCCCAAAATATGCCATTTTTATGTTTATAGAGCACCCTTGATGTAACTAACTCCATTTTAGAAAAAGTTTCCATTTTATATTTCATAGGACACTTTGCCTTCAAGGGTAAGATATTTTGCTTAATAAACAAAAAAATAAAGACTGCATCTAACCACAAGGGTAAGATGTTTTGCTTAATAATCAAAAAAATAAAGACTGCATCTAAGCAGATAAGGACACAAACCAAGTACACTCTTCTACAATCAGTTCTCACCAGAGGACTCTTTAACCATAAAGGAGCATGCCTTCAGCAGCTCCGATAGGCCATCTTAACTGACACCACCTTCCAGTAACTTGTGCTAAGAACTCAGCATCTGCCACCAAAGGCTCTGCCATATCAAAGACTCTTCCTTGCAATATCCAGGGACTTTCAGGCCCAAACCAGGACTCCTTTTACTGCTTTGCTCCCCCTGGATCGGTTCATTAATGCTTTCTCCTCTTTTTCCTTTTGATGTTAAATATTACTTTTTTGTTGTGGAATGTTTAATCTATAACATTTACACATGATTAAGTATACTATTATGTACGGTTTGCAATATTGACAGACTTGTGGAGTGGCCTGAGCCTGTGTGTCTGCAGTACTGACTACTAAGTGAACGGGAAGTACTAAGGAGAGTTACCTCCGTGAGAACTCATTGTAACTCATGACTTTTGTGATTGAAACAGTGTTAATAAAAGCCTGACATTGTCAAAAGACATAAATATGTGTAGAACTGGTTATCTCTAACCTTTCACTGCTCATGACAGACATGCTGAAATGAAGAAGTTTCAAGGTCTCTCTGACAACCTTCCCTCCATACCATCCCTCTCACAGAAGATGAAGGCTCCTTTATCTGCCTAAGATCCAGACCCACCAAGCAGAATAATTGGTTTTTTTTCCTCTCCTTGTTATCTCACTACCTATTGCAGAAAAGACCAAGAATGTAACTGCACCTGAGCAGATCCTTTTACACGTATAATGATGGTCTCCAAGAATTACTAAAATTCCGAAGAGAACTACTACTTATAAGTTAATATCTTTTCCTGGATCCATTCATTCTCCCTAGTAATTCTTTCAACAGAATTCTTCTTCTCTCCCCTCTCATAATGTTTTTTTAGGATCCAAGCCCCCATTCTTTCTGTAGCCTCAAGATGGTATATACAATTTTCCACTTCACTGGGAGGTAAGATCTTTATTCTGAAGTCTCTCATGCACACTTTAAATAAATTCATATGTATTTTCTCCTATTACTCAATCTACCTATGTCAGTGATTTTTCAGCAAACCTTTTGGGGACCAAGTGCCTTGGCTTCCATAGTTATGGTGCCTTGGGCAAAATCACCAAAGTCTTTCTGTTCTTCTGGAAGCCTCAGTAAAAAGACCCAGGAACTTAAGAAGCCAGCAAAAGGGGTAAGAATTTCTTACCAGCTATGGTCCTGCTCTCTCTTTTGGTCAGTCCAGTAGAGTAGATGGTAAAAATTACTGTTTCTCTCCTCTGCAAGGTTTTTATTACTGGGTAAAAGGGGCCTGTGTGATTAGTCTTGGGGTATAGCAACTCTAGAGTACTTTTTGGCATTTTGTGATATGAATATTTATATTGTTTGATCTCTTTCTTCCAAGAAATATTTTTGTCTGTCTTTGTATTTCTGTGTTCTGTCATAAAGAGGGGTACTGGTTGAGGTTCCCTCTCCTCTTGTTTATGTCCTTGAGAACTCGACCTGTGATCAAGTGAGCTCTTTCTCTCTTGGTTCCCACCATCCGTGGGGCATGATTTCTGGGTCAGGTCAGATGGCCAGTCTGAAAATGGCTGGGAATCCAAGACTTTTTCTGTTTCAAATGTGTCAAGCTTGTCATAAGAAGTGCCATTCATAAGCAGCTTTTGTCATCTTGACCTGTGCTGCCTGGTTAATGCTGGGCAAGTCTAATCCCAGAAGGGACTACCCAATGTGACAGATTAACTGGTCTGTGACTCATAGCCCCCAACAAATTTGGGGGTTACAGGAGGCAAACACCATTTTTAACTGTCTATAGCAAAAAGAGTCTTTCGCTATCTCAGCCTATTTCTGGGAAAATGGGGGAATCTTCGATCTTTGGAATCACTTCTTGTCTAAGAAAGGGTGTTGGATTGAGTTGCTATTGGAACTAAATACATCATTGAAAATTCAATGGCCAAAAGATCCATTCCTTAAATTAGACTCCTAAAAAATGAGAAATAAAATAAAATAAAATTTTAGAGATCCTTTATTCCAAACAATAGGAAGTTGGGATTAAAAGAATCATATTAATGTCATGGCAAACCTTAAAAATTATTTCAACTAAAGAGCAAAATCTGAGATAAAACAAAGTTACACTCACGCAGGCCACTTTGGATTCCATGCAACATTCACAGTGGACACTGCTCATTTTGTAGTCTGTTGATTACAATTCCCATTGTGGCTTAGGTTAGCTTTCTGCTCAGGGAATTACTCCCTCTTGGTTTGATATTTGTATGACTCTTGGGATACCAATTCATTACTAATCTTTTTCCCTTCCTTGGACAGTATTTCATTTCCTGTCTTCTTCCATCTGTGGGAGGTACACAAGGTTTTGGGGCCTTTGTGTGTAGATGAACGGCTGAGAAGCTGAGACCCTAGAGAAGATGGCTGGACAGACATATGAGTTGTACTCCATTTTTAGCTGGTGAAACCCTCCTTTATTTAAGCTGTCTTTAGAATGGTTCTGGATTTTGTGCAAAGGCCATAAATATCAGCTGATTGTCTTGGCTAAAAACTGATAATAAGATACTTGAAAAGATGTTTTAAAGAATTTTAAGGTTAAAACTCAACTTAATTAAAAGCTAATATCCACGCTATATATTATATAGTGTACTATGTATATATAGGAAAAATATACGTATATACAATTATATATAATTAAAAGCTGATATCCAAGCCAAGTCACATATATGTGTGTATATGTATATTTTACACACACATATACACACCCACACACACACGTATATATAAATACACACACATTTTTAAGGATTTTCTGCTTTTCTCTTTAAATTCTGTTTCTGGGATTTTTTTTTTTTTTTTTTTTGGTGAATAAAACTCTCCACCTCCCACCCCCAAAACAAAAACAAAAACAAAAACATGTGCTTGTATGTTTGTCTGTTCAAGTGCTGCTAATAAAGACATACCCAAGACTGGATAATTTATTAAGGAAAGAGGTTTAATGAACTCACAGTTCCACATGGCTGGGGAGGCCTCATAATCATAGTGGAAGGCAAATGAGGAGTAAAGTCACATCTTACATGGTGGCAGGCAAGAGAGAGCTTGTATGGGGAAGTCCCATTTATAAAACCATCAGACTCATAAGACTTATTCACTACCATGAGTACAGTATGGGGGAAGCTGCCCCCATGATCCAGTTATCTCCACCTGGCCCCACCCTTGACACATGGGGATTATTACAATTCAAGGTGAGATTTGGGTGGGGACAAAACCAAACCATATCATTCAGCCCCTGGACCCTCCCGAATCTCATGTTCTCACATTTCAAAACCAATCATGCCTTCCCAGCAGCCCCCCAAAGTCTTAACTCATTTTCGTATTAACTCAAAAGTTCACAGTCCAAAGTATCATCAGAGACAAGGCAAGTCCCTTCCACTTATGAGTCTGTAAAATCAAAAGGAAGTGAGTTACTTCCTAGATATAATGGGGGTACAGGCAGTGGGTAAATATACCTGTTCCAAATGGGAGAAATTGGCCAAAACAAAAGGGCTACAGACTCCGTGCAAGTATGAAATCCCAAAGGGCAGTCATTAAATCTTAAAGCTCCAGAATGATCTGCTTTGACTTCATATCTCACATCCAGGTCATGCTGATACAAGAGGTGGGCTCCCACAGCCTTGGGCAGCTCCTCCCCTGTGGCTTTGCAGGGTACAGCCCCCATCCTGGCTGCTTTCAGGGGCTAGTGTTGAGTGTCTGCAGCTTTTCCAGGAGCATAATGCAAGCTGTTGGTGGATCTACCATTCTGGAGTATGGAGGATGGCAGCCCTCTTCTCACAGCTCTACAAGGCAGTGCCCCAGTGGGGACTCTGTTTGGGGCCTCCAACCCAACATTTCTCTTCCATACTGCCCTAGCAGAGGTTCTTCATGAGGGCCCCACCTCTGCAGCAAAATTCTGCCTGGATATCCAGATGAGAGGCATGCAATGCATATAATAATCACATCAGGGTAAATGGAGTATTCATCTCCTTAAGCATTTATCCTTTGTGTTACAAACAATCCAATTATATTCTTTTAGTTATTTGAAAATGTACAATTAAATTATTTTGACTATAGTAACCCAGTTTTGCTATCAAATACCAGGTATTATTCATTCATTCTTTTTTTTTTTTTTAACCCATTAGCTATCTTCATCTTCCCTACCAACCCCAACTACACTTCCCAGCCTCTGGTAACCATCTCTCTATACTCTATGTATGCAAATTCAATCATTTTAAATTTTAGCTCTCACAAATAAGTGAGAACATGTGATCTTTGTCTTTCTATACCTGGCTTATTTCACTTAACATAATGATCTCTGGTTCCATCCATGTTGTTGCAAATGACAGGATCTCAGGCTTTTCCATGGCTAAATAATACTCCATTTTGTGTAAGTACCACACTTTCTTTATCCATTCATCTATTGATTGACACTTATATTGCTTCCAAATCTTGACTATTTTGAATGGTGTTTCAGATAATATGGGAGTGCAGGTGTCTCTTCAATATATTGATTTCCCTTCTTTTGATCATATACCTAAGGATAGTATTGCTGGATCATACGGTAGCTCTATTTTTAGTTTTTTGAGGAAGCTCCAAACTATTCTTCAGAGTGGTTATACTAATCTATATTCCCCCAGTGTACCAGTGTTCACTTTTCTCCACATCCTCTCCAGCATTTGTTATTGCCTGTCTTTTGGATATGGACAAGTGGGGTCAAATCAAGTTTAAAAGCTTCTGTAGAATGAAGGGAACAATAAACAAAGTGAAAAGACAATGTGCAGAGTGGGAGAAATTATTCGCAAACTACTCATCTGATGAAGGATTAATAATTAGAATATATAAGCAGCCCAAACAATTTTACAGGAAAAAATCTAATAATTTGATTTAAAAATGGGCAAAAGATTTGAATAGACATTGCTCAAAAGAAGACATACAAATGTCAAACAGGCATATGAAAAGGCATTCAATATCATTGATTATCAGAGAAAAGCAAATCAAAACTAAAATGAGATATCATCTCTCCCCAGTTCAAATCATTTGTTCATTTTGTTTATAAATTTTCTAATTTAATTGCTTTTTTTAATTAGTCAAGTGCAGTAGTGAGAAGGGGGAAGAGCAGAACAAGAAGTAAGATCTGTAACGAACTGTGAACAATCAATTGAGATACTTCACTATCTTCAGACTGGCCTGTTTATTTTTCTTTTAATGTTCAGTTTGAGAGTTCTTTGTGTATTCCAAGTAGAAGCCCTATGTTGAATCTTGTGATTTGCAAATATTTCCCTCTAGTCTGTAGATTAACTTTAGATTAAATTTTCATTCTCTAAATGTAGTCTTTCACAGAGCGAAAGTTTTTAATTTTTGTGAAGTCCAATAGAGTAATTATATTCTCTTATGAGTTGTGCTTTTGGTGTCATATCTAAGAACTTCTCATCTAGCCCTACTTCCTAAAATTTTTCTTGTTTTATACTAAAGTCTTTTAGTTTTATATTTTATATTTAAAACTATATTACACTTTGAATTACTTTTTGAATGAAGTAGTAGGTTTAGGTTGAGATTAAATTATTTGCCCTTGGATATCTAATTGCTTTAACATCATCTGTTGAAAGAACTGTTCTTCCACTGAACCGCTTTTATAATCTTTTCAAAAATCAGCTGGGTATATTTGTGTTGTTTAGTTTTGGGTTCTCTCTTCTGTTCCATTGATCTATGAGTCTATCCCCCAACCACTATCAAAATCTCTTGATTATTGTAGCCGTATAGTAAGTCTTAATGTTGGATGTAATAATCCACCCCACTTTATTCACTTTCAAAGTTATTTTACTTAGTCCATGACCTGTGCCTTGAGACATAATTTTTAAAATAAATTTTACTATATCTGCAAAAAAAATTTTTTGGAATTTTGATATGAATTGAATTGCACCTGTTAATGAAGTTGAAAAGGACTGACATCTTTATTATGTTGATTCTTTCTATCCATTACAAGGTCATCTCTCCATTTATTTAAAAGCCCTTTGCATTTGTTCCTTTGGGTTCTGTAATTTTTGACATAGAGGACCTATGTGTACATTGTTAGATTTGTACCTAATTATTTCTCTCTTTTTTGAAATAATTGTAAATAGTCTTGTATTTTTAATTGTGTTTTCCACATCTTCATTGCTAGCATATAAAAATATGATTTATTTTCGTATGTTGGTCTTGTATCCTGTGATCTTGCTAAACTTACATATTAGTTCTGGGAGTGTTTAAAAGATTGCTTGGAATTTTCTATGTATACAATTATGTCATTTGAAATAGAAACAGTTAAATTTTTTTTCTATTCAAACTGGCTATAGTTTGAATGCATCCCCCAAAGTTTTTGTGTTGGAAACTTAATCCCCAATGCAACAGCGTTAAGAAGTGGAACCTTTAAGAGGTGATTAGGTCATGAGGACTCTGAATGTATTAATGATGTATTGCAGAAGTGACTTAATTATCTCAGGAGTGGGCTCTGGATAAAAAGGATAAGTTTGGCTCCCTCATATCATCCCTTCTCCATTCCTCTCTCTCTTTCTTTCTTGTACCCTTGCCCTTTTGCCTTCTGCCATGGGATGATGCAGCAAGAAGACCCTCACCAGACGCAGGCCCCTGCACCTTGAACTTCTGAGCCTCCAAAACTGTAGGAAATAAACAATTTTCTTAATAAATTATCCAGTCTGTGGCATTCTGTTATAGCAACACAAAATTAACTAACACAAATTTCAGTGTCTTTATTTCTACTGTGTGCCTTATTGCACCAGTGAGAACTTCCAGCACTATGTGGAATGAGAGTGATGATAGCAAACATCTTCGCCTGGTCCTGATCTTAGGGGGAACTGATTCAGATTCTCACCATTATGTATAATGACAGCTTTTGTGTTTTCTGTAAGTGATCTTTATCAATTTGAGGATATATTTCCCTCTATTACTTATTTTTAGAGAGGTTCTTTAAAATTATAGATGTTGAATTTTGCCATAGATTTGATCTTCATCAACTGATATGATCATGTGATTAGCCTGTTAATATGGTAGATTATAATGGCTTATTTTCAAATATTTAAAAGCATTGCATACCTGGAATAAATCCCACTTGGCTATGGTGCATATTTTTTTTTTTTACATATTTGCTGGATTCAAGTTGCTAATATTTTGTTTAGAAATGTTATGTCTAATTTCATGTTATATATTGATCTTGTACTGTCTTCCTCTTGTACCGTCTTTGGTTATAATATCAAGGTAATTTTGGCCTCATATAATGACTTGGAAAGATGCTGTAAAGAATTTCTATTTTTTGGAAGATGCTACATAGAATCAGTGTAAGCCCTCTTTAAATGTTCGGGAGAACTCTAAATATTGGAGTGACTTGGATCTTGGCCATAAAACCTTGATTCTTTTCTATCTACATTCTGCCCTCAGGAAATTTAACTTTAGTCTATTTAAAAATATGTTTCACCTGCCAATAAATCCCAAATTTATATCCCCAGCTCCATTCCGTTGCACTTAGAATAAATCAAACTTTCCCAACCATAGGGTATCAAATTCCTCACTGGCCTCATTTTTAACCAGTTCTTAAGTTAGGTCCCTGTTTGTCTGCTAGGGTTGCATAACGAATGACCATAGGTTGAGTGGTTGAAACACCAGAAATTTATTTTCTCACAGCTCTGAGCAAGGCTAGAAGTCCAAGATGAGGGTGCCAGCAGGGCTGGTTTTTGTTCTGGTGAGATCTTCCTTCCTGCTTTGCATATGGCCTCCTTCTCACTGTGTCCTCACATGGTCTTTTCTCTATGCATGAAGAGAGACAGAGAGAGAGAGACAGACAGACAGAGAGAGAGAGAGAGAGATCTGGTGTCTTTTCTTATAAGAACACCCATCATATCAGATTAGTGCCCTGCTCTTAGTCTTCTTTTAATCTTAGTTACCTCCTTAAAGGCCATATCTCTAATGCAGTAACAGTGGGGATTAGGGCTTCAGCATATACATTTTTAAGAAACACAGTACAGTCCCTAGCAGGACCTACTCTTACTTCCTAGAGTCTATACACCTTGATTTTCTTCTCTAAATCAAGGACACCCAGCTCATTCCTGTCTTAGGAATATGATTTTGTGATTGCAATTCCTGAAGCAGTCTTTCCCTGAATCAACATGTTTGGATCATTTTTATTTATTATATCTCAGCTCAAATGGAATCTCTCTAGTGAGTATCATGCCCTGACAGCCCAAGCCAAAGTTTTCTCTACATCTTGGTCATTGTTTTCTATCCCATTGCCTTGTTTAATTTTCCTTATATAACTTACTGTGATCTAAATTATCTTTTTCTCTTTATTGGTTTACATTCTTTGTGCCTCTGTCTCTAACACTAAGATATAAGCTTCATGAGGACAAGAACTGTTTCTTTGGTTCACCTCTATATTCTGTGTCCCTTGTCCCATTTCTGGTACATGGTAAAGGACAAAAAAAAATTTTGATAAAGTTTGAATGAGTGGGTTTGATGTAGTTAATGCAGGCAGATTGCATGGGACCTATTCAATATATGGGTTTCAATGTGCTTCATGGTCTTACAAAGTCCCGAGAAATGAGCCATGAATAAGAACCTCTGGCTTGTATTTATATTTTCAAAAAGATTAGTGAAAATAACTTTATAATTTGTTGATTGTAAAAAATACATCTAAGGACTTTAAATTCCTATTTCCTAGGGTTTAGGGGGAAAAAATGATAGCAATACTAACCATCTTAATTTCCTCTAGTTTCCCAGATCAGAAATGAAGACAAATAGCACAACTTCATTCTTTGGATTCTTCCTTTCTAATTTATCATCCAGAAAGTGCAAAGGACAATGGATATTCATCTCCACGTATACAATCTAAACAGTGCATGTGAAAGGAGAAGAGAAGAAAAATATACACATATACCACATTATTTTCAAAAAGGAATCGTATTCCTTACCCACAGAGTGTCCTCCATTGTGAATTTTATGATTAATCATCCATGCACCTGAATGTAATTGGCTTTGTTAGTATTTTACTTATATTTTGCTTCCCTTTACCTGCAAGATAGTTGTTAATGGATGAAATTTGTTCTAAGTGAAGTGATAGGGCTTCAATCTTTGAATAAAATTGGGATTCATAGGAAATTTACATTTGCATCTTTCAGAGTTATCAAATACTCAGGGGCTTGTAAAGAGCACAGAATGTCATTTAGATTGAAGTCAAAAAAATAGCTTATTTTTCTTATGCTGCATAAGAGATTTAAACTTTTAAGAGATCATCTACATGAGAAGCTTTGGTAAAAATTTCAATGCTTTCTTGAAAACACATGATCAGAAATGCTGAGGAAAGATACAAAAACTTTGCTGGGTGATCATTTTCAGGTTATTAAACTCTTAAATCATGTATTTTTAAATGATTTATGTTTGTGGAAATTTCAGTAATGAAATAAAATTCAGAAACATCTGCTTCAACAAGCACATTCTCCTGAATTCAGAAAACTGAAATAATTTGTGAGCCAAGTCTATGTTCACATATTTTCTATTTCAAATGTAAATTAAATATAACACTTGGGAGATTATGAAGAATATAATTTGGCCCGGAGAAAGTGGCTGCCTCAATTGAACATTCTTTCTTAGACTGAAGCTGCGTCCATGTTCCTCGGTAGGCACCCAGAGCAACTCAGGTCACTGTGTGATTTCCTAAAATCAGGAGATCTTTTGCATGGCACGCTCCCTCAAAGTGAATAATGGTTGGCTTCCGGAGCTAGATGTTTTCTGGACAATTTTTTTGTAACACATCATAAAAATGCAACCCCATCTTCTTACTTACCTTAAGCACATTTCATGTCAGATTCATGGCTTTGTTTCCACATATTGCCTTCCTAACTACTTCTCCCGTGAGGGGCGAACCCTCTCCTCGTGATCAATATACCTATAGCATGGAAGGAAGAAAAACAAAGGTGTTGGAAGAAGAAGATGGAAAACCCATCCTGATGAGACAGTTGTTGGCTAGTTCTTGAAGACAGCTGTACATAAGACTGTATTACCAGCAGATGTATTTTAAAATAGTGACATGATCACACATGAAGCTGGCCCAGCAAAATACTGTTCCTGCACTAAGATCCAAGATCCCCTGAGTGATGTAGAAAAGGCAAGAAATTGTTTCTATCGATAATGAACAGACAGTCAACACATTAAAATAGGTTTTCAAAACATAACAGACACACAGGGTATGTTGTAAGAGTTATAAAATAGAAAAAAAAATATGTTTAAGCCAATCTTCAGTTTCTTTTAGTAGACTAATCAAAGAGCTTAGAGAATTGCATATGAATGACAAAAAACTATATGTAAGAGAATATAAATATATATACAGGCAGATATCCTAGATAACTAACATATTAAGCCTTAGAAGTAGTAAAGTATTATTATTTTGCAAGATTTACAATAATGATTCTGATCCAAGGGCTATTTTCCCCCCAGAGGCCATTTGACAATGTCAGGAGACAGTTTTGGTTGTCATGATTGAGGTGGGGCTTGGAGAAGCTACTGGCATCCAGTCAATAGAGGCCAAGGATGCCACTAAACATTCTGCAATGCACAGGACACTCCCTCACCCACATAAAGAATATTCTGGCTCAAAATGGCAATAAAGTCAAGACTGAAAAAACCTGATACAGACGTATCACTTGGGCAGACATACAAATGGACTTTTAAGAAGTCTTAAGTCTATGGCTGAGTTTATTTAGGGTAAAATATCAGATACCTGCAGCTAAATAAAGAACACTTTTTTCCACCTCAGTTCTCAAAAAACTCAGTCAATACATTCTTGTTCCCACTGCCACATCATAAAAGATATGTTTGTTTATTGAATTTCCTAGATGAGGGAGAATAAGAAAATTTCAAGTTACCTCAATCATTTCCAGAGGACCTCAGCAACTAGGACATCATACCTCTTACCTGAGGAAAAAAAGAAGGCAAACATTTCAGGACTTTTCTTTTTTTTTTTTTTTTTTTGGCTAAAATGGAAATGCTACAAATGCATTCACTTTCAAACTGAGATGCAAGGGCATTTTATAAGTCTTTTGAATGCCTCTCCAAATTTTTCAGGAGTTGCTACATTGAAAGGCTATAAACTTAGTTGCAATAAAATAGACATTATTTTTAATTGTTTCCTCTCAGCCTTATCACATATATGTACAAAAAAGAGTGGCATGGAAAATTATTATTTACAGTTCTGAACAGCTTTCATACTGTCATCATTCTATAATGTAAGGTGTTTCTGCATTGAAAGAAAATATACTGCGGCAGCAATGTGAGGAAAGAAAAGCTACAAACTACCAGGTGTTCTTGAAACCTTGTACAGATACTTATGCAAATAATGTGTATTTTTTGTAACTTCACTGATTCCAGATATCATTATCGATGTGGAAGACTAGGCCAGAAGAACTTGTCTCCAACTTTGAAGGTCAGTGTTAACCTCACCACATCCAGGCTCTCTGAACATTGAGGCTGCCTAAAGAATAGTTCCAGGAACTTATCCAATTTGATTTGCTTTTCCAATATTAAAATTTGAATTTTTTAACTGAACATGCCAATTCCTAAAAAAAATAGCATAAGAAAAGAAAACCAGGGTTTCTTGCACTAAATATCTGGGGATGCCAAACATGCCATCAATGAGTTCGACCAAAAATCTCTGAGCTTGAAGCTTTGTAAATAGATAATTATTTTAGCTGGGCTGATTTTTTTTTTTTTGTCTGTGAGTTCCCCTTGTTCCATCTAAACTTTTGGCATTCTAAATGTGTATTATGCAGGTTAGTTCACTTGATAATAATCACTGCACTATACATCTTATTTGACTGATTGGCTCTGTACTTAAAGAAACTGTATGAATGTTCCGTTTTCAGCCACGTATAGTCACAGTATACATTATCAGGGTGATATTCAACTGAACTGCAAATACAATCTTAGAAGTTTTACTGTTGTAAAAGGTTGGGAATCACAGGAATGCAGTGATCTGAAACTATTAGCCATGGTATTATGTCTTGTTTGCTTTCATATACAAATTAAAACAAAGCAAACCAAAAACTGCAAGAAGAAAATAATATGATATAAATAAATTTGGTAAACCTAGCAAACAAGTAATTTTCTATTTTTTGGCATTGTCACTTCTCTCCTTACCTTTGTTTATTACTAAAAATGATACTGTGTTCCCAATGAATTTCAGAATAAAGAACAAAGTGAGTGATGTAAAGTACAGATAATACTGTATCTTACAATATGTGAAAATTGTTTTACAATGATTGGTTTCTTTTCATTCAGACTTCAAACCAGGGCACCAAACAAGACCTTCAAGGTTCAGAACAAAGTCAGTGTTGACTGACTTTGAAAGACATACAAAATTGGATTTATTACTGAAATATAAAGAAATATACAACTGAACATTCATGTTAGAAATGTTTAATCCCAACAAGATGATATTCACAGTTATTTCCATTAATTTATTTCTATGGAATCTTTGCTGTGTAATTTGTATCTTGGTTACTCATTATCATTTGACTGAAAAATAATCAGAATACATTTTTTAAAACCACCCATTGAGGTTCTTTCACATGAGAGGCAAATAATTTAATGATGACTTTCTAGCATAAGCTGCATTCCAAGATATTTGACCTGTTACCCCACATGGGACCTGTATATTCTCCCTCAAAATATGTCTTTGGTCTCAAGACACAGTCACAGGAGCACCAAGTGAATGTGTGGGAATGGTTCATGCCAAGACACTTTCAGTCCTGGGAATGTGATCCAAATCACACACCATTAGCTGCTTGGGAGTAGCTGTCATCTTTCTGGAAGCATAATAGCAGATTCAATCTGATATTGAAACTCATGAGGCTGATAAAGCCCTTTTCTGCAGGAACATGCTAACTAGAAGGAAACAGATCAGGACTTGGGTGTAGCAACTTGAAAAGAGAAATAAAACATGTTGGGACATACTTGATTGTTTCAAAGACTTTGAACAGAAGAATTCACCCACATATTGGGTTGTAGCAGGATTAATTAGTAATGCTGCTATAACAAAGCATACTTAGAAAAAAATGATGTATGGCAATCTCCCTCTCATTTTCCTATTATATACACATAAAAACAGACAAAAGAGCGCAGATGCCCCATGGTTCTAAGTGTCTTTGTTCACTTTATGCTAAAAATGTATCAGGAGGGAATGCATCCTTCATTTTCAGTTAGTTATAGTTCGTTTTTATTTTTATTTTTCATAATGGACTTTTATTAATCATCTGCTATATTTTGAATAATGTATCTCACTAAATTCATCACATAAAGGAGGAAGCCATGGATCTGACAGCTTAGGGTGACAGGCTAAGCCTTGTGTTAGAACTGCATGAGTATTTTTCTTTCCACTATTCCATAGCTACTTTCAAACAGGTTAAAATTACCTTTCTAAGCCCTCTGTCTTCTTCACAGAGGATATTTTTCTGTATCATTGTGGAGCTTGTTTGTGCATGGAGAAAACTGTAAGATTCTGGTGAATTACATTAAGAAATTAAATATAAACCTAACTCATACAAACACCAACAGCAAATGGAAGGCAACTAACTTTGGTGAGCCCTGCTAGATATTTTACTTCCCAACATCCCTTTAATTTCTGTCCTTGTTTCAGAAGTGAAAAAAAAAAACAAAAACAGATGTTTGGGGCGATTCAGAAGTCTGTGGAAGTTGAAGGTGTTAATAAATGATACTCAGATCTGCTTTATTCCCAAGTCTCTTCTTTTCTTTCTACACCACAAATTCTCCTTTGTAAAACTAAAAGAGGGTAATAATAATTCCTGGATGCCTTGTTCTGGCAGAGGCACTAACTCACATCATAGAGCATCCAGTTACTTGGCGATCTCCTTGGACTCTAGAAGCCTGCTCTCCCTTTGTCCAATTCACAGCATTGCCCACACCATTGAAATCTTACAAATGTTTTTCCGTTTGTGGATTTTGAGAATTTCAACATTGAAATTTTATCTAACTGTTGATAGTACTATAGTATGTGTTTACAAAAAAAAATTATTTTAAAAAATGGAATTCATTTAGGTTTCTTCATTATATTCCTATAGATTTTTTTTCCTGCAGAAACCCAGTAATAGAACCTAGTCTTTCTCTGGCAAGTCCCCATCATACATTTGGTACTTGTTCTTTAAAAAGGAACAACCATTAAGGGTAATAAGAATGGGACTAAATGTCTTCTATGAAAAGATTCTGGAGACGGTGTCAGGGCTTTCTTTAAACATTCCCTTAACATTCCTTAGAAAATATTATTTTTAAGGCAATAGCACACCATATGAAGCAAAATTGTAGTAAAAAGCTTTTATTTTGTTACCTTCTTAAAGTGCAAGAAAGGTAAAGACAGTTGTTAAAAACAGAGTCAAGCCTACTGATGCATAAAGCTATGGTTTGAAATTCTGATAAAAACAATTTTCATCATGCTGGATCACCTAACTTTAAACTCATAAGTGTCCTTGATCTAAGTCTAAATAAAAATAAAATGCTTCAGAAAAGAAACACCCAGTATTAATAGTTCTTCTGAAACATTTTTAATTTTTTCTATCTGGTTACTTCCAAGAAAAACTATTCAGGATTTCCAAGTAATGAAGAATCAAGCTAGGTAAGTCCTACTCACAGAATTTCAGAAAAACTACCAGAGGGAATAAAAAGTGCTCTCAAATTTCAAAGGCACAAGTTTTTCCCCACCAACTCTAGCACATTTCATGACCTTATAACCAACGTCATGCAAATAGATGATCCACCGGAACAAATTATCACAATGGCTATGCAATGTCTCTAGCTTTTTATGATAGTGTTGGCCAAAGCAGGCTAGATGGCAATAAGAAAAACTAGAATTTTTATATGGCTAATTTTCAATCATACCCAGACTGCTACCTTAACAAGCAGAAATATCCACACAGTAAATTATCCATTTCACATTTATATTCTTCGGATAATTAAAGGCATTATTTTTACAAAGAGAAAAAAAAATGTTCCTCTTTGATTCTCTATTAAAAGCTCAAAAGTTGGGAATGAGCAAGAAATAGGAAATGCCTATTCCAATAAGTAATGAAATTCTTTATCTAAAACTGCCTTTGTATCCTCTTCCACCCATGCATGCAATTGACGTCATCATTGTCACAACTTAGCTGGATTATCCAATTTATTGCACATATATTCTACTTTATAAGTAACTGCAAATGACAATGTTTCTAAATTTGCCATCACTGCATGACAAGAACACCACTTCTTTCAAATTTATATAACTTTTGACTCACATACCTGCAAGCATATCTGTCTGTCTATCTATCTATCAATGAATCAATCAATCATCTATCTACCTACGTCCCTATATATCTATCTGTGTAGAAGTCATTTAAAATTTGTATCAATGTTATGGGAAAACACTACTATTTTCTGTATTAATGAATGAAAAAATTGAGTCACAAAAGGTGAAGTAATTTGCTGAAGGTACTACAACTAATAAATGGTGAAACTTGGAATCAAAATTCTGTGATCTGACTCCAAAAGTCGAAGTCTTTAACCACTTGTAATTTTAACTCTCATTATGATATGTATGTACTCTATTACAGCAATTAACGTATAAAGCAATTTTTAACTTCTGCACGGTGGTGCATCCCTTTTTGACGAGGATACATTCTGAGAAATTTATCATTAGGCGATGATGTTATCTAAACATCATAGTGTGTACTCACAAAAAACCCAGATGGCAAAACCTGTATAGCGGGTTGCTGCTCTTAAAACTGCAGGCAACTGTAACACAGTGGTAAGTATTTGTGTATCTAAACATAGAAAAGGTACAGTAAAAATACACTATTGTAATCTTACAGGGTCACTGTTGTATCTACAGTTTATTGTTGATGAAACAAAATTATGTGGTACATAACTGTGTATGTTTATTGCCCTAATAGTTTGTAAGCTCCTCAAAGAAAGAAACATTTTCATTTCTACATAATGAGCAGCTATCACAGGGGCTAGCACACAGGTAAAAGAGGTATTTTAAAATAACTGTGTAAATGGTCAACTAAACGAGTCACATTAAAGTCATTTTTGTTTCTCTGACAGCTCTGGATTTTCAAGGTTGAAAAAAATACTATTTGTCAAAGCCAGCCTACCAAATGGTTCTCCCAGTGATCCTTATCTCCTAATACTGTATAGTCCTTCCATATACTGTATCACAGTTTGTGTGACCAACAGAATATGGCAGAATTGATGGTTGGTACTTCTGACATTAAGTTATAAAGGGCTGAAGCTTCCCTTTTGGACCTCTCTCTCAGATTTCTCATCCTGGGAGAAACCAGCTGCCAGGTCTTGAGGAACACTCAGGCAGCACTGTGGGGAGACCCATGCGGTGAGGAACTAGAGCCTCTGGATAACACTCAGCAGAAACTGAGGCCTTCCAACAACCCCATGAGTGATGCTAAAAACAGATCTCCCAGCTCCAGTCAAGCCTTCAGACGACTGCAGCCTGGTAACAGCTTGAATGCAACCTCACAAGAGACGCTGAGCTACAAGCAGCCAGCCAATCCACTCTTGGATTCCTGACCCTCAGAAACCAATAATAATAAATGTTTGTTGTTTCAAGCTGCTAAGTTTTGTAGTAATTTGTTACAGAGCAATATGTAATTATCATCCATTAATATTAACAGTGAGATGGTGGCAAAATACCAACCCACAATGTGGAAGTGGCTTTAGAACTGAGCAATGGGCTTTGAGGAAAGGGTTAGTGACAGTCTGTAGTGCCTTGAACACACCGTCAATAGAAGTCTTGTGGTTTTTCCTAAAGCTACAGGTGAGGGCTCACAGGTAAATGAAGTAAATGTTGGAAACAAGAGAAAGAGGGATCTCATTATGTTGTAGTAAAAAAAAATAGTCATGCTTTTGCCTGAAGTTATGTGGGAAGTAGAAAAAGTTCTCAATGAACTGAGTGATCAATAAAGATATATAGATATCAATAAAAATAGATATCATTTCAGCAAGTGATAGTTATATTAATTATTGTTGTAACATTGTAAAGGAAATCTTTTTTTTTTTTTTTTTTTGAGACGGAGTCTCGCTCTGTTCCCCTGGCTGGAGTGTAGTGGCACGATCTCGGCTCACTGCAAGCTCCGCCTCCCGGGTTCCTGCCATTCTCCTGCCTCAGCCTCCCAAGTAGCTGGGACTACAGGTACCCGCCACTGCGCCTGGCTAATTTTTTTGTATTTTTAGTAGAGACGGGGTTTCACCGTGGTCTCGAACTCCTGACCTTGTGATCCGCCCGCCTCGGCCTCCCAAAGTGCTGGGATTACAGGCGTGAGCCACCGCGCCCGGCCTGTAAAGGAAATCTTTAACAGGAAGACAAAAGGGCCACTTCCATGGTAGATTTTGATACTCTTCAAAATATTTACTGCCTCACATTGAGATATCCTTTTCTCTTGAGGAAGAGTTTTACACCTTCATCCTGTTGAACTCTGACATGTATATGTGACTTGCCTTAGCCAATGAAATATGAATGTGGTAGTGGCAAACACAAGTTTTAAGAGCTAGAACATGCTTCACTATTTTTATTTTCCCTATGATGAAATAAATAGATAAGATTTACTACATTAGTCTGGGTCCTGGAATGAAGATTTCTAAAACCAGTCAGCAATGGGAATGTAATGTAAGCAAGAAATACATGTTTGTGGTTATAAGCCACTGTCATTTGCTTCCTAACCTAGTGTCTCCTGATAGGTTCAATTTCAGACAAGAAGTAGAATTGGAGGATCAGGAGTACTTTGACTCATGGACCACTGGAAGAAGACACTACAGATAGATAATATTGCAGAGACAGGGGCATCAAGGTGTATGAGATCATGAGAGGATTGTGGATGTCTCAAATGTAATGCAGAAATTAGAGCAGAAGCTCTAACCCAGCTGCCATAAATTATAAATCAGTGCTTATAGTTGTATATGATACTCAGATCTTATTGTTTTCTAGCAAACTTGATTGATATACCACTTGATATGGTTTCTCTGTGTCCCCACCCAAAATCCCATCTTGAATTGCTGTCCCTATAATCCCTACATGTCAAGTGAGAGACCAGGTGGAGGTAATTGAATCATGGGGTTAGTTTCCCCCATGCTTTTCTCTTGATGGTGAGTGAGTTCTCACAAGATCTGATGGTTTTATAAGGGGCTCATCCCCCTTAGCTCAGCACTTCTCCTTCCTTCCGCTTTGTAAAGAAGGTGCTTTGCTTCCTCTTCACCTTCTGCCATGATTGTAAGTTTCCTGAGGCTTTCTAGCCATGCTGTGAGTCAATTAAACCTCTTTTCCTATGTAAATTACCCAGTCTCAGGCAGTTCTTTATAGCACTATGAAAACAAACTAATATGCCACTAAACTCCAATTCATAAAAATCTGAAATGTCAGTAACCTGCTACCTCCCAACTCTATGTTCATTTTAAAATAGTTGACCACAAGATTCCAGACAAAATTCACCATCTTTTAAGTAATAAAGAATTAATGAAAGAAAATTCTCAAATACTATATTTAATAGGTTTTAATTTGGGGGGTTATTTTTTAGTCATTTATCCATGTATGAGTTAGTTTGACCGGGTCACCTACTCCACCTTAAGAAAATTTGCCCACCTATTATGATAAGGAGTCACTGAATTATGAGGAATAGAATAATAGGCCCCAATTCTACATTACAGAGTTAACAATGACAGTATTTTAGAAGATGAAGGTTAAGTCCATGAAAGCACAAGGAAGGAGATCACTGGAATAGTTTAAGGGAGATGTGTTGCATTCATAACCGAAGAAAGTAGAGAAGTAGGAAGAGACATTAAAGAGAAAAGAAGTGGGAGAATGTAGTCACTGGGTGGAAATGTTTATGACAACATTGTAGGAACATGAAGTACAATATGTATCACTTGTGTGAGATTAAATTTTTATTCAGGAATGATCACTCCATTCTTTCTCATCTTTCTGAGAGGAATAGGCATTAGCAACACTTGGGCATGTAACATACAATAATGGGGTGGGAATGACCTATGTTCCAGGCCTAGGCCTTAAGTGGCATAATTTTTTTTCTCTCTCATCATCTTTGGGACTTCTCATCTCACATCATGAGAACATTCCCCATCCAGCCGAGTAGTCTCAAAAGATGAGAACACTTGGAGCAAAACTGCTCTGAACATGTGGCTAGAACCCAAGACCAGCTGATCTCAGCCAAGATCAGCCAAATGTACCCTTCCCACCCAGCTGCCCTAAGTCAGAAATCAATGCTTATAGTTGTGTGACACTCAGATCTTAATGTTTTCTAGCAACATTTGATTGATACACCACTGAAATTTTTAAAAATCAGAAATATCAGTGACTTACTACTCCCAATTCTATGTTCATTTTAGAATAGTTGACCACAAGGTTCCAGACAAAATTCACTATCTTTTAAGTAAAAAAGAGTTAATGGAAGAAAATCCTCAAATATTGCATTTAAAGTGTTTTTATTGTGGGGTTTACTTTTAGTTGTTTATCCACGTGTAACTATGAAGAAAGACATATAGTTGCACTTGTTCAAATTTCACCTCAAATCTGAGAATATAGATTTTAAAAATTATTTTAAGTTATCATGAGAAGCAACAGCATAAAGCCATAAAAGCAGTACATATGTAAATGATAGTTTTACTTAGTCTTTAAGAAACAAGCTTAGGTGAATCAGTTATATGTTTCTGGGATATGGTCTTGTCCAAAACCCATTAGAAGAAGCACTTTTAAATTTTCAACCTTTACATCATTTTTAAAAGTTCTTTTTGGCTCTCTTGTTGGTTTGAAATAAGGCACATAATGTTTTCATCTTTATTAGTGCAAATAAGAGCAAATAAAAGAGTGATAATATATAGGGAGAGAGTTTATTTGCAAACTTTTAAAAGTAGTTTACTTTAATACCCAATTCATTTGCAGATTATAGTCTAGATAATAAGAGCACATCAAAAACTGTAATAAAAATTATTGAACGGTTTGCAAGATATATTCTCTTATTTGAATTAAGCCTACTTCAGGGGGTCGTGATTTCTCCCTTTTTATCTAAATGCTCATAACCTGGATAATAGCCCTGGTTTGTTTCTGAAATATTTTATTTGGGTTTTGTAATTTGACAGAAATGGACTACAAAGAAAGCAAAGTGAACTGCTATAATGTATGTCTAAAATCTATGCCAATGATACCCAGGTGATGCAAAGGTTACTAGAGAATGCCAACTGACTGGAATGACCACTGAATTGATGGGTTAACACAATATCTTGGGAAAACAATTTTGTCTGTGATATATGAGGAAGTCTCAATTTGGTGCAACTTTCTGTTTAGATGTCCTAAATGTTTGTGGGTTGGTGTCACCAATATATTGCCCCTCTACTGTTCAGCTTTTTTAGTTTGTTTTTAATTATGGAAGTAATATAACAGCATTATGAGAAGATTACAAATAATGTAAAAGAGATTTTAAATCATTTTAACATCACTCCTATTTTCACTTTTGCGTGTCCTTTTCAGTCTTTTAATAGAGTTTTTTAATTCATTACTAAGTGCCAGGCAATGCTTTAGTGCATGTAAGTCTCACGAAAACAATAGAAAGTATTATCTTCTTTTTAGAGAGATGAGTTGGAGACTTTAAATAATGTCCTTAAGGTAACCGAGCTACCAAGTTCCATGGCTGTGATAGACGACTAGTTGTTTGATTTCCTGACCCAGACCTCTTAAATATGTACCTTATGTAGTTATAAATATAGTGTAAATACAATTTTATGTCCTATTTTTCCAACTCAATGTTGTATTATATTTTCATGCACAAAAACATAGTTTGTTATTTTAGCAGGTTGGTTTTCTTTAATTTAGATATGCCCTAACTTTCTTAACTATTCTTCTATTATGAGATATTGGATGATTTTCAAATTCCCATTTTCAAGTTTTATAGTTTTCAAATTAACACTATAATTACTATCTTAATGCACCGAGCTTTTACATAATTTAGTCGCTTCTGTTTTCTTCCCCTAGAGGCTAAAAGGTTTGGAAATTCTGAAGATTTTTTAAAATGTGTAACATCTAAATGGGACTTTTCCATTGTCTCAGTTTGGGCCACGATTTCAAAGCTCAAAAGTGTATGTGATAATTACTGTACCTTCTGAAGAGAGATGCCTGATCTTTTAAATGTGAGCAGCAAAAGGGTTTTCCCAAAACAGATTCAGTTGCTCTTAGTCCTTCACCTACCTTCCCTTATACAACAAAAAGTAAGTATTCATTAGCGGAGTTGATCAACTACTTTTTTGGAACAGTTGTCAGCATTGTTCAGTATTTCTCTTTCCTTCCTCCATGCTTTCTTAACTAACCTCAGGCCAAGAAAGGGAATTTAGATCTTGATATGTCAGGGGTGTGGAAAACAAAGAGGCCAGCTTTTGCTTGCAAAATTTAAAGACAGGAGATTGGTGGGAAATAGTCCTGATGGCTGAACACGGAGAAAAAGTGGAGCCAGTGTGGACCCTACAGAGGATAGTGAGGCATGAATTACCTGGAAAGGATCCCAGCATGTGACTTACGTGCAAGGGCTAAAAGACAACAGCACTAAGAGGCTACAGGAAGATTACCCAAGAAGCAGGGGTTCAGGTGGATGTCATTCATAGCCAGCTAGTTGGAACACTGCCCAAGTTAGTGAATAATATAGCAGATTGTTTTCCCTGACTTTTTCGAAGAACCTACAAAATATCCTCAGTAGGAAAACAGCATTTAGGTATCTGCCTGGCTCCAGATTACAACTGTGTTGATTGATAAATAACTTTTCAACCCTGGTTTCTCATATCTACCCAACATCACTAAGAGGGGGTCAAGAAATAACATCTTGAGTAAGGGAAGATGAAGGAATAAAGTGGAAAAATAATGAAGTATCTACTTTCCTTACTGTAATTTTCCAAGTACCACATCGGGGTCCAGGGGAGAAGCTTAAAAGAGGATGAGACAATAAAAGATTTTGTGGTTTTGTTTTGTTTCTTAAGTTTGACTAGGCTTTTGTACATCAGCTCTACTGGTAACCTAAAGATTGATTTATCAGAAGTTTTTGTCCAGGGGCAAGGATGGAAAATTCAACACAGAATTTAACAGGCTGTTGCAGAAGAAAAATACCATCATTTCACAATTTCACCCACTAAATTCAGGTTATTCAATCAACAAATACACACATTTTCAAGTTGCATTCTAAAACAGTTTTACAAATTTATAATATCATCAGCAATGAAGGATAATCAGTCTGATGATATTCTCGCTAGCTTTAAACACTCTATTTCTGTATTTACCATAATTTAACATGTGAAATAGGATCTTAATTTATGATACTTTCTTATTATTATCATAATTAAACAGTTTTCATTGGCATATCTGCTATTTTTATTTGCTCATTTATACATTTACTATAACATCGACCAATAAATTATTGTTAATTATGCTAATTATTTTCTTATAAATTTGCATGAGGCATTAAGAGATGAACTCAATCCCCTATTTAATGTAACCATCACTGTAATATGTGGCTTGCCTTTCAACAGAAAATAATTTTTTTACATTAGAAATTTTTTAATGTATTGAAATTTCAACTGTCAATTTTTTCTTTAATTTCAAACTCTTAGGAAGGAAATGTCCATTTGTTTCTTTATTCTTTTGTCATGAGATTTCTAATGTTTAAATGTTTATTTTCCATCTAAATATTTGTGTAAAGCTCAGAATCCGATCAGCATGAGTTGAGTATAACAAATTGGCTGGAAAAAACCTGTTGTTTGCAGGATATTTCAAGTTTCATCAATATTCATATTCTATTAATATTTTAAAGCCCAATTATTCTCTCTCTGTAGCAAAGGCTGAAGTGACTTTTAACAATAGATTTTCTTTCCAGAAAAGAAAAAAAAAATCCAAACAATTTCTTCCTTTGTAAGTATAGAACTGCCTAAGCTCAGTCTCTCTTTTACTGCCACATTCACCCTCTTCCTCCCACCCTCACCACCATTAGAATTTACACACCATCCATTGTCAGGGACGCAAACTCCTCTACAGTTTGTTAATGTCCAAGAAAGGCCATCCCCTCTGAATCATTTTTTCCCCCCACACATAAATCCTTGGGCCAACAAAGAAAAGTGGTGTTTTTCCATTTCCATAATTCCTGTTATTTTAAGTCTATCCCTTAACCAAAGTGGCTTTTTGGTTTTTTTTCCTTGATAACTCACAGATTCAAATGTAAAAATTTATTATTACAAGGAACAATTATGAGGTTCAAAGCATACTGTGTGCATTCCATGCTCCTAGCTTCTCGTACTGATACACGGAATAAAATATTTGTGGTTGTCTATTCGCATGAAGTGGATGGGATCCAACCGCTGGTGGTGAGAGGCTTAATGAATGTCTGCCTTCATCAGACCCAACAGGGATCTAGCATCATGGGAGGTTGCCCAAGTGCCATATTGCAGGCATCTCAAAAACAAACTTTTGACCATTTAACTTATTCTTTCCAGTTACTCTTCAACGTCAACAATAACAACCACCAAAGAAGAAAAAATGGCTTTGCTTCTTTTCTTCCTTTAAATATTGTCCCGGATTTTAAGATTTCAAGATCTCTTCCCCAAAACATTGAACTAGAGAAACTACTGACCTTTTTGAACACCTTTGGGTTTTGTTTCTTCAGTGCAGCATGTTCAGTATTGTTTTTGTTTTTGTTTTTGTTTTGAGACGTAGTCTCGCTCTTGTCCCCCAGGCTGGAGTGCAATGGCACAATCTCGGTTCACCGCAACCTCCGTCTCCTGGGTTCAAACGATTCTCCTGCCTCAGCCTCCCGAATAGCTGGGATTACAAGCGCCTGCCACCACGCCTGACTAATTTTTGTATTTTTTGGTAGAGACGGGGTTTCACCATGTTGGCCAGGCTAGTCTCAAACTCCTGACCTCAGGTGATCTGCCCGCCTCGGCTTCCCAAAGTCCTGGGATTACAGACATGAGCCACTGCACTTCACCATGTTCAGCATTTTGATAACTCCCTGCTCATAAAGTCTTCCTCATTTGATGAGATACTTCATTTACATGGTTAAATGAAACAAAAACAAAAACAAAACACAACATTCTTAATAGTTGCTATTTTCTTGCTGTCTCTGTTTACTTTTTTTTTTTTTTTTTGTAAGACTAGGACATAGTAGTTCCCTCTTCTGTGCTCCTATATAATGTTTGTAACTGCATAATAGAACAAAAAATGTATTTTACTTACTTGTGTGTATGTTTGCCTCGTCTGGAATACTGAGAGCTTTTTGAGGTTACAGATATATCCAGTGCTTTTTATTTGCACAGCACATAACATAAAGTCCAATACATAATAGGTAGTCAATAATGCACTTAAGTAAATGAATTACCTCTGATTTGTGTATGATACTTGGAATGCCTCAAGATTTTTAAATCATCTGCACATTGATATCATACTATCAACAGATCTTCTGCTGTTAAATGTTCAATTAACTATCAATAACAGCTCTTAATACTCTAAGCAATACTGTCCGACAATATAGCCAAATTTGGCATACCCAGATACTTAGTTTTGTGCTTTTTGGTGTGACAGAGACTGCACATATGCACTAAAATCCACTGGCATTTCCCACTGGGCACACACACACACACACACACACAAATACATTTTCTATCATACTTTGCAATTAAATATGGCCATATGACTTAATTGTGACCAACAGAATGTGGGCAGAAAAGATGTTAATTAATTTCAGGCCCATTTTATCACAATATCCCACAAGTGATTCTTGTTGCTTTTTTCTATTTGTCCCTGAAAAGGGAAGGATCTGAGAACCTATAATGCAGCCTTAGGATAAAGATCAGATTAAGGAAATGAATATTCACAAATGTTATTTCAGAGCGCCTCATGGAGGCTGATAGATGAGGCTGGAACAATGAAGGTCCAGGTCATGTTGTTTCATGGCAAAACATATGGTAAAACCATTTCATACATTAAATAGAAAGGCACAACACACCTCATGAGCCTATAAGCCTGTAGTTTTTGGACGTGAGGACAAGAGATTGATAGGAGAGTAACAGTGCCTATTTGCTACTATTGGCCTTTGGTAGCAATATATTACAAGAAAGAGATGAGCACAGACAAAAACAGACTTATTTTGAAGCAGAAATTGAAGTGGATATGTATCCAGAGATCAATAACTTTTAGAGTTAATAAACCTGAGTGCTTCTGCATCCTAATTAAGACAAATTGGAAAAGGCTCTGAATGACAACAATCAAATAACATTATTGGTTAAAAAAAAAAAAAAAAAAGACAATTTAATATAAAGATTAGATTAAGGAAACAGTATTCAAAAATATTATTTCAGATAGCTTCAGGGAGGTTGGGAGTGGCTTAGAAGGTTATAGGTGAGGAAGCAAAAAATAAATCAGTCATGAGAATTATTACAATGAGAAAACTTCAAATGTAGTTATTGGTACATGGAATTGACTAGAAGCAAGACAATTTAAATGTCTGTTAGTTTGGGGAAAATTGTTTCCCTAAGGATTCTATGAGCATGGACTAAAAATATTGACTTCTTAAGCTTTAAGATTAGTACCGGGTCCCCCAACTTTTATCAGCACCAGACATAATCCCCAACTCCCACTTCCTGAAGGTCACGGGAAAGACAGACAAAGAAGAATCTCTCAGAGGCTGGAATCAGCAACCATGGAGAACACTGAAGAAAGGAGATTCTAGGGAGCGTAATTTAGGAATAAATAAAAGATTTTTTTTCCAGCCAAATAATAGGACCCTTAATATCTGCCTAGCAGGATTTCAAAATTGCTATGGTTCAGTAACAGCTGAATGCCTCTCATTTTTTCCTTTGCCAAACAGGTGCCTAAAATGTTTTCCTGTATCTATGTATTGCCCCTGCATGATATGTGTATGCATGTGTGCGTGTGTGTGTGTAAATACATATCATTTATAGGTTCAAATAAGCCACTTCAATTCTGGTCTAGAGAGATGAGCATCAGTCAAGGATCCTGGACTTTGAGTTTTATGCAATGACTTGTTGGGACCTTTAGTTTTCCACCTTCAGAAAGGACACCTGTGTTCCATGTGTGACAGGAAAAATGGAATAGATGTTTGGTGAACAAATGGATAGAATTGGCACAGACTGACTAGCTCTTCATCAAATGTATTTTCTTCATGTTCTAAGCACATAGATAGACTATATTTCCTAACGTCCACTGTACTTAGGTGTAGTCACATAACTAAGTATTGTCAATGAAATATAGGTAGTAATAATTTTCACTGCCTCCAAGCCTGGTGTATAAAACCACACACACAAAAACCTCTCTCTCTTTCTTCATGTATTAACTGAACAGGGAAGGCTATCAAGCTCAGTAGGAAGGCAGATACAGAAGATGAAAGGAACCCGAGTCCCAGAATAGTCACTTAGAGGATTGCTTTACCAGAAACTCCAGATGTGAATAACAGATAAACTTATTATTTAGTTAAGCCATTGCTATTTGTAGCTTTTCTCTTACACTCTGTGTTAAGCAGAATGACAACACACCCTCAAAGATGTCCACTTCCTCATCCTTGGAACTTGTGAATATATTAAGTTATATGGCTGAATGGGGGAAATTAAGGTTGTAATGGAATTTAGGTTGCTTGACAGCTGATCTTAGAAGAGACAGGTTATCCTGGGTTATCCAGATAGGCCCAATGTAATTACATGGTCCTTAAAAATGGAAGAAGGAGCAGCAGAGGAGATGAGAGTGATGCCATATCAGGACTCAACTCACTGTTGCTGGCTCTGAAGATGGAAGACAGGGGATAAATGCCAAGGAATGCAGGTAGCCTCTAGGATCTGGAAAAGACAAGGAAATGGATTCTCCCTTAGAGTCTCCAGCAGGGAAGGTAGCCCAGTCAACACCTTGATTTTGGTCCAGTGAAAAACACTTCAGACATCTAACCTAAGATCCAGAAGATAATAAATTTGTATTATTTAAGCCTCTAAGTTTGTGGTAATTTGCTACAGCAGCAATAGAAAACTAATACACAGCCATTAACATTACATTTATTAAGTTTAAATTACATGGCATTGTATAAATCCCTCATGCATCTCCTCCTTTCAGCCCATCAAAACATATTCTCAGATTGTTAGTTCATATTCAGTATAAATTTCTATATAACATAAAATTAATACCTTCCAAAGAGATTTGAACTTTAGGGGGAAATCAAGTATTATAGTTAACACATAAATCTCTACCAGATGGAAATTCAATCTGGCCTAGAGACTGGGAGAATTATTTTTGCATCTGAATGGCAACATATAGTTCTCTTAGTTTACCTTTCAATGTTCCAGAACCATGCTTTCCCTGATTTTAGATTACCATTTGTTAAGGAGTAAGGAAGATGGCTGGGTGTGGTGGCTCACACTTGTAATCCCAGCACTTTGGGAGGCTGAGGCAGGCGGATCACCTGAGGTTGGCAGTTCGAGACCAGCCTGACCAACAAGGAGAAACCCTGTCTCTACTAAAAAAAAAAAAAATTAACCGGGCATGGTGGCACATGCCTGTAATCCCAGCTACTTGGGAGGCTGAGGCAGGAGAATCAGTTGAACCTGGGAGGCAGAGGTTGCGGTGAGCCAAGATGTGCCACTGCATCTCCAGCCTGGGTGACAAGAGTGAGACTCAGTCAAAACAAAAAAACAAAAACAGAGTAAGGAAGCTACTAAAACTGGGGAATTGAGCTCTAAGATATCTAAGCAACAACAGAGATAGGTTATCTGAAAACAGAAAAATTACTTAACCACTCTGGCTTGTTTTCCTTTCTCCAAGATGAAAGCCATTAGTGTTACACTAACTGGTCTGGTAGATCTCTCTTGGTTCTAAGCTGCTATAAAGCAGATGAGTCTATATTTCTCTAGTGGCTCCCATGCAAATTAGTTTATTAGCAAATATAAATTTTTACATGTTTGACTTTTTCCCACTCTAATTGTTCTTATAACTGATATGCAACTAAGAAGAAATGTGACAATAGTGGGTAGGACAGAATGACCATGCAGGTATTCAAATTCCTTCTTCACTTAATTGTCAACTGGTTAGGAGAAGTGGGATAACTTCCTTTTCTGATGGAGGGAAAAACTGACCAAGGTATTGTACATAAAGTTTCATCAGCAGACATCAGACTTGGTTCATACACGTGGTAGTAACAATCAAGCAAAGATGGAGGAAAGACAATAGACAGCATCTGGGAAATGGTACTGAGAAAGAAGTGGGACACAAAATCTCCATTAGCAGAGAGACAACAGCAGTCTTTGTGCGGTTTACTGTTATAAAATTCTGAATAGGAATTCTGTTTCACAGCTGTTACAAGAGAATTGAAATACAACTGTGTCCAATAATTGAAAAACAGCTGTTCATTCGCCATGTCTAAAAACAATTATATAGGAGAAATTGGCTTGGCAGTACAGCAAAAAAAAAAAAAAAAAAAAAGTGTAATTACTTTTAATTGCCAAAGTGGGGAAGCAATCTGACAGTGGAATACGAAATTGTATGACATCATGAAATCTACTTTTCTGATAGTTGAAAAAATGGTTAACATTTTCTCTGCCTGCTATGCTCTCTGAAGGCAGGAAGGAG
This sequence comes from Theropithecus gelada, assembly GCF_003255815.1. Taxonomy (NCBI): domain Eukaryota; kingdom Metazoa; phylum Chordata; class Mammalia; order Primates; family Cercopithecidae; genus Theropithecus; species Theropithecus gelada. The sequence continues at coordinate 43,368,804 of NC_037684.1, read as the reverse complement.
TCCCAGTTCATCTCTTATAGGCCCTTGGAGACAGCATTGTGATGCCAGTTTCATTTGTCTATTTTTCCTCTCTATATGTACACATAGTGTGCACATAACTGATACGTTTTCTTAAGACTTCCCTTTACAGTAGCTATTTCCCACTCTGCTGCAGACGAACAAAACCAGAAAACTAAAGGGAAATCAGTGTGAGTCCTGAAAGTTGTGCCCTGCAGTGGGGATTCCGCATGAAACACAAAGACAGGACACAAAATATGCTACTTTTCAAGTCACATTTACAAGACTTCTCTTTTACCGTAATTCATTCACCAAAAATACAATTGCATAGTCCTTTAGCATTCTACAGTATTTCTCAGCACCAGCAAACAGGCAGTAAGGACTTTTTCACCAAGAGCCAAGAATAAAGAGAGTTTGTAGCCTTCTATGAGGATCTGGTCACTCTGAACCGTCAAGTAATCGTGGGAAGTTGATTGTCAATGCTCGGGTAGCAACCCTTTCGACTATGTGATGACCTGCTTTTTTGCTTGCTTTCTATTAAAAAACTGTATTTGATTCTGTGCAAATTCATAAACCAAACACAAAATTCAGGGGTTAAACAGTTCAGTAAACAGATGAGACAGACATGCTAATACACTGGAAACACTCTATTTAAATTCAGACTAGTTAAACAGGATGCCCTTTTGTCACTGACCAAATTGTTAAATTGGTGCCTTGGCAAGAGCCTTTTGTACTCGTCTGAAGATTCCCGGGATCCAAACCTCTGTGGTATTAAAACAAACAGAGTAAATATTTTCCTTGAAGTTTACATCCAAGATCTAAATATTTCCAAGCATGTCAAACTCACTTTTCTCCACCGCTCCCTGCAGGGTCCATGTAGACTTCGGCTGCCAAAGAACCCAGTTGAACTTGCCTTGGGAGGGGCCTCATCCCTGAAGACAGGCAAAGCTCAGAGCCAGAAGCAGAGCGTCTTGCAGCTGTGCTGCTCTGCTTGGCAGAAGGAACTCACGCAGCAGCAGGTGTGCTATCTGCTGACTTCAACACACAGAGAGGGGGGAAGGCTCTGTCCTTGCTGCTTGCTCCCTGAGCTTGAATATCTGCCATTCCCTTTTACCTATTTGCAAAGAAGTGCCAAGAACCTACCCTGGGAAACCTGCATTTCTCTTCATTAGCTTTAAGGGTGTAAGTCAGCTTTCTAGCTACATAACTTTTAGCTCTACTTAAGCTAGTTACATCTGCAAAATAAAGTGATTCCTCTGCAGAATCTAGCACAGAATATTAACAAACTGTGTTTCTCCTCTGTCTCTGTCTCCCTTGTTTCATATTGTTTTCCATCCAACATGCAGCTGAAGTTCTCTTGGAAAGAGAATACATAGAATCACAAATGAGTACCATATCAGTATTTTTTTGGACCCTGTATCTTGGGGACTTACTCTGAAAGTGTCCCAGCATAATTGCAAAGACAATGCTCTGCTTTTTTGTTTTTTCTTCTTTTGTAGTTACTGACAGTAAATTTTCAAACTGCCATCTCAAATTCAGTGTAATTGAACTCAACCAGAACTAGTGAATATAACTATAGGTATCAATACCTTTGCCTTTAAACTCAATGAGGTACTTCAAAGTACCTCATCCCATCTCTAAGAAACGCACTTACATTTACCTGGAGTTACCTAATATGAATGAGCCCGGTGCTGCACTGGCCAGACCTTCCTTCACTGAAGAACCTGTTGCTCTTCAGCTGCAGGCAGATGGCCATAAGCTGGCTGCCCTTCCAAGGACTGCTTCTGTTACAGAGAGCAGCCTTGCCCGAGGACACACCCCTTTACAGGCAGCCCACATCCAAAAACTGATCAAGGAGGGAGTGTAAGGGCCTGTTCACTGCAACTCATCTTGAGAAAATGCTGAAGGGTCATTCGAGCTCTAGAAATCTCTATGAGATTCACTGCAGTTGTGATGGGTCTCCATGGAAGCGCAGCTTCTTTCTCTGCCCTGTCTGCTTCCTTCCCCTACCTCGAGAGGTGTTGATTCCAAGGATGCACCTTAATTAACATAATGAGCTCTTAATTTCATCTCAGAATCTGCTTCCCAGGAACCCTAATCTTTGCCACATAGGCTCATATGAAGCCCATTTTGTGGGGAGTCATGTCTGCGTTTGATGCAGGCATCCAATCAGTCAAGTATTTGATTAAATGGGTACAATGTATACATTTATATCCATAGTAAAATGCAAAAAGAATATCTACTCCCATCTTGGTAGAATATATAGTCAAGTTAGAGAGATAGTATAAATATATGAAAAGGTAACTCATTATGTAATAAATGATAAGTATCAAATGGTTACATGGCATTAGGACTTATCAGAAGGGAAGACTGATTTTAGGACAAAGTAGTTGCTGGTTCTCTGAGGAGCAGTAAGTTTATTGTAACCCATTATTATCTGCAGACTGTTTTTCTATGAAAGTCAACTCCTCAAGACATACAAGAGTCTTTACCCTAGAAATGAGATTGATTCTGAGTAGCCTTCCTGTTGCTCTGTACCTCATGATGAAACTGCTGGACAACTCACAATGGCAGTAGGTCAAAAACACACTTCCATAAATACTTTTTCCATGAGATCTGCTATAGCTGGCCCTCTTCTTCCTGGGTCGCTTAGGTTCCCAGGGACTCTCCACTTTCCCCATTCAAACTCCAAAGCATTGACACATAGTGAAGTTGTCTTGCCCTTCTTCTGACTGAGCTGGTTTGCAGGGTTGGCCTTGCCAATGCAAATCCCCAAAGCTAGGTCTTGCTCTCACCTGTCTTGACCTTGCCTTTCTTGGTACCTTCATTATTTCCATTTCTACCTCTAAGTTCTCATCTCCATTTTGCCCCCTCTAGATTCTATCAACCCCCTGTGATCTCCCGTCTCCAATGTAGAACAGAATTTGCTCTGCCTTTTTACAAAATCACAGTCCAACATGGAGGCCTTGGGCAAATCATTTAATCTCATTCATCTTCAGTAGTCTCATTTACAAAATGAGGATACTAATTCCTACCTCCTGTAGATGAGAATGATAATGATTAATGAACTGACTTGAAAGCAGGAGTCTTCTGGGAAGAGGTAAAAACAAAACATAAACATAAAATCCTTGCAAAAGCCATTACCTAGATTTACTGTATACCAAGCACTGCGTAAAGTGTTATATCATAATATATAACCCTCCAGTAGAAATTCCAAGGAACTGTGACAAAAAGCTGTGTCACTTGGGAATTAAAATGTGATTTATCTTTGGTTACTCTGACTCTATTCCAGATGTAATCTGAAACAACTCCCTGCCCATTCTTGCACAAGATCTCTTTCCTTTCTTCTTTTTCATTCTCAATCCTACCCCATCCTAAGTTAAGCCTTAGCAATTTATAACTCATCTAAAATGCTGCCTGATTGATTTTCATGACTCTGATTTGAATGTATCTGCATAATTCCACTGCCCCCCTCAGGCTTGGAGCCAGGTAGGGAATAGCTTCAGGTGGGAAGTGTCCTATCTGCTAGGATGGGGTTCTTGTTATCCACAGTAGAAATAATAGCAGCAAGATCTGAAGTGGTATCCTGGAGCAAGGCCAGCATCAAAGCTATGATACAAAACAAGATTGCTAATCTGAGGAGGACATAAAGCATAGAACATGGGCGAATACTAAATCAAAACAGAGCATAAATAAGGACAAACAATGAACAAGCTATACCTAAATACATATGAAAAGGTTAAGTGGGAACTATTTTTAAAGTGGAGAACATATGACTTTTTAAACACTTGCAAAAGTCATGCAACCATCATTACAACCTAATTTCAGAACATTTTTATCACCTCAAGAAAAAAAACCCATATCCATCAGCAGTCACTCCCTGTTTCCCCCTTGCCCCAGCTTCTGGCTATGCCTACTCTGCTTTCTGTCTCTATACATTTGCCTATTCTGGACAATGTGCTTTGGCTTCTGGTTGGCATTGTTCTGCTGGATGTATTGAAAGAAACTGAAATGTGGTGCATTCTTTCCTGTATGCCTCCATCAATAATTCACATCATGTGTTATTCTGATTTTGCTATCCCTTTCATCAAGATTTTAACACCCTCTTCTCTTCTCTTCCCCTCCCTCTACACAACTGTTTCCATTGCTCCTTTGTTTCACATTAAGATGCTTCATCATAAATTCCATCCAACAATTTTGCACCCCCCTACTTCCACATGTGCCCTTTAATAGGAATCCGAAGTGTACATATTATTTAAGACTAGATCTAATGCCACCTCCTCCACCGTGTTTCCCTAGATCAATCCAAGAAGTTAGCTCTTTTTCTTTTATGACCTCTATCTCCTGGAGGACTCTGCACCATTCCTTGGTGGGTACAAATATGCACTCCTCTGCTGTAGTTATTTCTCCCCCTTGACTGTAAGTTTCTTAATTAATGGTACCATGTTTCTTTCTCACCCACAGTTCTGGCACATTGTGAGCATATAGTAAGTGCTTGCTGAATAAATATACAAACAAAAAGGAAATTGCATGAAATACCCTAAATAACCCCCACTTAGATAACTGTTACATAGAATTCTGGAATTAAAGACCAAAATAATACTACCATATAACAATACAGTGATTTGACTAGATACTTCTAAACTTTGGATACAATAAAATGTGTTAGCGAGCATTATAAATTGTTGGAATACACTTAAAGGCACCTAAATTAATGGGAAACTTGTCACTTAAAAATAATATAATCATTAATTTTAAAGTGAATGAAGATCATTTGCCCAGTGACTTCAGATTGTTATTCTACTGAGATTTAGATTTTGATAAAAATTTGTAATGAAGAATCTGTATTCAATAGTTTCTCCTTTCTTTTCAAGCTATCTTCTTCAACTCCTCCATTCTATTTCCCTTATGTGAAAATGATAATACATTGCCATAATAATTATTCCTATACACACACAGATCCACTTATAACCTTCATTTTTCTCAACACAATTTGTCAGCCTGTCTTCCCAGCGAGTGTGCTTTGAAAGTGTGAAGTTCACTCAAACAGGTTTCTTTCTTTTGACACACATCTTAAAAGGTCATTAATTAATTTATTGTGCAAACATTTAATGGAAATCCTGTCTTATGTGAAGCACAGTGTTATAAAAAAAATAACATGCTGGCCAGGCGCGGTGGCTCATGCCTGTAATCCCAGCACTTTGGGAGGCCGAGACGGACGGATCACAAGGTCAGGAGATCGAGACCATCCTGGCTAACACGGTGAAACCCTGTCTCTACTAAAAATACAAAAAATTAGCTGGGCATGATGGTGGGCGCTTGTAGTCCCAGCTACTCGGGAGACTGAGGCAGGAGAATGGCGTGAACCCGGGAGGTGGAGTTTTCAGTGAGCCGAGATCGTACCACTGCACTCCAGCCCGGGGGACAGAGCGAGACTCCATCTCAAAAAAAAAAAAAATAATTATAATATGCTAAGGCCTCTGTCTTTATGGTTCACATGGTTTTGTAGTGGATCAAGATGCCTAAACATAAGTTAAAGAGAGATGCATGCAGAAAAGAGGTTTAGGTAAAGTGTCTGTGACTTCAGAAAGTGTTTGGATGGTGAAAAGATTGAGCTGTAATAAAACTGTCTTTTGACATGCTTGCTTTTATCTGATGGACCTATGAATCTGATCAATTTTCCTTTTTGGTCTGTCTGCTAGGAATCTCAGAACCATTTTTTTGTGGTCCACCTTTAACTATAGTATAATTTGACCTACAGTATAAATTTAATGCATTGATGGAGTCCCTTACTTTTTCTTATTTTGCCACTTCAATTTTTTCTTTGTCTACTTTTTGGGTTTTATTTATTTTTACTTTTATGTATCTCTTCAAGCTACATAAAATACGTGTGTGTGTGTGTGTGTGTGTGTGTATATATATATATATATATATATATTTTTTTTTTTTTTTTTTGAGATGGAGTCTCGCTCTGTTGCCCAGGCTGGAGTGTAGAGGCCTGATCTCGGCTCACAGGAACCTCCGCCTCCTGGGTTCATACAATTCTCCTGCCTCAGCCTCCGGAGTAGCTGGGACTGCAGGCATGCACCACCACACCGGGCTAATAAATACATGTATGTATATTTTTAATGATGTGAGACATAAGTACTGACTAAAAATAATTCTGAAAAAGGCATACTAAAGAGAGCTATAGAATTGCTTTATTGTTTGACCCTCTTCACCCTGAGTGTGTGTGTGTGTATATATATATTTGTACCCAAGACTGGGCAATTTACAAAAGAAAGTGTACAAAAGAAAGTTTAATGGACTCACAATTCCACATGGCTGGGGAGGCCTCACAATCATGGTGGAAAGTGAAAGGCACTTCTCACATGGTGGCAGACAAGAGAAGAGAACTTGTGCAGGAAAACTCCCCTTTATAAAACCATCAGATCTCATGAGACTTATTCACTATCACAAGACTAGCAAGGGAAAGACCTACCTCCGTGATTCAATTACCTCCCACCGGGTGCCTCCCACAACACATGGGAACTGTGGGAGCTACAATTCAAGATGAGATTTGGGTGGGGACACAGCCAAACCATATCATTAATTTTGTATAAATTTAAGGGGTACAAGAGCAGTTTTGTTACATGTATAGATTCCATAGTGGTGAAGACTAGGCTTTTAGTGTAACCACCACCTGAATAATATACACTGTATACATTAAGTAATTCCTCACTCATCACCCCCTTCCCATGCTCCCACTCTTCCAAGTCTCCAATGTCTATTATTCCACACTCATGTACATGTGTACCCATTATTTAGACCTCACTTACAAGTGAGAACATGCACCTCTACATATGACCATTTGTTATTTTTTAATTTTTTTTTTATTTTTTGGTGAGATGACATCTCACTATGCTGCCTAGTTTTGTCTCGAACTTGTGAGCTCAATTGATCCTCTTGCCTTGGCCTCCCAAACTGCTGGGATTACAGGCATGAGCCCTCATGCCCAGCCCCACATTTTCTTTATCTTCAGTTTTATTGTATTGTGATGGTTAATATTGAATGTCAATTTGATTAGATTGAATGATGCAAATTATTGTTACTGGGTGTGTCTGTGAGGGTGTTGCCAAAGGAGATTAACATTTGAGTCAGTGGAATAAGAGAGGCAGACCCATCCTCAATCTGGGTGGGCACCATCTAATCAGTTGCCAGCATGGCTAGGATACAAGCAGGCAGAGGAACCTGGAAGGAACCTGACTGGCTGAGTCTTCTGGCCTCCATCTTTCTCCCATGCTAGATACTTTCTGCCCTTAAATGTCAGACTCCAAGTTTTTCAGCATTTGGGCTCTCGGACTTACACCAGTGATCTGCCAGGGGTTCTCAGGTCTTCAGCCACAGACTGAAGTCTGCGCTATTGGCTTTCCTACAGATGAGGTTTTGGGACTTGCACTGGCTTCCTGGCTCCTCAGCTTGCAGACAGCCTATTGTGAGACTTCACCTTGTTATCGTGAGTCAATTCTCCTAATAAACCTCTTTCATATATTCATCTATCCTATTAGTTCTGCCCCTTTAGAGAATCCTGACTAACACAGCTATCTGTCATCTGTTGACAGACACTTAGGCTGATTCCATATCTTTGCTATTGTGAATAGTGCTTCGATAAACATACAAGTGCAGGTATCTTTTTGATATAATGATGTCTTTTCCGTTGGGTAGATACCTGGTAGTGGGATTGCTGGATGTAATGGTATTATGTTATATTTTTAGTTCTTTGAGAAACCTCCACACTGTTTTCCATAGAAGCTATACTAATTTGCATTCATTAAAATGATCACACTGCCCAAAGCAATCCACAGATTCAATGCAAGTTCTATAGAAATACCAACATCATTTTTTTTACAGACTTAGAAAAAACAATCCCAAAATTGATATAAAAACATAAAAGAGCCTGAATGAGCAATTATTTTTTCTGTCATCATACCATTCACCTGAAAAATTGCAAAGGTTATTAATTAGAGAGGAAATACTTTTATATACTTATTCATGGTGTACTGATTCAGATAGCCTAATTTGAATTGTTTGGTATAATCATAAAGATATATTTGAATGAAAAGCAAAATAACCAATTCTAGCAAATGAAAACACTAAATATGCTATCTATGGTCACTTTTTTCTAGCGCTGAAATACCAATCTGTATAAAGTTAATTAACAAAAAGGTAATCTACGTAAAAGGAAAAGGTAATCTATATAGATGTAACTTACATTAATATCTCTTGAGTGAATCACTGAGTAAACAATATTTTCTGAGTTCACATTACTATTTAGAATACACTGGCTAGATATTTTGCATACATTATTCAATTTGATCCTCAGATCAGTCTTAAAGGCATATATTATTTTTCTCATCTTAGAAAGAATAAACTGGTTTATAATGAAATTTATATTAGTAATAGAAGCCCTGTTCTCAATGTTTTGCATGAGTTAATTCTTTAATCCTCTCACAAAACCAATGTGGTCAGATCTATTTTTTTTTATTCTCATTTTATAAATGAAGAAATAAGGAACAGAGATGTTACATAAATCATCCCATGCTATACAGTTACTCATGAAGCTGGGTTCAAACCCCAGCAGTATGAGTCCAGAGTGTTTACCCTGAATTAACTAATTTCCCCAAACTGATTTTACTAAGCAAATGGCAGACATTCATGTTTTACACTAAAATTTATACCATGTTGCCTTAGGATTCAGTTCAAACCACACACCTACTATCTACATCTTTTCTGTTGGTTTCAGACAGAATTTGTTACTTCTTTTCCTGGGTTTCCCTAGAGATAGATAGATAGAAAACAGATAAGAGATACACAGATAGGTATAAAAAGTAGAATAAATACAAGTATACATGAACAGCACTTTCTATATTTTCTTTTAATATGTATACGTACCTTTTTAAAATAAGATTTCCTTAAAAGTAGGGATTACTTAATGAAATCTCTCTTTTAAAATTAAATGTATTTTAAAAACATAAATAAGTCAATGAGTGAATAAAATAAAAACTTCACAACATATACATTTGGCCCATTAAAATTTCATCAGTACCTGAAATCCTGCAATGAAAGATTTATTATTTTGGCTTAAATCCTTTTATCGCTTGGAAAGAAAAGATTCTGACAAGAATTGCTATATCAATTCATATCTGTCTTTAATATTTTCTTATAAACACATTTACTAGAGCTTTTCCTAATAATAATTTTGATGAAGCAAAATACAGACAGAACAAGAACACACTACATCTTTCATAAGGTCACCAGAGAGAACCATGGATAGAAGTTAAGGACAATTGAGGTGGATACCAGGAAATTAATTCTGAAGTCTATAACTTTTGGGAGGAAATCTTGACTTTCTTAACATTCTCAAATCTTATCCAAAGAAATATCATCTACAAATACAATTCTTTTCTGAGTAAGGAAAGTAAGGAATGACAAATTGGGGGGTGTTAGGTAGATTAAAGTCAACAGACTCATAAGATTTCAAGTTGTTATAACCTGCTGTCCAAACCTGACCTGGGCAACAGAATCAGCTGCGGGCACTTGAAAAGAATATCTTACCTGTGTCCCAGTACATTTCATCTAAATCTCTATATGCTAAAAAAATAAAAATAAAAATATGGCCGGGCGCCGTGGCTCACGCCTGTAATCTCAGCACTTTGGGAGGCCGAGGCAGGTGTATTATGAGGTCAAGAGATCAAGAACATCCTGGCCAACATGGTGAAACCCCGTCTCTACCAAAAATACAAAAATTAGCTGGGCATGGTGGTGCGTGCCTGTAGTCCCAGCTATTTGGGAGGCTGAGACAGGAGAATCGCTTGCAGCAGGGAGGTGGGTGTAGTGAGCCAAGATCACGCCACTGCATTCCAGCCTGGCAACAAAGCAAGACTCTGTCTCAAAATAAATAAATAAATAAATAAATAAATAAATAAATAAATAAATAAATTAAAAAAAATAAAAAATAAAAAAAAAAGAAACAAAAACACCCAAGAAACTCCCCCATGTGATTCTAACATAAGAAGTTTGGTGACAGAAAGCAGACCTATGTTTACACACCAATGCTTTAGACTGAGTTTCACCACCCTCTTATTAATAGCCTACCCAACACGGACGGGGGTTGGGCTACCTCTTCAAATATCTCCCAGCCTTCTAATATCAATTTCAAGCCATCAAGACCCATGGTAGTGGTACTGTTGGTGGTATATGTTGCACCAGGGCCAGACTCATGGGTATGCAACCTGTGCTGTCACACACAGCCCTACAGTTAGAAAGGTCCTGTGTGTGGTCTAATGATCTACTATCACTTTTTTTGGAATTCTTAATAATTTTAACAAAGCCCCTCTCTCTATATATAATATAATATAGTATAGTATAATATAATATAATATAATACATATAATATAATATTTTTTTGCATTGGGCCTCACAATTACATAGCCAATCTAGGTGGCTCTCATTCAAGCGTAGGGGGATAGGTGGAACACTGGTGGACAATAATCATTAGCAAATTTTTGAGCCAATCAATTAGATGAATAATGTAGTCACTAGTTAGGTGTTACTACATATCCAAAGGATTCTTGAACGAGTCAATTCATTTTGCGGACTTTATCTTGATCTTTAGAAAGAAAAGAGAATATTGGCATTGATGACCCCTAATACCCTACCCAGTTCTAGTACTGTGGCAGAAATTGCTGTATGTTCAGCAAAACCTGTTTCCTTTTATTCCTCAACACACAGCAAGACTACATGTCCCAGCTTCCCATGCAGATGAATGTTGCCACGTGTATTAATTCATTAGGGCTGCCCTAACAAAGTATCGCAGACCGATACTGTGTTAAGCAAGAGAAATTTATTTTCTCAAAATTTTGGAGGCTAGAATTCTGAGATCAAGGTAGCGGAAGGGCTGGTTGGTTTCTTAAGATCTCTCTCCTTGGCTTGTAGATGGCTGACTTCTACCTATGTCTTCACATGGTCTTTCCTCCGTACCCATCTGTGTCCAAATTTCTTCTTCTCAGGACACCAGTTATATTGAATTAGGTTCCACCTAATAACTTCCATTTTAACTTAAGTACCTCTTTAAAGGTCCTGTCTCCAAGTACTGTACAGTCATGTTTTGAAGTACTGGGAGTTAGGACTTCAACGTATGACCGTGGGGGAATAAAAGTCAACCCAATACATCATACAATGGAGTTTTGACCAATAAAACACAGGCAGGAGTCACAAATACCACTTTCAGTTCAATTCTACATACACATTATACACACAGTCCTTTAATCTCTTTTTCTCTTTCCAGATGACCAGGATAGAGACCACCCTCCAGGCAATCTTGGAAGCCATGTGGTAAAACCACACAATGGAAGGATCATGGATCCCTGAGTCACTACTTGGAGAAGAGCCACTCCACCAGAAATGCCCACACAGAAATATGATATGAATGAGAAATAAGTGATTATTGTTTTAGGCTCTGCAATTTGGGGGATTTTGTGTTGTAACAGCTATACTATCATACCTAAAATAATCAATCAATGAGGACTCAGAGAAATCAAAGTATCATATTTGCTTTACCTCAGGTAAGCAATTAGTAGTTAATAAGCATTTACTCAGTGTTCAGATCTGTTCTCGATGCTGTAAATTACAAAGAAATAAAAAGCACAGTGTCTCATTTCAATATTGCTCATAAGGCACAGACCATAAAGATGCCATTAAATGCTGAAGTGTGGAGAAGTACCTCTATTTGACAGTTTTTTAAAGTAGTTGATCTATGAAGCCTGAAGGATGAGCCATGAAAGGCTTCGTTTGATGAGTTGAACTTTGACCTTCAAGGTAGCCTGGGAGGGATTTAGATAAGTGATAGGTATCCCAGCAGGGAGGATGATCATGAGCAGAAAGTCAACGTAAGAAAATAAAAATAAAAAGCCAGGCATAAGTGGGAAACTGTGAAAATTCTGCCCAACAGAAACAGGGAATCCCACTGAGCAGTGCTGGGTAATAAAGAAAAGCACCAAGTCCCAGCCAGACTCAGGACAGACTAGAGAGCTAGGTAATTATTTTAAGCTGGTTTACTTCAGTATAATCCAGCCTCTACCTTGATTGGGAAAATCCTTCAGAAAATTATCGTGTCTTTTTCTTTCGAGCTTTTACTTGGTGTCTTTTTTCCTTGAACACTTTTTTTTCTAGAATCTGTGAACAGACACTAGTAGAGAGTTATAACGCACACTCCCCTTTCCCCCTCCCAAAATGGCTTATGACCTCACTTGTCTTTCATTATTTTTATTCTACTATCAGTCTAGTTTCTCACACACATTTTAATCTTAGGGGTTTTCCAAAACTTTTCCTTATTAGAAATGAATTCCTCCCTTTCCTCATAGCTAATGTAACTGGGGTTAATTTGGAATTAAATAAAATATCATCATCATCATCATCATCATCATCATCATTCCTTGCTTCCATTCATGGCTACTTTAACTGTCTTGCTTCCCTCTTCTGTGGGCCATTTGTTAGGAGACTCTAGCCAGCATTTCCTGCAGCACTCAGTAATGCCACAGTAATAGTTTTTCCATTGAAAAATACCACCAAGTACAATATTTCCAATGGAAATACCACAAGAACAGTGTTTCCACTGAGCATACCGCAAGTAGAGTGCTTTTGTGGTATCTAAATTTTGAGATGAACTCGTAATGCTCATCTTGGATTCATTATAACTACAGCCCCTACTCTCTGGAAAGCACTGAAACGGGGATGGAATTTTTATTTGTAGTTAAAAAAATTCAATAAAAATAAAAGTTAGATGATGCCAAGACAATTTTGCACTTGCTTATGTGAGTAAAATATAAATAGATTTAGCAAGTAAAAGAAGGGGGAAAAACTTTATAAAAATGTGCAGAGAGGCTTAACAGCTGGGAAAGCAAGGATATGTGTATATGTGTGTGCGTGTGAGAGATAACATTTAAAACAGCTCAGCAGCTGGTAAAGCAACAACCTGTAAAAACACTTAACATTTACAGCCACTCAGTGGCTGGAAAACCAACTTCTCATAAAATCGATTTAACATTTTTGTCGCTGGTGAAGACATTTAATGCATGCATGTTTATATATCTGTGTTTATACTGTAGCCCCATGGACTTCAGTGGGTTTTAACAATCATAAACTGGAAGAGAACATTTGAAACTATGGAAGGCATATAATATTTTTGCACCATTGGCCATAATAATGGCTATCAACACATATAGAGCTCTTTTAGATATGTTGGTAAGTGGGCCTAGAGTCCAATCAATGATAGTCCCTTCATTAACTTTTGTATTTGTACCATCTCACTGATCTGTAGTGCCCTACTTTAAAAAGTCATTAAAAACAAATTCCAGTTGGAAGCATTCTCTTATTTTCCAGGAGTTTAAGAGTAAGCCTCTTAGATCCTGATCTGCCTGCAGTTTGGCAAACAAAGTTATCTGTCAGGATAGTCCAATTTTTTCATTTCCCTTTTTATGTCTTAAATCAATTCAGTTAAAGAGGGTTACGATTTTCTATTTTTTTTTTTTTTTCTTTCAGCTGGTTTGGTTTGGTTTGGTTTAGTTTTGTTTTTTCTCTGCTTAGTTTCAGGTAATGAATTCAATTACCAACTGGTCAAAGAGAATTTCTTTTTTTGGTGGGGGTTGGGATGGACAATTTTAAAAAGTAAACGGAATTTTTAAAAATGTTCTTAAAACTTCTAAAGTTAATAATCCTGGAACAAGTAATACTGAAAAGATGCTAAAATGCTAACACATAGGCCACTATTTTATAGATACGTGACCTTGGAGATAGAAAAGTCACAACATCTTGAACCCTCAAGTTGCTATTTTTAGAATATAAATCATCATACCTGCTTTTTTACCCACCTCTCCAGATTGTTTTGAGGCTCAAATGATATAGTATGTAGAAATATGTATGTTCAGTTGATGGTAAAGTACTAGTCATAAAATATTATTTTGAAAATCAATAACAGAACTGTAACTCTCAAGCTTCAAACATTGAAAAGTTAAGCACATTTTAAGTAAAGCTGAATCAAAATTATAATGATGTATATGGTTCTAGACTCCCATTAAGTGACCATTTTTTAAATCCCTCTGGAGGATAAAAGTTAGAGAAACTGGAAAATTAAGAGATAGGTAATAGGTTGGTGCAAACATAATTACAGGTTTTGTCATATTAAAAGTAATGGCAAAACTCGTAATTACATTTGCTCCAACCTAACAGATGAGCAAAAAATGATTCACTCTGAATCCAAGTGAGCATTTTCATCTGCTTCCGTCTCTAACCAGAGCCCACCCCTGAACAGATGCATTCATGTGGACAATTGCTCATTCAGCTATTTCACACCCATTTCATTCTACTTAGGGGTTAAATCCTTTTTGTTGTTTGTTTGGAGAAAGAATTCGTGTTTATTTACAACAGTGTTTTCTAAAAGCAACACTGAGAGGAATAAGATCCTAGACTATTGCAACATTTCACTATGTTGGAGCAAGTATGATGGAGCTGCTGCTCTTCTTCTTTCTTCTTCTTCTTCTTCCTCCCCCTCCTTCCTCTTTCTTCCTCCTCCTTCTTCCTTCTTTCTTCTTCTTCTTCTCCTTCACCTTCTCCCTCTTCTTCTTCTTCCTCCTCCTTCTTCCTTCTTTCTTCTTCTTCTTCTCCTTCACCTTCTCCCTCTTCTTCTTCTTCCTCCTCCTCCTCCTATTTTTCTTCTTCTTCCTTCTCCTCCTCTTCTTATTTTTCTTCTTCTTCCTCCTCCTCCTCTTATTTTTCTTCTTCTTCCTTCTCCTCCTCCTCCTCCTCTTCTTGTTTTTCTTCTTCTTCCTCCCCCTCCTCCTCCTCTTTCTCCTCTTTTTCCTTCTCCTTCTCCCAAGGATAGAACTAGACAAAAAAAAAAAGGACTGCAAACTCCTTTCTCCTAGAACTCATGGAATGGAACCCAAATGACATTGTTACATTTAGTGTTATGATCTTAACTAAGGATTTTCCCCTGAAAATGAATAGAAACCCCTTAACAGATAAATAGAGAACTGAAATTTCAATTCTAACAATTCCCTGAATTTCTAGGCCACTGACTTGTCCAGATTAAAAAAAAACTCATTAAAGTTTAAAATAGACATTAAGACTAGAACCTCTAATTCTAGCCAAGTATGCCCAAATCCATCCCCCTTTGACTTTATAATTGAATTAGGTTCAAGTGGTAGTGCAAATAAAACATGTAAAGGAAAATAAAAGTTATAAAATGTTAGTCATTTGGGAGATCTCCATAGAAGCCTTAATCGCTTTTAACTGGGTAGAAATAAAACCAAGATTTGGAGAGGGCTGCTATTGAACTTGCCCATAACCTCGTAAAGATACATATTGTGTGTTCAAGAATAGGAATGCATTTAAACTTCATATCAAGAAAAGAGCAAACAGTAATGCCTTAGTGGTGAAGCTTGGATATTTTAACCTCATAGAAAACAACAACAACAAAAAGAAGAATGTTTTAAAAAGTTTAAACTAGAAGGGTGTGAGTTAATGCCACAAAAAGTCTTAGCGGGTTCTAGGTCCCTAGGCAGAGTTTCCACAGGCCCCCAAACTGCTATTCTTTCTTCCCTCCCTGGTGATATCCAAATAGTGCAGGTTAACCACGGACCCCAGCAATGCGCAGTCATCTTTCCTGTGCGTAAGTGACAAGGCCTTTGATAATAAAGAGACATCCAGCCTGGAGTGGGGGCTTACGCCTATAATCCTAGCTCTTAGGGAGGCCAAGGTGGGCAGATCACTTGAGGTCAGGAGTTTGAGACCAGCCTGGCCAACATGGAGAAATCCAGTCTGTGTTGAAAAAAATACAAAAATGAGCCAGAAATTGGTTGAACCTGGGAGGCAGAGGCCATAGTAAACTGAGATCATGCCACTGCACTCCAGCCTGGGCAACAGAGTGAGACTCCTTCTCAAAAAGAAGAAGGAGAAGGAGAAAGAGAAGGAGAAGGAGAAGGAGAAGGAGAAGGAGAAGAAGAAGGAGAAGGAGGAGGAGGAGAAGAGATGTCCAAAGCTCTAAAATTATAAACAAGAAAATTCAAGAGCTACTATGGCTGAATCAGAAGGAAATGAGAATGGAGAGTCAGTAGTGCACCTGGCCCCAGCTTCTTCCCATTCTATTGCTACTAAAGCCAGAGAGAGCTTCCTTTAGACACATGAATGCATTAGGTAATGGGTTAATTATACTTAGGCTTCCTAGATAGACATTATAAAACAGTATATTCTTGGAGGAACTAAATTTAAAAGGTAGAGGAATATGGAAGATGCTTGTATCCTCTTATCGATACTTCTATGACTTAAGGGAAAATAAAACTGTCATTATAGACAGGATATAAGTAATCAATGTTTGCTAATGATTTATAATTAGTTTAATATCCCACATCTCAAACTTAAAGCATTCAAAAAAAATCTAAATGCTGGCCAGGCACAGTGGCTCATGCCTGTAATCCCAGCACTTTGGTAGGCCAAAGCAGGTGGATCTCCATAGAAGATCCTGACTTGAGGTCAGGAGTTTGAGACCAGCCTGACAAACCTGGTAAAACCCCATCTCTACTAAAAATAAAAAACAAAACAAAAATGTGCATGGTGTGTTGGTGGGTACCTGTAATCCCAGCTACTCAGGAGGCTGAGGCAGGAGAATCACTTGAACCCAGGAGGTGGAGGTTGCAGTGAGCCAAGATCGCACCATTGCACTCCAACTTGGGTGACAGAATGAGACTCTGTCTCAAGAATTAAAAAAAAAAAAAGAAATCTAAATGGTAAATAAAATGTTATGGAACAAAACAGGTAAGGTATCCACTTGATGAATTGTTCTTAATTTATATATGTTTTTACTACTGGCCAACAGATTTAAAATAAGCGAGGTACAGAGAGGAAGGCAATTGGCAGTATAAAAATATGAGGATAAGAAATAGCAAGAGGCTTCAGTAAAGATACAGTTGGATCTGGGAGAGAGAAAAAAAAGCAGTTTAAAAAAAAAAGAAGAAAAGGGCAGGGGAGAGCAGAGGAGAAACTTCTGGAAAAAGATACTCTCTTGGCAAGATGAATGGAAAATAAAACTGCAGAATGAAAGACTGCTTAAAGAGCAGTCCCTAATCTTCTGCCAACACAGGCTAATTTGTATTTCTGGAACTAGCAGAAAGGATGTCAGCTGAAGCTCATGTTAGAGTCACCTTGCAGCAAATGTTCCACTGCACATGTGCAGTCAAGAGGGAGTGGGACGAATTTAGGTTTCACAGATGAAGAATGACTTCAGGAACTCCAAACATCCCATTCCTGAGCTTCAACTTCAGAACATATGCTCTCTCTTTCTAATTGCACATAGGAAATAAAGAGAACAGGGTCTGGGCTGTCAATTAAAATCTAAATTTGGCTCCATGTGAAGAGAAATAGCAACCATCCAGCTGTAAATGCTTCTTTAATGAGGTATGAAGAACTAAGCTTGTCACCAAGAAAAAATTTCCAGTGGAGGATTCTAAGAATTGAAAGAGGTGAACAAGCTACGCACACTCCAGATTACCATTCTCATTCTTCAATTTGTTTTGGTTACTGTGAAAAGGAATCAGTTTAGTTTCTTCTTTTTCCACATTGTTTTCCATGTCATGATGATGACTATTAGATTGTAGTTCCCTAGAAAGTAACTCTTCCTTTGGTCTTTCTTTCCTCCTTTCTGCCTCTCCTTATAGCCTTCTTCTTCTTTCTCCTGCCCGTCTTTACAGCTTTCTTGTAAACTCCATTGAAAGTATAGAAAAAACAGTTTGCTGAATTTTCACAAAATAAGCCTGCAAGCATAATCAGCACTCAGATCACAAAATAGGAAATTTCTAACATTGCAGAAGTTCTGGATGTCCCCTTCCAGTTACTACCAAAGGTCATTATTGTTCTGAGTTATAATAACATAGATGAAAGTTGCCTACATTTGAACTTTATAGAATGAGAAACTTCTAGTCTACTATCTTCTGGGTCTGGCTTCATTTTGTCTGCCGTTATGTTTGTAGGCATAATCCATGTTGCTGCCTGTCACAATAATTGGTTCATGCTTATTCTCCATTGTATGAACATATAGCAACTTTATTTATAGATGCTTCTATTAAAAATTATCACATACGTTTTTTGGTGAACATGTGTATGTACATCTTTTGGGTATATCCTTTTGGTGAACATGTGTATGTACATCTTCTGGGATATACTTAGAGAAATAGACTTGCTGAATTATAAAATATAATTTTCTCAGCTTTAGCTTTAATAACCATTTGAACGCCCTCTTTGCCAAGTTCTTATTCAAACTTTATGCTCCCTTTTCTATTGCATTTTTGCCCTTTTACTCTCTTAATGGTTTATTTTGAATGAACAGAGTTGTAATTTAACATAGGTTGATTTACCCACCTTCCCCCGCTTTTATGGTAAAGGAGCTTTTTGGGCCTCATTTTAAAAAGCTTTGCCAACTTGAAGATCACAAAAATACCTTCCCATTTCTTCTTCTCGAAGCTTATTTAGTTTTAGATTTAGACCTGCATTTCATCTAGATTGACTTTTGTGTACAGGGTGAGGTAGAGGGTGGAGTAGAGACAACTGCCTTCACATAGTCAGCAGGACAGAGAATTGAGGCCACCTGTGACGTGATGTAACTATTTGTTCCAGGGAATTCTTACAAACCAATTTCTCCATGAAAAATACTTTCTTTATGAACGAGAGTACCTCTTCTGTCATGATAATTGATTTCTCAACAGGGCAAGCAGCTCATGTATCAAAAATCAGTTTCCTTATCTAGACTTATTTCAAGCCTGTCTTTGTGTTCACCAATCCTAAATTCCTATGAATCTGAATTTTCCTAATCTCAGTCAGTTCCTAGTCTTAAGCATCTTGCTTTAACCACTTAGACCCAAACCCAAAGTCCCAAATACTTCTCTCTGACTTTTGTCAAACAGAATCTAATAAACTTTGCTCAATCAATGAGTTTTTTGGTGTTTTTCTTAGGAGTTGACAACAGAGAAGAAAGATGTTTATCTACTTAGAACACTAAATCAATTTAAGCCCAATAATTGAAAAGGCCACTCTTTCTAAACTCTCCTGCAGTCTCACCTTTGTAAGAAATCAAATAACTGTAAACGTGTGTTTTTTTATAGGCTTCTCATTTTGTTCTATTTGTCTACCTTATACCAATACCACACTTTCAAAAATATTGCAGCATTATTACTCTTAATATCTGAAACTATGCATCCCCAACTTGGTGGTTGTTCTTTGAGATTTTCTTGGTTGTTTTTGGCCCTTTCCATTTCCAAATAAATTTTGGAATCGGCTTACCAGTTTTCAGAAAGTACCTCCAGTGACTGCATTCCACCTATTGATCCGTTTAGGATGAATCATAATCTATAAACTATTGACTCTTCCAAATATGTATGTATTGATTTAGGTCTTCTTTATTTCTCTCGCTAATGTTTTCCAGTTTTCCATATAGACATTTTGTACATTATTCCTAAATATTTTGTTTTGGTTCAATTATAAATGGTATCTTTTTTATTTGTATCCAGAGACCTTGATAAAATAGCTTCTTAATGTAAATTCTTTATCTGTAGATTTTTATGTACTGTCTACTCACACAGTCATGCTTTTGTGAATAAAAACAATTTTCTGTTTCTCCAGTCTCCCTGTGTGTATGTGTAAAAACTTTCTGTTGGCAAAGTGGCATTTTTTCTTATTGCAGTAGGTTTGATCAATGTGTTTTGGGTAATCTTTTGTGGAATTTACAGTTGACAGAGGCAAGGTTTATCTAGTTCCTTTGAATTTCCATTTATAAAATCTGGGATTAGAAACAGAAGACCTTAGTTCAATTGTGTTATAAGATAATTTTCAGAAGGATAAAATTATGACTTTCATGAAAATATACAATAAACATGTGCGTCAATTTTTTAACTCATTAACTAATGAGGAAACTCATAAGATGTTAAAATCAGTCCAAAAGAAAATCTAAACACAGATGCAAATACAGGTAATCACAAGTTCTGAAATAATGTTTGTTAATAGATGCAAAATGGATCACTATCTACCAGTAAAAACAGATAATATTTGAATTATCTATTCCACAGGGTAGAAGTCAATTATAAATCTGCTAGACAAAACTTATTTGCATGTCAACACACAAGAATCATTTGTGTTCCTTTCAGTTTTCCATAATTTACAGAGTTGTAAAGTGCCTGAGTCGATTAAAGGCTCAGATTCCTTTACAAAAAACACTCAGTATTTCATTGAAAGAACACCCACAGATCACATGTCCACTTTCAAATCATTTATGGTTGTACCTGACAAATACAAAGAATATATGATTTGCAATGTAAATTAACACCTTTGAATATCAACTTTTCCATCTGTAAAATGAGAATAATAATTTTATCTCACAGAGTATTATGAAGATTCAGTGAGATGATGATCATGAATATAATGAAAATGTATAAAGATATATAAACACAAACCTATTATTTAAATCCACGATAATACTTATCCTTACAATAACATATTTACTGTAAGTGATACAAATTCAAACTTATTTCAGTTCTCCATTAGGCTGCCACATATTCCTCATTACAGCTTTTTCAAGTCCATAAAAATTCTCCCTTACTGTTTGCAATTCTTATTCTATTTGTCCATACAGAAACACCTTTGAGTAATAAACTAAGAAGGTGAATTTGTAAACATTGAATGTCCTTATGCCCTTTCAATTAAAGCAAATTAAACCAATCTAAGTACCTTCTAATTTCCTTCTCCTTGAAAAGAAGACATACACTGTTTGAAATTTCAAGTCACTTTGGGTAGAGAATGACCTTAAATTACCAAAAGGAGATCTAGTAGACCCAAATCCTGCAGAATCTTTCTTTGCCTTCTCATTTCCAGGAATGCAGCTGATTCTCAATAAGTGTATTTCTGAAGTAATTGCTAAGCTTAAAAAACATGTTTCTAGTTATCATTTGCTAATATATTGATTCCCAACTTATTCTGTTGGTTTAAATAGGACGTATTTCTTAACATATATTAGCTAGAGAAATCCACATAGAATTATGAAAGGACTATACTAGTAAAATGTTGATCAGAGTTCAAATATTATAGTTCTTTATTTTAATATTTCTGCCACTTTGGCTTATAAATGTCTATAGTGATACTGTAATGAATTCTAGAAGATGGTTTTATAGACAGAGACCTAGACATACAGATGTAGCTATAGATGTATACACAAATAGTCCTGTATATTGACATATACACATACATATATACATATAAGATTACAGGTTATCTTAGAATTCTACAGAATGCCTTCAACTCCTTCAGTCAGTACCAGTCATTTTTATGAGGATTCTAGAAGTCAAGTTAAAAGTTCTACTTTTATTTTTATTTCCATGAAGAAGAATAAAGTAAATGTTAATGTCTTTTCCAATTGACTAAATTACTGTCCAAATGAGAAATAAAAGGCAGCTGGTTGATGGGCAGTGTCCCCATTATTTAATGGTGTGGGAGCTTCATAATAACAATAACAGGGTCATAGTCTATGATGCTAAAATACACCATAAATATCACACAAATTCCTTTATACTGTATATTCCTTCTGATCATAAGAGCTGTTTGTGGCCTGGCATGGTGGCTCACGCCTGTAATCTCAGCACTTTGGGAGGCTGAGGCAGGTGGATCACCTGAGGTCAGGAGTTCAAGACCAGCCTGGCCAACATGGCGAAACCCCGTCTCTACTAAAAAATACCAAAAAAAAAACCAAAAAACAAAAAAAAACAGCTGGGCATGGTGGCCGCTGCCTGTAATCCCAGCTACTCGAGATTACAGGAGAATCGCTTGAATCCAGGAGGTGGAGGTTGCAGTGAGCTGAGATCACACCACTGTACTCCAGCCTGGGCAAAAGAGTGAGGCTGTCTCAAAAAATAAATAAATACATACATAAATAAATAAAAGAGCAGCTTGCACCCTCTGAAGCAGCAGCACAGGCTGTACCTGGACCCATGAGACATGGCTGGAGCTGGAGTGGCTGGGATGCAGGAAGCAGTGTCCTGAGGCTGCGCAGGGAAGCAGGGCCCAGGCCCAGCCAATGAAACCATTTTTCTCTCCTAGGCTTCTGGGCCTGTGATGGGAGAGGCTGCTGCAAAGGTCTCTGAAATGCCTTTGAGGCCCTCTGCCAATTGCCTTGGCTATCAGCATTTGTCTTCATTTTAGCTATAAAAATCTTTGTGGCCAGCTAGAATCTCCTCCCCTGAAAGTTGGGTTTTCTTTTCTACCACATGGCCAGGGTGCAAATTTTCCAAACTTTTATGCTGTGCTTCCCTTTTAAATATAAGTTCCAGTTTGGGGTCATTTTCTTTTGCTCATGCCTATGAGAATAGGTTGTCAGAAGTGGTCAGGCCACATCTTGAATGCTTTGCTGCTTAGAAATTTCTTCTTGCTAGATACACTAAATCATCACTCTCAAGTTCAAAGTTACACAGGTCCCTAGAGCAGGGACACAATGCAGCCAACCTCTTTGCTAAAAGTGATCTTTGGTCCAGTACCCAATAAGTTCCTCATCTCCATCTCAGACCTCTTCAGCTTGAACTTAATTTTCCATATTACTATCAGCATTTTGGTCACAATTTAACAAGTCTCTAGGGAGTTCCAAATTTTTCCTCATCTTTCTATCTCTGCCCATTACCCAGTTCCAAAGCCACTTCCACATGTTCAGGTATCATTATAGCAATGCCCCACCTTTGATACCAGTTCTCTATATTAGTCCATTCTCATCTTGCTCTAAAGAAATACCTGAGACTGGGTAATTTATAAACAAAAGAGATTTAATTGACTCATTGTTCTGCAGCCTGTACAGGAAGCATGATACTGGCATCTACTCAGCTTCCAGGGGCAGGAGGCTCAGGAAACTTACAACCATGACAGAAGGCAAAGGGGAGGCCAGTAATTTACATGGCCAGAGCAGGAGAAAGAGAGAGAGGGGAGAGGTGACACACACCTTTAAACAACCAGATCTCATGAGAACTCTATCAAAAGAACACCATGAAAGGGATGGTTCTAAATCATTCAGGAGAACTCCATCCCCATGATCCAATCATCTCCCACCAGGCCCCTCCACCAACACTGAGGATTATAATTCGACATGAGATTTGGGCAGGGACACACATCCAAACCATATCAATTAGTTTTCTTTTATAGTAATTAAAGTAACAAAAGATGAGTCTTATGTTCCTTCATTTACTTCCTTTCCAGTTCCCTTTATTTCTTTGTTCAGGTTGAAGTTTCAGTCTCATATCATATTCCTTCTGCTTATGGAATCTATCTATCTATCTATCTATCTATCTATCTATCTATCTATCTATTTATTTATTTATTTATTGAGACAGAGTCTCGCTCAGTCGCCCAGGCTGGAGTGCAGTGGCGCGACCTTGGCTCACTGCAAGCTCTGCCTCCCAGGTTCACGTCATTCTCCTGCCTCAGCCTCCCAAGCAGCTGGGACTACAGGTGCCCACCACCACACCTGGCTAATTTTTGTGTGTGTGTTTTTAGTTGAGACAGGGTTTCACCATGTTAGCCAGGATGGGTCTCGATCTCCTGACCTCGTGATCTGCCCATTTCGGCCTCCCAAAATGCTGGGATGATAGGCGTGAGCCACCGTGCCCGGCCGGAACCTTTTTTAAAGTTACTGGAGTGCAGGTCTCCTCACAATAAAGTCTTTCTTTTTGTTTGAGAAGATGATTATTTCTCCTAATATTGAAAGGATACTTTTTCTAGGTAAAGAATTCTTGGTTGACAAGTTTGTTTGTTTGTTGCCTGTGAGCACTTCAAAAATACCACTCTGCTGTCTTCTACCTTTCATGGCTTGTAATGAGAAGTCTACTTTAATTCTTCTGTTTATTTAACTGTTTAATGTCTCATTTTTCTCCAAATATCTTCAAGGTTTTTCCTTTATAGTTAGTTTTCTGCAGTTTGAATATGACATGCTCAGGGGTGTGTGTGTGTGTGCGTGCATGCATGCACCTCTCTCTCGCTCTCTTTCACTCCTGTTAAAATTTTATTCTGGTTGGTGTTTTCTAAGCTTGTTGGATCTGTTTTGGTGTCTATCATTTATTTTAGAAAATTATCAGCCATTATTTCTTTACAAATATTTTATGTCCCATTTTCTTGATTGTTTCCTTCTTGGATTTTTATTACGTATATGTTTCGTCATTTGATATTGCCACACAGCTCTTCCATGCTTTATTCTGTTTTCTTTCATCTATACATTTTTGTACTCCTCTATCTTTTCTCTTTGTGTTATAGTTTTGGAAATTTCTCTTGACCTATCTTCAGGTTCACTGATTCTGTTCTTGACTATGTAGAGTCTATTGGTGAACCTGTCTATATGGGGTAAAAAGTGTCCCCCACTCAGTTCACGTTCTTTCCATGACCTTGGAATATGACCTTATTTGGAAATACTGTTTTTGCCGATCTAATGCATCAAGATGAAGTCATTCTGAAGTAAGTTGGCCTTTAATCTGATATGACTGATGTACTTATAAGAAGAGGTGAAGAAACAGATACAGACAGGAAAGCACCAAGTAAAAACACAAAAGGCACACAGGAAGATAGCCATCTGACAACAGAGGCAGAGACTGAAGTTATGCCTTCACAAGCCAAGAAACACCAAGGATGGCAGGCTACCATGCCAGCATGCATCCAAGAATGTCCTATGAATAAAGATGGAGTCCGATATTGGAGTGATGTGTCTCTAAGTCAAAGAACACCAAGGATGCTGGCAACCATCAGAAGTTAAGAGAGCCATAGAACAGATTCTCCTGAGTCCCAAAGAAAAAATAATAATAATAACCCTACAGACACTTGATTTTTGGACTTGGGCCTCTAGAGCAGTAAGAGAATAAATACCTATTGTTTCAAGCCACCTACTTTGTGGCATTTTGTTATAGTAGCTCTAGGAAATTAATACAGTGTCAAAGATATTCCTTACCTTTTTTTTACTGTTTTTCCTTTTTAGCATTTCCATTTGATTCTTATAGTTTCCATCTCTCTGTTGAAATCATCCATCTTATGTCACGTTTTTCTTTTATATTAAGCATATTTATTTTACATTGCATTGATTAGTTATAACATTTGTGTCATATCTGAGTCTGGTTGTATTAATTATGTTTTCTCTTGGCAGTGCATTAGGTGGAGTTTTGTTTGTTTCCTTTTTTTTAGTATGTCATAAATAGCGTTTTTATGCTTAGAAGGGCTTGTCTTTCTTCTGCTGAAACTTTAGCATGGATTTTGAGTCAGTCTATGGCAGGACTAAAGTAGGCTTGGGGTTTGTTCTTGCTGTAGTTTCCTTAGTGTACCACAGCGTCAATTTCCTCTAGCATTATTTTGCATTTAGGTGATGGCTAGTTTGTCAGAGTTTACTTTTTTTCTCAATTTCGGTTCCATTGTCAGCTTTAAGTCTTTCTTTTGCAGTGTGCCTCAGACAGCATCTCTCTCCATGTTTTTGTCCCTCTTCCTGCACTATTCCACTGTACTTGTGATTCAATTCTTATTAACCTGGTTGAGTGAAATGAAGCATTCTTATTTTTATTATTGCTATCATTATCATTATTATTATTATTGTTTTGAGATAATAAATATCTCACTATGTTGCCCAGATTCAAACTCCCGTACTCAAGGGATCTTCCCAAACAGCTGGGACTTCAGGCACATCCCACCGTGCCTGGCATTCTTATTGTTTTTAATAAGCCTCAGGCTTTGGCCAGCACTATGTTCTTGGATCTTGTGAATATGACCGTCTCAGTGCTTCTGATCCACCCTCAGCTCTTATTCCCAGTTTATCTTCCTGTCCCTTTCCCAGGATTAGAGATATAAGTTTTGGGGTGTGTGTCTGTGTGTGTGTGCTTCTATTTCGTCCCCTTAGCTGTAATAGGTTTAACCAATGACCTAAATTATAGAAGTGCTTCTTGCCCTCCTTCCCCCTCCTGAAGTAAAGCTCTTGTTGCATCAGTGAAACGTGAGTGTTCATGCCCCTCCTACATTGACTGCTGCTCTCCTCCCTTGGTGGCCTGCACAATGAGAAATCCTTTCTTAGGACTTTCACCAATCTTCTTGTGAGTATCCAGTGAAGTCCATGGACAAGCTCCTGCCAGATGGTGTGAACTCTTCCTCTATTGGCAACCTCTAGGGCCTCTGTACTCTCTCTAGCTTATATTATACGTGGTCTCCCCTAACGCATGAACAATTCTAGCTGACTTCTTCTTAGCTGTTTCTTGTTCTATCTGTCCCATGTAAGCAAGTACTTGGATATATAGTGGCTGGGTTTGGTGGCTCATGCCTGTGATCCCAGGATTTGGGGAAGCCAAGACAGGAAGATTGCTTGAGCCCAGGAATTCAAGAGAAGCCTGGGCATGGTGGTGGATGCCTACAGTCCCTGCTTCTCAGGAGGCTGAGGTGAGGGGATCGCTTTGGCCCAGGAGATCTAGACTGCAGTGAGCCATAATCACACCACTGCACTCCAGCCTGAGCAGCAGAGAAAGACCCTATCTCAAACAGACAAAAAGGAAAAAGCACATATATATAGTGCCCAAGAAAGTGCCAAATTCTGTGCTAATCAGAGGATTCAACAGCAAATCTTATAGTGGAAAACAATCTTGAAAGTTATTGTAATTACTTACTAAGACAATCCTGCTTTAATGCACATAGTGATTTATTCAATTTTCTGAATTTAGACTTACTAGATTTTAAAAATATGTGACTTAACTATATACCTTTGATATTTTATATAAAGTCAATGAATCAGAAAACAATAGTTCCTAAAATTTTTCTGGAATTTATGACGATCTTACTTAATGGTCCATTAAATAATTACCTATTCTGTTCTCTAGTAGAGATTTCTATGGTAACAATCCTGCCCAGCAATTATATAGCTTATTCTTAAATACTCCCAATGTTGAAAAGTACATTTGCTTCCAAATCATCATCATGCAATTTTTGCAGGACTCAATGGGGCATGGAATCATTTAGGATTCTAATAGGAATAACATATACCTTTCTTTATCAATCCATATTCCAGGGTAACCTATAATTGTTAAATTATAATTGCTGATCTATATTTATCTATAATTGTTAAATGATTGTGATGTTCATCTCTTGCACCAGCCCTAGCCTCTGCCAAGTAGAATAAGCATTCAACTAGTCATCTCTCCACTGTAGCTAGCAAAGTTCCATATGGGTAGGACTGCTAGAGGTTTTACCCCCATCCCCAAAACCTTCAGTTTGAAAAAACCATCACAAATACTTTATGCCCAAATAATTATTCATTGCTCATTGACTCACATATCTGCTTTCCATAGTTGAGCTTTTCATCGAGTTTTACACTCTTGTATCCAACTGCTCGATGCACATGTTTGTGATTTTTATGAGAATCTCAACTATTATCTTTCTGACCCTATAGCCCATTCTTCTTCCTTCATTTTTATTTCAATCAATGGAATCAATGTTCCCTGAGCTGGAGACCAGATACCCATTGTAAGGCAGCCTTGTCCTTCAAGGGAACATTGAATCATAGTCTTGGTTATGCTACCTCCTAAATGCTTAACTATTTTTCAACTTCATCTTCATTCTTTTGCCCCAAGCTTGAGTTGGAGGACTACCACCCAACTGATCTCTTTGCTTCTGGCCTTGTCAACCTCAAATTGTCTTCCAGACTCTTCAATAACCCACATCTTGGGAATGACCTTGATCATAACCTTTCCTTATCAATGACTATAGGATAAAACCAAGCTCCTTAGCATGACATAAAAATTGCTTTCAGGTATTCCCACTATCTATATTCCACTCATGTCTATGCTACTTCCTGTGCTACTTCCTGCCTTAAATTTATATCCAAATATCCAACAAACGTCAGTCTTTCCCATTCCGTGTCACAAGCACACATACACATCTCGAAAAATTGTTTATTCACAATTTTTTTCCTTTGCTTATGTCACTTTTAACTACAGTAGTTTCTCACTTCTTTACTCTTTCTCTCTTTTTTGAGACAGGGTCTTGCTCTGTTGTCCAGGCTGAGTGCAGTGGCACAATTATGGCTCACTGCAGCCTCAATCTCCTGGGCTCAAGCAATCCTCTGGCCTCAACCTTCTGAGTAACTGGGACTACCGGCATGTACCATCACATTGCTGTTTTTGTTTGTTTGTTTGTTTTTCACAGAGATGGGATCTTGTGATGTTGCCCAGATTGATCTCAAACTCCTGAGCTGAAGGGATCATCCTCACCTTCAGTTCATGCCTGTAATCCCACTAAAGCACTGGGATTGCAGGCATGAGTCACAACTTCTGGCCACTTTACTCTTATTAATCCTCTTTCCTGTTTTAGTTCAAGTGTCATTTCCTCTAGGAAGACTTTCTTGATTGTTCTAAGTTAAGTTAGGTAGCCCCTCCATAGCATTTTGATATTTGACATTTATGCCTCTGCCACCTCCCTTTTTAGATTAAATGTACTTCTCAAGAATAAAGATCGATTGATTTCCTTCCCTTCCTTCCCTTCCTTCCTTCCCTCCCTTCCGTCCTTCCTTCCTTCCTTTCCTTCTCTCTCTCTCTCTCTCTCTCTCTTTCTTTCTTTCTCTTTTTCCTTGAGACAGAGTCTTCTTCTGTCAGCCAGGCTAGAGTGCAGTGGTGGAATCATGGCTCACTGCAGCCTCAAACTCCTGGGATCAAGTGATCATCCTGCCTCAGTTTTCTGAATAGCTCGTACTCTAGGTATAAGCCATCACGCCCACTTGACTAATTTTTTAAAAATATTTTTGTAGAGATGCAGTCTCTCTATGTAGCCCAGGCTGGAAGAATGAGATTATTTCTGACATAATCTTTATCATCTCCGAGCCTACCATGGTACTTACAGTAAAAACTCAGCAGATTTTTGTTGTTGAGTGAAACAACTTCTGCAACTCTTGAATATTTCTGGGGTAGTCATCCTTCTTTCCCAACCAGATTCTTTCCAAACTGGTCTCTTATATTCCCAGGATTTCTCTGGTCTGCCAGCCGCAGAGTACTGGATCCTGGAGGGATCCTTTTCTGTATTCCAGCTTATGATCTTCTCTTTTTTCCATGTCTCTAGAGTCCAGAAATTTCTGAAGATCTGTGCTTTGTTTTTGACAGAATTTCCCTTGTGATCTCGGTTCGTAACTGTCCCTCCAGTGCTATACACCATGGTTAGATGTTCTTTGTTTTCAACATCTGCCCCAGAACTAGAGCTTCTGATCCTTGCTGAGTTTTGGCTTCTTTTGTTCCTTGTCCTCTCTTCCCAATGCCATCAGAACTGCAGTCATTTTCCTGCCATCCCAGTAGTTTCCTGCCAAAGTCCATAGCTTGATTCTCTGCTCCCCTAAAATTTGCCACACGTATTAGTCCATTTTCACACTGCTGATAAAGACATACCCGAGACTGGGTATGTCTTTACAAAAGAAAGAAGTTTAATAGGCTCACAGTTTCACATGGCTGGGGAGGCCTCACAATCACGGCAGAAGATGAAAGGCACATCTCACATGGTAGCAGACCAGAGAAGAGAGCTTGTGCAGGGAAACTCCCCTTTATAAAACTATCAGATCTTGCGAGACCTATTCACTATCATGGGAATTCCATGGGAAAGACCCGCCCCCATGATTCATTTACCTCCCACCAGGTTACTCCCACACCACATGGAAATTGTGGGAGTTACAATTCAAGATGAGATTTGGGTGGGACACAACCAAACCATATCACCACATAACTGGCACCACACCGCCACACATAGAGCTCATCCTAGATGTCATGCCTATGGAGGCACCCTTAGCAGCCTATGTGAAAAACCACATCTTCTGTACCTGTCATCAACCAAACTTTTCTTAATTTAAAAGTCGTGATAGCCGGGCGCGGTGGCTCACGCCTGTAATCCCAGCACTTTGGGAGGCCGAGGCGGGCGGATCACGAGGTCAGGAGATCGAGACCATCCTGGCTAACACGGTGAAACCCCGTCTCTACTAAAAATGCAAAAAATTAGCCGGGCGAGGCAGCGGGCGCCTGTAGTCCCAGCTACTCGGGAGGCTGAGGCAGGAGAATGGCGTGAACCCGGGAGGCGGAGCTTGCAGTGAGCCGAGATCGCGCCACTGCACTCCAGCCTGGGTGACTAAGCGAGACTCTGTCTCAAAAAAAAAAAAAAAAAAAGTCGTGATAGCTTTTGGAGGCCTCTATCTTTTCTAACTTCCCACAGAAAACCTTCAGTATTGCCAAACAAATCTGCCTCAACCATAAATTACACTTAACATTATCTATATCACCCTGGTTAAATCAGCATGAGTAGGCACTTGAAACATAAATTGGTTTTACACCTGGATTTTCTCTGAGAATATGGGCAGCTTTTTTTTTTTTTTTTTTTTTTTTTTGCAATCTGCTTGTGTCCTACCTTTCCAAGTTACAGGGGTGTAAAACTGTGGTCACTTTTATGGACTAGTTTATGTGGGTGGTTATTAGGCTTCCTGTGGAAGTAGTTTCTCTGGCTTAGAGTCTGGGTGAGAGATGAATTTCCGACATTAATTAATCATCTGAGCATTCTTGTTATAATATTATGAGTCTCTAATATTGTTAGCAACCAGCCCATATGTTAGGAAAAAATAACAGCTTTTAGGACTAATCTATTTCTACCACAAGATATATCTTAAAAGATGTATTGAAAATTTATTACTTATTTCCAAAATGCCTGCAAAGAAGTAACTTTAATGTTTAATTCATATGTGAATAGGACTATTTCTTAGTATGAGATTACTCCCTCCTGATTCCAGACAATTTAGTTGTTGGTTAATAGTCTCTTTTTACTGCATCTTCAGTATTTCACCCTTATTAAAGAAAGAAATACCGAACACACATAATGAAAAGTTATGTGCTCTAGCAGCTTGTTTTTGTCCATTCCTCGTTTCATATCCACCTGTAGCATGTGTTATTTTGGGTAACTATGGTCAATGTTCTCTGATCGCTTTTGGTGAAACAGACTCTCACTAGGGAGACCAACTTGCTCCACACACAAGTTTTCAGAGCTCAAGTTACCAGAGAATTTTAATATCACAACTATTCAACACATTCTGTGATCTTATCAGAGCCATGAGATTTCACAGCCTGAAAAAACTCTCAAGATCACCTTACACACTACCCATTTCTTAGATCAAGATATTCAGGAAGGTGAAGTGACTTGTGCAATAAGCTGGTGGCAGAATAAGAACTCTTCTCAGGGCCAGGGATGGTGACTCATGCCTGTAATCTCAACACTTTGGGAGGCAGAGGTGGGTGGATCACTTGAGAGTAGGAGTTCAAGAGCAGACTGGGCAACACAGGGAGACCCCATCTTTACAAAAAAATTAAAAAATTAGCCAGATGTGGTGGTGCATACCTATAGTCTTTGCTACTCAGAAGGCCGACATGGGAGGATTGCTTGAGCCCAGGAGGTTGAGGCTGCAGTGAACCACAATCCTGCAACTGCGCTCCAGCCTGGGTGAGAAAGCGAGACCCTGTCTCAAAAAAGAAACCAAAGAAAGAAAATTTCTCGGATCTCCTGACCTACCTACATCCCTTGTAATTCATTTATTTTTTTATCCATTCACTTTTCTATACAAATACTTGCTAAGTACTAATTCATGAAGTGGACCCTTCCAGAGCTACGAAAAGATGAGCAAGAGAGATGTGACTCCTGCCTTCTTTACCTGTGCATTCTAGTTAATTTGGCTAAACACATAATATTGGTTTCTCCATCAATCACAATGGAAATGTAGGTTTATAATACATGATGAGGTCAATGAACTCTTAAGACTTCTTACAGCACAGATAAGGATCCACTCAGAACTATTGCCTTTTGTGGATACATTGCCCTCACTCCTTCTAAAACATAACACTCTCTCTCCATCTTCCAATTCTAACCTTGAATTAAATCCCCATTATACTACAGCTTCCAACTAGCATGTAATCCTCTCATCTAATTAAGAACTTATTTGGGGCAAGGACTACCATACTACTGGTCCAAACAGTCACGACAAGTAAATAAGAACATTTTTGCCAGGGATGAAAGTTCACCTCCCTTTATACAGTGGTTCTCAGTGGGTGGGCAGTTTTGCCCTGCAAGAGACATTTAGCAACGTCTGGAAACATTTTGGGTTGTTACAACTGGGGAAGGGTGCTACTGGCATCTAGAGAGGGGAGACCAGGGATGCTGCTGAACATCCTACAGTGCACAGAACAGCCTTCCTCCCTGCAACAAAGCATCATGCAACCACAAATGTCAGTTATGCCCAGGTCGAGAAACTCCAGGAGCCATCTACAGAAGAAACCCGGAAGTGGAATCATGCAGTATTTGTCATTTTGGGACTGCCTATTTCACTTAGCACAGTGTCCTCTGGGTTCATCCATGTTGTTACAAATGGTAGAATTTTCTTTATCTGAAATAGTCAAACTTATAGAAGCAGAGGACAGGACGGTGGTTGCCAGGATCTGGAAGGGAGGCGGAAGTAGAGAGTTGTTCAATAGGTGTAAAGTTTTAGTTATGCAGAATGCATAAATTCTAGAGATCTGATGTACAACACAGTGCCCTCTATTTCACCAACATGGCACTATGTAATCAAAAATTTGTTAAGAGGTTAGATCTCATATTAAGTGTTCTCACACACGCATGCAAAAACACAAAGCTGAACAATAAAACGATTGGAGGTGATAGATATGTTTAATATTCTGATGATATCAGGGGAATATGCATATATTCAAACTCACCAAATTGTATATACTAAACGTGTAATTTTGGGGGGATATCAATTATACCTCAATAAAGCTGTTAAAACCAAGTCACCTGTAACCCATGAAGCACAACTGTCCCTTCAGACTCACTCAGGATAATTCATTTCAATAGAATCAAATGCAAAGCCTTTAGGGAATCTTCAATCACCTTAATTGTTCTAGATTCTTCCCTAACAAGGAACTGGAATATGTTATTTCACTCAAATATATACTTATATAAAATAAAGAACTCTAACCATTAACATGCAGTTTCTGTGCCATCATTAAATTTCTTGGTAGTCTTCAATAACTTATGAAACTATTATTAATATTAGCACATTTTCAGTTTTCAGTGTGAATAAATAAATTACAGGTTCAATGACTATCACATATAACAAAGATATCTTCCCTGCAAATCTGGAAAAGAATTTCATAGGAAACCAAAAATAAATAAAGCATAAATTCTCCCTGCAGAAAAAAGATAATCTCATTTTAAAATATTTTAAATCAATCCAAGATATGAAAGACTAAGGTATATGCTCTAAATATTATCAGTTCAGCTTTTTTACTACTCAAAACCTTTATGTCCTCTTTAACAAAAATATTAACAAAATTATAGTGTCATGGCAATATAATTAACAAAAATTAGTTATTTTAACCCAATAGCTAAGGGAGCAAATAATTGTCACATAAATATCTCACCCAGTAAAAAGTACAATATGCATA
Source organism: Theropithecus gelada (assembly GCF_003255815.1). Classification (NCBI taxonomy): domain Eukaryota; kingdom Metazoa; phylum Chordata; class Mammalia; order Primates; family Cercopithecidae; genus Theropithecus; species Theropithecus gelada. Next base: position 43,335,241 of record NC_037684.1, on the reverse strand, counting down.
ATCATAACAACCATCCCTTACTGAAATCCAATCCTGTCTCCTTCATGGCCTCCAAAACTAAGGCTCATAACTTTGAGAAGTAGGTTATTATTTTTACCAGTTGAATCATAACAATATAGGTTTGTTAAACAGATTGACTAATGTATTCATTCATTTTCACACCACTCTAAAGATACTACCTGAGATTGGGTAATTTATAAACAAAAGAGGTTTAGTTGACTCCCAGTTCCACATGACTGGGGGGCCTCAGGAAACTTACAATCATGGTGGAAGGCAAAGGAGAAGCAGGCACCTTCTTCACAAGGTGGTAGGAGACAGCGAGAGTGAGTTAAGTGCCACACTTTTAAAACCATCAGCTCTTGTGAGAACTCACTCACTATCAGGAGCACAGCATGGGGGAAATGGCCACCATGATCCAATCTCCGTCTACCAGGTCCCTCTCTCGGTACATGCATATTACAGTCTCGATGAGATTTGGGTGAGGACACAGAGCCAAACTATATCAAGTAACATGCCCATGTCATACCAAAGGAAAACCAAATCCAGCTAAACCTAGCTCAAAGTTTCACAGCACTTTCTCTACATCCCAGTGTTCCCAGAACTTCCCTTGCAGGTAAAGTCTCATCTCTTGCCATTAGCATTTTACAGAAGCCAAAAAGACCTCATCTGTTCACCTTTCCTCAATTCTTAAGTTACTTTTACATATCCCATGCTCTTTCTTAAGAGGCTTCAGGCTAAAGCAGACTAAAAAAATAAAAGTCTAACAGGGCCAGGTATCTAACTGAGTTCAGTCATATTAACTCACCAAACACCACTTCATTTTGTGTCTACCTTCTTCAGACTGGATGACACCATCTGATTAGGAATACTAGCTGGATCCATCCCATTCAGCCAGTGACCTAGAATTGCCTTTGATCAAAAGCAAATGTGGTTTGTGGAACTGACTGTTTTTAGATGCCAAAAAACAAATACAATGATTTTTTTGGAGCTAGACAAACACTGGGAACGCTTACTAGCAACCACAAAGTTAGTGTATTTGATCTTCCATGCTTGACGTCAAGACAAGGTTTTTAAATATCCTAGTGTTTGGCTTGCTCTCAATTTAACATTTGAGATGTTTATAGATATTATAGTTAATAATGTTGACACATACAAGGAGAGGGGATCACTTATATGAAGAAAACATGCAGTTTTAAATAACAAACAAGACTGAAGTGCAGTACTTTTCAACCCTGACACACAACAGGCAGTAACAGGGGAGACTATTCTTTAAAAATGCAAATGCCTGATTCCCACCCAAGACCAATTAAATCAGAATCCCTGGGAGTGAATCAAATTCAGGAAGCAGTGTTATTGTTTTTAAATTTCTGGGATTGATTATAATGGACAACAAGTATTGAAAATGACATCAGAGAAGGTTCGAGACTGGTAATTTGTGTGCACATATCAGTTCTGATATTATTACCTGCATAGACTTTGATGAAACCCATAAATTCTACACCTTTATTTTCCTTACCAATAATGCGGCATAAATGGCACATATCACTTATTGGTGTTATGAGGATTAAGGCGAGATATGAAATGCACCTGCCACATAATAAGGGGTCAATAGTGTATCGTCATTCTAAGATTCAAACATTCTACTCATATTCTCTTAAAATTAAAGAACTTTATTTCTGAAATAAGAGAAGAGAGCATTCTTAAGAGGCCTAACTCATGAACTGCTCATCTGTTTCTGTTTTCCTTCTCTCACCGGGTGAGCGATCAGGAAATCCACTCTGCTTTCAGTTAATTTGAAATCAAGTCACTTTGCATTGAAGAACAAAAGAGAAAGGTGCTAACTCTGTGTTTATGTGATTTCTGGGCCAGAGGCAGAACACTTTGAGCATTCCCTTACCATCATATATGCTCTTTTCACAATCCTGAACAAAATAATCCCCTATTAACCACAGAATCAGGAGTGGGTAATGACTGCATCCAAATATTTTCTACAAAGTGACTGCTGACGATGAAACTAGAAGAATGCTAAGCACTTTGCACTCTTTCATTCATTAGTTCCCCACATTATCGTAGATATATCATATGTATGAGTTCAATTTCACCAACAAACTTCTACCAATTAGAAAGGGGCATATTCTGCATCTGAAGCCATATTTCTTTGATGCACAAACCCATTCTCTTAACAAATCAGTCACACCTTGAATTAAAAGAAACACAACACAGGAAGAATAAAATGCCCACAAGTCAACATCTTGCCTCCTAGGTTTTCTGCTTCATGGGTAAGCTAACCTATGCATTTATGGCTCTGTAGTGGTAGGAGTTCTCAAGTTTGTACGAAATGATCTCCAGGGATGATTATTAATATGCATATTTCCAGGTTTTCTCTGTTAGACATCCACAAACCTGAAGACTGAGACAGGAGCTCTGAACCTGCATTTACAGTATTCATTTTGGGTATCTCTAAGACATTTTATTTTATTATATTTGCTTTAAGAAATACCTTTCTAAATGATATTCTATAGATTTTATTTTATTGGTTGAAACTTACTGTCATAAAACAAAAGCCTCAGGTCAAAGTGGTCCTGCTATCTTCTTTTGTAAATAAAGTTTTATTAGAACACAGTCCCTCCTATTTCTGCATCATCTATGCCTGGTTTTATGACTGCACAGTTGATAAACACAACTGTGTTTTATTTCTGCACAACGCAAACAGAAAACATTTTCTATCTGGACACTTAAAGTTTACCAGACACTGTCCTAAAATGACTCTACTGCTAAATTTTGGCAAAAGTGTGGGGCACTGATTAATTTGGAAATATTTTCTATATCTAACATCATCTGAGTTGTTCAGCTTCTGGGATTCAATGAGTATATAAAAAATGTATGTTATTCATGAAAAACTTGTCATTCATTGTGTCGTGGAAAATGCTTGTCCGACAAGTACATAGATGAATTATATTATCTCCTTTTCCTACTTTTTGATTAGCTGCAAATTCAAAGGCAAGGGAAATAGACTTTTCTCTAACCCTAAGACCAAGAAAAGCAGGTGTTCTCATCAAATCTGCAAGACAAATGGAGAAAAATCTGAAGAATCCATTATAATTCCTTTTAATTTATTTATTTGAAAAAAAAAAAAAGTTAGTAAAGGCACAGACCTTTCCCTGTTGCCATACACTTAAAAAAAAAATCAAGACTGAGGAGAAGAGCCAGTTGACATTGGTAGAGGTGACTCCTTCCAATTGCTGACTATTAGGAAAGTTAACCCACCTCTTCCTTCCCAACCCATCATTATGTAAAGGAAATAGTTGCCACATTATGTCAAGTTCCTTTGGACCAGAGAGGGAGAAAGGGACAAATCATCAAGTCAGAGAAAAGAAAAGAAGATGAGTAAGAAGCAGTCAAGTGACCACAAGGTTGTAGTTTGAAGTATCAGAGAAAGACAATGACCAAGAAGATAAAGATTAATTTCCATTCAGAGACTACAAATGGCGACCTGACATGGTATAGGCATGCAAAGGATGCTCAATGTTTGTTGAATGAATGCACTTAGAAAAATAAAGTTGAGTTGAGGGTTCCAAAGAGAAAAGTAATGCAAGGAGCTTAAAGAAGGAAAATAAAAACATTATTTTTACACATAATCATCGAGTATCATATGAATGATCTCTAAGTATTTTCCCACTAGGGAAAATAAAAGCCCAAATTCTTCACTTCGAGCTCAGTTTCCTGGAAGAGTTAAAGGCTTGACCAGGTCTAGACTACATTTTATGTGCAGACCTTTGCCAGCTCCTCTGGCATAAGTGGCTGGGTTCCAGTGACTGCCGTTGCTCTCTCCACATTGGCTTGGTGTGTGCAGATTTCACCATCTGGTTCAACAGGAAGTATGTACTGTTTGCAGGATGCTATTGAGCTATTTTTAACAGCTAAGCTACATACAGGTATTTATGACTCTAGATCCAATTTGTAGAAACAAAATATTTGCCAATGTGAGTGCAACGAATATTTTTAACAGCCAACCATATGGTCTTGAGATGGAAATGGTCAGGGTGAACAACTGGAACAAGGCTCTTCCCTCAACACTGCAAAAGTCATCGTTTCCTTTTGCCAGGCTGTAGTGTCAGAGACTGAGAAATGGTCATTAGCTGGCAGAAGTGGGGCTCTTACCTGGAAGAAATGGTACTGATTTTTAAACACTATTTTTCATACCAAGGGGCTCATAGAGATCCTGTTTTTGTGTATATGAGAACTCAGAATCCTACAACGTTTGTGTTAGTCTTCTCCAGGGAACTGATAGGATGTGTGTGTGTGTGTGTGTGTGTGTGTGTGTGTGTAAAGACATTTATAAGGAATTTTGGTTCACATGATTATGGAGGCTGGCAAGTCCAAAATCTGCAGACCAGTGTCACAGTTTAGCTACAAAGAACAGACTCTGCTGCAGAAACAGGAAGAGCTGATGTCTCAGTTCAAAGGCCATGGGGCAGGAGAATTCTCTCTTACTTGGAAGAGGATCAGGATAATGGTCAATTAAACGGACTAGATGAGACCCATTCACATTAGGGAGGGTAATCAGCCTTATTCAGTCTATCAATTTAAATACTAATTTCATCCAAAAACACCCTCACCAAAATACTCAAAATAATGTTTGACAAAATATCTGGGCACTCTGTGGCCCAGTCAAGTCAAGTTAATGTGTGAAATTAAACATTACAGGGTTCATGCCAATTGGATGGTCAAGTAAGTGTTCTGGGCCCAATGCTGGGGCATATTGTTTAACCTCAGCAGAAACTTTGATTTTTGCATCGTAACCCACAACCAAACCATAAAAAAATGGATATTTTGAAAACAATTTAGCCAATTTACACTCCATGAGGTGATACAGAACATATAAACAGAACATATGAACATTTTCAGAGTTTTTTCAATCTTTGTCTTTTTTTTCTCCTTAATATTCAATACAACTAAATTTGAACAGTTTGTTGTTTTTTACACTCTTTGGGCTCTCTTACCTCTATACATTTTTCATGCTGTCCTCATAGCTTAGAAGACTCTATCCTACGTTTCTAGATAGATTATTCATTTCTTGGTTCATTCAGATTTGCAACTCAAATATTCATTTCTCCACTAAGAAACTTCTACACTTCTTCACTAAAAAACAAAAACAAAACAATTCTGACTGCATTGAAATACCACATATTATATTTCTACCTTTTGAATTCCATTTTTTTCTTTTTTCTTCTTTGATTTTTTTTAATATCCAAACTAAGTCTGTAAGCACTTTGAGAACAGAGATACTATATCTGTATATCTGTATATCTTTTCCAAGACCCAGCAGAGTGCCCTAAACCTAAGTACTCAATGAACATTGAATGGGTAAATGAATAAATAAATGTGAGTGAAAATGAAGTGAAAGAATGTTTTTCACTAAGCAGTTATCTTAATAAAATGTCACAAGTTTCCTTGATTTTCTTTTCATCCTCTGACTTGCATATGCCTCATGAATCCTGGCAAAGTTTTGGAAGGCATTCAGCCTGCCAGTTACTACAACTGCATAATCTTACCCACCCTTGCCATGTCCATCCTAAGTCACCATTAGAAATGTCTGTTTAACATTTTCATATTGCAACACAAGAGATAGCATATTTCACATCTGGTGAAATGAACTCATATAAAATCCATCTATGTCTCTTTAATTGGGTTATTTTGACCTTCAAGACATTCAGGCACATCTCCTACAACTAGCTGTGTTCAGTTAAAGGAATGTAAATTATAAAATTATAAGGACACATCTATTTGTCTTTTAAGTTTTTCAGATTCACGTTAAACTTTTAATTATCTGACAATATACTATTTTAAGTGTCCTCTTACTGCTTTTGAAAGCAAAGAGAAGATGCAAGGCCTCCTAATTCTTATATATAAGCAAGACACCCACAAGGACATGAGAACTATCTTCATTAAGTTTCGTTGGAAATTGAGGTTCTAATTTAATATTGAAGGTGCACTGGTGGCAGTACCAGAGGATTAAGGGAAATTATTCCTAGAATAAAACGATGGAAATTTCATTATCCACCTGATTTTGATCTTTGCTACCACTGAGCTAAATGAGAGAGTGTGAGAGAATATATATCCGTCCAGTTAGACATACATATTAGCTGTAACTGCAACTCATTTTGAATACATTTTCCAAGAACATCATAGGTTCTAGGTAGAGAATGATGTTAATTGCAGGGGCTCTCACATCATACCTTGAGGCACCTCAAGGTAGTGAGAAAAACATTAACCTGACTCAACCAATCCTCCATGCATCTTTGAATTTACAACATTGAGGAAATTAACATAAAATGAATCATCAGAAAAATGAGAGAAAATCCCTGAGACCTGGGGTTATGCAAATATCTCTTAAATCAAAAGATAATGCATAAAGAAAAAAATTGATATACTGGACTTCAGTAAATTTTTTCTTAATGTCCGCTTTTTAAAGGACATAGTTAAGAAAATGAAAAGCCAAGGCATTGACTGGGGGAAAAATCTATGCAAAATACTCATGCAATAAAGTTCTTTATCCAAAATATATTTGAACTTTTATCCAAAATAAATTTAAAATCTCTCAAAACTCAAAAATTTTTTTAAAAACCCAATGAGAAATGGGCAAGAGATTTGAACCGTTATTTAACTATAGAAAATATAGAGAGGAAAAATAAGTACATAAAAATGCTAAGTATCATTATTTTTTAGGGAAATGTAAACAATTAAAGCCATGATGAGCTACCACTACACATGCAATTAGAATTCGACAACAAGAGGCCGAGCGTGGTGGCTGAAGCCTGTAATCCCAGCACTGTGAAATGCCAAGCTGGGCTGATCACTGAGGTCAGGATTTCAAGACCAGCCTGGCCAATGTTGTGAAACCCTGTCCCTACTAAAAATACAAAATTTAGTCAGGCGTGGTAACACAAACTTGTAATTCCAGCTACTTGGGAGGTTGAGGCTGGAGAATCGCTTGAACCCAGGAGGTGGAGGTTGCAGACAGCCCAGATTGTGCCACTGCACTCCACCCTGGGCATCAGAGCAAGACTCTATCTTTAAATAAATAAATAGTTAAAAAATAAAGAATTCTACAACAGGAGAATAACCATAACAAGTGTTGGTAAGGATGTGGTGCTGTTGGAACTCTTATATAGGGTAAAAATCTAACATGATATAACCACTTCATGAAACAGTTTGGCAGTTTATGAGAAAGATCAACATACACATACTGTATGATCTAGCCATTCTACTCTTTGTATATACCCAATATAAATTTAAAATATGTCCATACAAAAATTTGTGCCACATTTTCATAGCAGCTTTATTTGAAATAATTAACAGTTGGAAATAATCCAAAGGTGATTACACAGGTGAGTGGATAAACAAAATTGTGAAATACCCATGCAATGCACTACGACTCAGCAATAAAATCCACTATTGATACACGCAACAACGTGGGTGAATATGAAAATATTAATGCTGAAGAAAAGAGGTCAGTCAAAAAAGACTACAGATCTTATCATTCCATTTGTATAAAATTCTAGAAAATGCTGTAGGATAGAAGGCATATCAGTGGTTGTCTAAAGATGTGGGAGGGAAGGAGAGTTAGGAAGGGAAATTGTTTATATCCCTTTATAATCCATAGAGGGAAACAACAACATTTTGGGGGTGATGATTATGCTAATTCCTTTATCGTGGCGGTTTCATTGATGTATAAATATGTCAAAACTTAGCACATATATGTATGTTAAAATTTATATCATGTATAGCACAGCGCAACTGTTAATATAATAAAAGATAATATTTGGGAGTTTTGGACTCAGGAATAACACATCCAGCCTACAAATTTTAGTGTTCGTGAAGCACAGGAATATATGAAAAACAGATATGTATAAAAATGTTTGAAAGGAATAAATAAGGCTGGAGACAAAACTGATGATAAATATCCTTTAAAATAAAAAGTGAATGAGATCAAATGTTTTTAAAAAGAAAACAGGAGAAGAGACGTGATGTGAAATTCAGGGAAGGTGATTTTTGAAATGACTCAGAAACTGTTGTTGGCAGTGCATGCTTATAAACGATTTTTAATCAACATGTAGAAAACTAAAGACAGATATGAAAGGTCATGCCTGCTCTGTTGATGACAATAAAAGACAAGACCCAAACCAACAAAAACAAAAACCCAGCATACTTCTGAATGGGCTTAGCAAGGAGTGATGGACTAAAGGAAGCTTTGGTGAACTGAATTCCAGAGAGAAACAAGCCCTGCATAAGTAAGCTAGAGTCACAGCAGCTTCCACACCTGCAGAAAGGCTCCTGGGTTGGGTACAAACACAAGGAGGAGCAGGTGCCTTGTAGACAAGGGATCCCTTTGGAGGGATGAGGAGAAATCAGCTACCTTACTTAACAGTGGGGGCTAGTAAAAAAAAAAAAAAAAAAAAGAATCTTAAAGAGCCTCAAACACAAAAACAAATCCATTAACCTGACAATAGCTCCATCCCAGCTGCAAATTTTGTGTGGTAAAAAAAAAAGCACTAATGGAGAGTGGGCTAAAGGGCAAAGAGAGCTCACACAGTCCTGTGCATTCTTGCAGTGCTTGGATTCCAAAGTCCTGCCAGAATGGAATCTAAAGACGAAATAGTATGTCAAACATCCCCGACACCATAAAAGGTGATAATATTGGTGGAGCTTTAGGGTTGTGGCTTGCCACAGATGAAAAAAAATCTAATAAGAGCTATGGCTCCCAGCCCTACTTTAGGAGGAATTCAAATGATGAACCCCTCACCTTAACCAAAGAGAATGAAGAGACTGGCAACTCCTTGATAAATGATATGCACAAATGATTTTTTAAAAGATTCTTTAGTCTCCACCGTTCTTTTACATAAAATGTTCAAATGTGGCCGGGCGCGGTGGCTCAAACCTGTAATCCCAGCACTTTGGGAGGCCGAGACCGGCGGATCACAAGGTCAGGAGATCGAGACCATCCTGGCTAACACAGTGAAACCCCGTCTCTACTAAAAAAAATACAAAAAACTAGCCGGGCGAGGTGGCGGGCGCCTGTAGTCCCAGCTACTCGGGAGGCTGAGGCAGGAGAATGGCGTAAACCCAGGAGGCGGAGCGTGCAGTGAGCTGCGATCCGGCCACTGCAGTCCAGCCTGGGAGACAGAGCCAGACTCCGTCTCAAAAAAAAAAAAAAAGTTCAAATGCAATAAAAAATGATGACACATTGAAAGGAACAAGAAAATGTAACCCTTGAGTTGAAATCAAGGAAGAGCAGTCAGTAGAACGAGAAGCACATGTGACTCAGTCATCAGAATTAAGAGATAAGTAAATAAATAAATAAATAAATAAATAAAAATACAAAATAATTTATGAGAAAAGATGAGTGTAATAAATAGAGTATTTCAGGAAAGAAATGGAAACTAAAAATGAACTGAATGGAAATTTTAGAACTTAAAAATATATTTGTTTGAATGGGCTATTCACAGCATAAATGCTGAATAAGAAAGCATCACTACAGTTGAAAATAAATCAATGGAAATTGCCAAAAGTAAAGAATAGAGACACAGATGTTTTAAAAAGATAATCGGAACATCAGTGACCTGTGCGGTAATATCAAACAGTCCAACATACAGAAGATGAGAGACAAAATGGAGTAGAAAAGAAAAAATATTTGAAGAATTGATCAAAATTTTCTAAATTTGATGAAAAATATTAACACAGTTCAAAAAGTTTCATGAACATAAGCAGAATAAATACAAAGTAAATCAGATCTAGGCAAGTTGCTGAAATGCAATGATAAAAAATCTTTTTTTTTTTTTCAACTTTTAAGTTCAGGAGTACAAGTGCAGGTTTGTTAACTAGGTAAACCTGTGTCATGGGAGTTTGTTGTACAGATTATTTCATCCCCCACGTGTTAAGCCTAGTAACCATTAGCTGTTTTTCCTGATCCTCTCCCTCCTCCCATCCTTCATCCTCTGAAAGGCCCCTGTCCTGTTCTTCTCTATGTGTCCTGTGCTCTTATCATTCAGCTTCCACTCATAGAATTGAGAACATGCAGTATTTGGTTTTCTGTTTCTGTGTTTGCTGAGGATGATGGCCTCCAGCTCCATCCATCTCCCTGAAAAGAACATGTTCTCATTCTTTTTTATGGCTGCATAGGATTCCATGGTGTACATGTACCACATTTTCTTTATCCAGCCTATCATTGATGGGCATTTAGGTTGACTCCATGTCTTTGCTATTGTGAACAGTGCTGCAATAAACGTATGCATACATGTGTCTTTATAACAGAATGATTTATATTCCTTTGGGTATACACTCAGTAGTGGGATTGCTGGGTCAAACGGCATTTCTGTTTTTAGGTCTTTGAGGAATCACCACACTGTCTTCCACACTGGCTGAACTAATTTACACTCCCACCTACAGAGTATGAGCATCCCCTGTTCTCCACAATCTCACCAGCATCTGTTATTTTTTTGACTTTTTAATAGTAGCCATTCTAACTGGAATGAGATGGTATCTCATTGTGGTTTTGATTTGCATTTCTCTAATGATCAGTGATGTTAAGCATTTTTTCATATGATTGTTGGCCATATGTATGTGATAAAGAAAAAATTTTAAAAGCAGCTAAGGAGGAAATCTATATTTTACATGCAGAGGAACTCTGATAGCAATAACCATATTGTCACTCATCAGAAACAAGGCTAGCCAGAAGATAATGAAACAACAATATGAACATGCCAAAGCAGAGAGGAGGAAAAACAAAACAAAACTTTGTCACTCTAGAATTCCATGTCTAGCTAAGAGAACCTTCAAAAAGGAAGGCAAATTGAAGATATTTCACATAAACAAAACTTGAGCAAACCTGTCACCAGTCTACCTGAAGTACAAAACATATACAGGAGTTTTTTCAGGCTCAAGGGAGCTCATACTGGTGGAAAACCAGGCACTGGAAATACTTAATAGGTGAATAAAGATAGAAAAGTCCATTTTATCTTTTTTTTTTCTTTTTTAAAGGTAACTTACTGTTCTAAAGCAAAAATAGCAACAATGTACTATGGGGCTTACACCATATGTAAAGTTAATTAAATCAGTAAATAAGTAAGTAAATTCAGTAAGTAAATAAAATTTGTTGTAAATTAATGACAACAGTAGCACAATGGATAGAGGTGAAGTGTAGGTGACAATATACAATGTAATGATAATTAATGACAGATGAGAATAAATTAATTGTGCATATTGTAATTTTGACATCATATACAGAGAGAGAGAGAGAGAGAAAACAGACAGGAAAAACAGGCATCTTAAAAATTTAAAGCAAAGAAAATGAGGCTAATAACCTAGTAGATGAGATAAAATGGAAGATTAGAAATATGGGATTCATGGCCGGGTGTGGTGACTCACACCTGTAATTCTAGCACTTTGGGAGGCCGAGGCGGGTAGATCACCTGAGGTCAGGAGTTTGAGACCAGCCTGGCCAACATGGTGAAATCCCGTCTCTACTAAAAATACAAAAATTAGCTGGGTGTGGTGACGCATGTCTGTAGTCCCAGCTACTTGGGAGGCTGAGGCAGGAGAATCGCTTCAACCTGGGAGGTGGAGGTTGCGATGAGCCGAGATCGTGCCACTGCACTCCAGCCTCAGCAACAGAGTGAGATGTCATTTCCCCCTCACTGGAAAAAAAGGAAAGAAAGAAATACATGATTCATCCAAATGTAAGACTCTAGCTCATTAGTTTCTAATAATTTTTATAACTAAAAACATTGCATGTCACTCGAATTTATACTCAACTCATCAAAAATACTGATGATTTGACAATTCATTAGAAGCCTTTTAAATCCTTTGGCTTTTCTGAGGTACACAGAATAATGTGTTAATTTGTTTATGAATCCAAATTCTAAAATATGCAAGCAGAACTCTGACTTTCTACTCCATGTCCTAGGAAATGGAAGTGACTTTACAGGCAAGCAAGTCCTTCATAAGATCTACTAATGCTACATCTCAGTAAAATAGATCTCATCATGGTTTAATCCTTTTCCTATTTGGTATTAGGAGGGAAAAGTACGGTTTTGATTATTTCTTTTTAAGTTGTTCTTTGGGAGGGCACCAACATCTTATTCCCAGAAAATGGACAAAATACATCCAACTGTAGGCACTTTTTTCCTACATAAATTGAATTGTGGCTTATTTGATTTACAAAATTTTTAAAGGAAAAAAAGACAAATACACTGTAGCTACAAAACTAGTTTTTAAAGGATTGAAGGGAAGTAGCCTCAGAATAACCCTAAATGTTCTTTTGATGGTGCATTCCCAAGGAAAATTTTTAAAAAATAAATAATTGTATATGTATTTGGTTAGTGCAAAAGCTGATTGTCTTTTCAGACATCCTTCTTGATGTGGTTGGAAATTGGAACAAGTTTGGAAAGCAATTTGACATTTTACAGCTTAGATATTTCCTCCTTTGCTTTCTACTTTCAGAAATGGAACGCTTCATGATAGAGAGAACAGCCAGAGGCATGAAATTCAACCAGGAATAAATATTTTAAACTACAGGTAGCCTGTACCCTTCTGAATTATATCTCTTCATATGTTTTGTGCATTTCCTTCCCTTGTCATTCTATCCAATTTCCTTTGAAATGTATAGCAGGGCACAACAAAGAAAATGTTTTACAGTATTTCCAAAGGTACCAGTGAAAAATATGTTTTGTATATTCACTACTGTACTTTGATTTTTTTGGTTGAACCAGGAAAATTACACTGAGTTGGTGGTTTTTCTGTTTTGTTTTGGTACAAAATTACTCTTTCCAAACAAGACAAGAGGAGATGAAAGAAAACGATGTTCTATTAACGTAGTATTATTCCTTTAAATAATCATCAGAAGAAATGTCTAAAGTGTTTGTGGGGAAGTAAAAATTGCACCCTACATTACTGAGGATTTTGCATGCCAGAAAGCTTAACTTACTTACCATCCCATTCAAATACCAAACAAGAACCCATGGAAAATGTTCAACTTCCGCAAGGGGAAAGTCAATTTCAGTGATTGAATGGGCCAGGGACTTGTCCAGTTTTTGTTACTGCAACCAAAATGTACTGCAGATGTGTCTTTTTTATGTTAGCAAGGCCTTTCTTTCTAGTACTTGAGCAGATTTAACTGAGCCATGAAGCTCTTTCAAGGATTTCTCCCCGTCAAGTATTCCAGTTGCTTCATTGAGAACAAAAGCGGTGAGTTAGCATTCCTTTATAACCTCAGCATGTGTCTGCCCATCCAAGGGCCAGCCAAAACCATCTCTTCACACCTTCCTTAAAAAAGGTTTTTTAAGAAGAAAATAATGGAATTTATCGTATTTTTTAAACCTAATGAATGAGAACATATTTGTTATTAAAATTATTCCACTGAGCTACATGGATAACACTAAAATAATAACGTGATAACAATAACCACATTTTGCTCCATACTTTATTCTAGAGACTGAACCACCTCTGAATACATTTGCTTCGTTTCTCAACACTCCTCCGTTTTACAGATGATTGAATGAAACCTCGGGGAGGTAAAGCAACTTACTCAACCAAGTTCATAAGTGGCAAAGGCTGGACTGGTCCTTCAATGTGTCCAATTCCAAAGCCTGTGCTTAAATTGAAATTTAATGCAGAAACTCCAATCACCTTGATATGTTCTTACACTTTGTAGAGACTAACAGCCTGTTTAGATTAGGACAAACCATCAAATGTCACAAGACAGAATTTCCATTTTATCCGTGAGAAATTAAAGAATTTTTAACTTATCATATTTCCTGCTTTAATTGCATCTGATTCTGATTGCTCCATTATTCTGTCTCCACTTTGTATAAATATACACATTCTGCAGTGCAGAGAAATTAACTCAGACTCAGTTCATTTGGAATTTGTGATAATTTGACTGAGACTGGATGGGTTTAAATTAACTTTCCTATTATCTATGAAAAAAGAACTTTTGAAGAAAGCTAATACTATGAAAATGGTTTCCTGAAGTTTAATCTACCTAAGAAAATATAGCAATTCTCAAGAACCTGGCAGCTACAATTTGCATATAAATGATTAGTTCTCAAATATCTCATATGAAGTTATCAAAGACGGTTCCAAAACCTTGTCAGCACTCAAATATTAGTTCAAGTTACCCTAAAGAACTTTCAAAAATAAAATTAAAGAGGTCACCTATAAAAACACAAGCTGTCCCCATTCCCAATTATTTTCAATTGGTAAAAGTGTTTTACAAATTCACTTGTTCTCTATGTTGCTTGTTTTCAAGTCATGTCTTGTGACCATCTTTGGAATTAGTGTGTGTAGCCTTTAAAAAGCAGGAGTAGGTACTTCTAAAAATTTTACTGAGACATAACAATTGTATATATTTAAGGGTTACAGGTTTTGTTTTGTTTTTTTGGTAGAGACAGAGTTTCGCTATGTTGCCCAGGCTGGTCTCAAACTTCTAGCCTCAAGTGATTCTCCCGCCTCAGTCTTCCAAAGTGCTGGGATTACAGGCCAGAGCTACCATCCCCAGCCCACATGTGACATTTTGATACACACACACAATGTATAATGATTCAATCTAAGTAACTGGAATATCCATCATCTCAAACATTTATCATTTATTTCTTAAGAACTTTCTCATTTATTAAGAACATTCCAAATCATTTCTTATGAGTGATCTTGTTTGTTTTCATTTTTTTTAACCTAAGAATTTGACTAAGAGACAAAGATTCTAATCAGGCTCTGCTTTTAATGCAGTTAGAATTCAGGCAAATTATTTTGTTCCTAAATCTATTTCCAGTAAAAATAGATAAACTACCCAACTTACATGCAGTGGAAGAAATAAATGATATTAAGCAAATGAAAGAATTTAACACTGGACCTGGCATATTAGTAACAGCATCATGAGGGGGAGTTTGCTTCTCTCCATCCTTCCCTTGTACACTATACAAATCTCAGCATCCACGTGCAAGAAAGATGGTTGTACCGTGACTGACCTACAAGTGCCAGATGATGTATCTACCACCTGGTGTCTGGCTGTGTCTTCCTCCCTGTCTCAGTTCAAGCCCTGTCCTGCCCCTTCTCTGTCCCAAACATGCCCTCTGGAAAGGATTCTCAATGACTCAGAAGGGTCTCGGAGTCTTCAAGAAAGAACAAATCGTAGGTTCTAGAACTAAAATATAACGGCGAAAATGTAGTGATACAATCATGGAGGAATTCCTGACAAAGCTGTTCCCCTGTTCTAAAGTTCAGGTCCCAGGCACCATGAAAAAAATGAGGAAAGGGAAGCATGAAACTAAAAGCCATTTCAGGGAAAAGCATGATTCATTTGCTGCCTGGGACCCCGGGGGCTGTGATAGAAACTGGATCTTTCCTCTTGAGGCAGGCCTAAGGGATTAGTTAAGTTGTGACCATCCACATCCTGCCAATCAGATGAGAGTCTGATAATGAGGTTCAGTCTGCAAACCCTCCCCCTACCTTATTTTTTATTTTTATTTTTTTTAGACACGGTCTCATTCTGTCACCAGGCTGGAGTGCAGTGGCACAATCTCCAGCTCACTGCAGCCTCCTCCTGGATTCCAGTGATTCTCAGGTTCCTAGCAAATCCCAAGTAGCTGGGTCTACAGGCGTGCACTACCATGGCCAATTAATTTTTTTGTATTTTTAGTACAAACAGGGTTTCACCATGTTGGCCAGGTTGGTCTTGAACTCCTGGCCTCAAGTGATCCGCTTGCCTGGGCCTCACAAAGTGCTGCAATTACAGGCATGAGCCAGCTGTACCTGGCTTCTGCAACCTTTTTAAACAGACACTTCCAGAATCTGGGAAGTGTTGTTCATGCCATTGTTATCAGGATGCATGGCAGATTCATGAAGAAGTTTATAAAGATGTAGACATGCAATGTGGTTTGTGCTTCAAAATTCTGGGATGTATGCATAAGGACAGACATTAGGATGAGTCAAGGAGAGCTTATTTTCATGTCAATTTGAACAATTACGACACCTGCCAGTGAAGTTATAAAAGCTGCTCTTCCCTAGGGTAAGAAGCCAATATGAATAGGGTAAAAGGCAGCAGACTAGAAATCAGATGCTTATAGGATGTCATTCACATTAAGCTTTGCAATCAATGTAATCGCACTGAGGTAGGAACTATTATCATCACCATGTTCATCCTCCTTCCTCCATCCATCCTCCTGTATCATCATCATCGTCATATTTGATCTACAGACAACATGGTGAAGAATTCAAAACCTTGAATCCTGTAGGCCATAAGCTCAAATTCCTGTGGCTGGCACTGTAAGAACACTTTGGGTTTAAAGAAGCAGGCCTGGCATTTGAACTTGCTTCTGTCAATCATCACAGCTATGTCTGTGGGTACATTGGATATTGTCTTACAACATCAGTTTTCTCTGAAACATCAGAGGCTTAATGGAGAGAATAAATGCACAAGATCTACAACTGTGTCTCACACAAAGAAGATACCCAAGGAAATATTCTTTCCACTTATGCTCACCCCTGCTAGCTGCCTTTTTCTCTTCCAGTGCACAGAAGAATTGTGAAAGGAATAGGAGTTGACGGCATACAATAGTATTGCTGCCAATGCTCAAAGTTTGGAGGCCCAGTCTTCCTCTTTAAAACACTCAAGGAGAGTAAGAAAAGAGATTGTATAAACAGCTCTGATTTTCCTGTCTCTTGCTGCACTTCTGAATTTCACCAGTAAAGAAGTCCGAGAGCCAGTGCAAACTGAAACTGCTTTCTGATCTGTGATCCAGCACAAACACAGGGACCAAATTATATTTCCAACCAATCAATCCAGGTCCTCTGAAAAGGAAAAGCATTTCCCTAGACTGATGAATGAACTCAAATTAAAAGAGAATGCTTTACATTGACAGGTGAGCCAAGGAATTCACAAACCACAAGACAGGGCAAAAGTGTCTACCCCCAGGATAACCCTGATCCGCTCTCAAAGCATGAAAGAAAAGATGTAGTACAATGCTTTCAAAGAGCAATTTTAAGGTACCTTTATAAGGGACTATCTACAGACATCTTTAAATAGAAACATCGGGACCTCAAGAAACATAATTTATCATATCCATTTTTGTCTATAAAAAGGATTCTTTGGCAGTCTGCCACAAAATCAACATATTCATATCACTCGGGATCTATTAATCTGACAAAATGTCAGCAATACAGAATGATTTGGGGCAGATATTTGGCAGCAAATATAAATACCTCCAGACTAATGTGTGGAGTTGGTGGTGGGGTGAAGGAAGATTCTGTTGGAATCTTTATAAGCTCAAATATCTGGCACTTATAAAATTTTCCTACTTGGCTACCTAGGGAGGAATAATATTAGTAGGACCATTTGTACAGAAAGATACGCTGCTTAGCTCTTTTCAAAAATTTTTGTGGCCGAGTACGGTGGCTCACGCCTGTAATCCCAACATTTTGGGAGGCCGAGGTGGGTGGATCACCTGAGGTCAGGAGTTCGAGACCAGCCTGGCCAACATGGTGAAACTCTGTCTCTACTAAAAATACAAAACCTAGCAGGGCATGCTGATGGATGCCTGTAATCCGAATTGCTTGGAAGGGTGAGGAGGGAGAATCTCTTTAACCCTGGAGGCAGAGGTTGCAGTGAGCCAAGATCTCACCACTGCACTCCAGCCTGGGCAATAGAGCAAGACTCTGTCTCAAAAAAAAAAAAAAAAAAAAGTAAAACCTAGAATGTTACATAATAATTGCAGTAAAATCAGAACATAAAAATATCCAAAAACTAAAATGAAATAACCTGCAATACAACTAATCCAGAAGTAACAACTATTGTCATTTTGGTGTATATCCTTCCAGATAGTTTATATGTGTAACTATCTAGATTTCATTATTTATTACTAATGTGTCACCGTATGTGTCTTACAAAAATGGAATCTTACTATATATACTCTTTTTCAACTAGCCACTCAAGACCATCATAGAAAACAGAAAATTCAAATAAATGAAAAAGAAAATGTTTTAAATCACCCAGTTCTCCAGTACTTGGTATCTGTCTTCTCTAATATTTTCAACATATTTTTAATACGTTGACTAAAATATTTTGTATAAATGTCATTATTCTATAAGACATGTTGTGTTACCTCACTTCCTCATTAACCCTAAACAATCTTTCATGTCAAAAAACATGAGTATATGTTATCATTGTTGATGGGCTACTAGTCCATCCTTGAATAAATTTTGCATTTTTGGAAAAGATTTTTAGGTCAGGAAATACATAATTCACCCTCTACAAAATACTATCAGATAGCAAGCATTTCCCCATCACCATATATAATTCACCCTTCTACAAAACACTATCAGATAGCAAGCATTTCCCCATCACCATATATAATTCACCCTTCTACAAAACACTATCAGATAGCAAGCATTTCCCCATCACCTAGCCAGTGTTGGACCCTATCATTCATTTTTATCATTGTCAGTTTCATAGAAGAAAAATGCTAAGTGTTTGCTAAATAAATCAAAATTCACCCCAAAAGATGTCCATGTTCATATGTTTAACAAATGCTTCTACAGCCTTTGCTGCTTTAATTGCAATAAAATGCTTTTGTACCCAAGCATATCGTTCTAATACTCAATAGCTATTAATTAATGTAGTTCTCTTAACAACCTGATAAGATAGGTGTCGTGATAATTTTCTCCATTTGATAGATGGGAAAACCAAAGTATGAAAAGCTGAGGTGACTAGATCGGGAGGATACAACTAGTAAGCAAGGGAGCTGGAATTCAGATCAGGCAGCTTCTGACATTTACCTCCAAATTTTGACACTT
Organism: Theropithecus gelada; assembly: GCF_003255815.1. Taxonomy (NCBI): domain Eukaryota; kingdom Metazoa; phylum Chordata; class Mammalia; order Primates; family Cercopithecidae; genus Theropithecus; species Theropithecus gelada. The sequence goes on along the minus strand of NC_037684.1, from coordinate 43,316,395 downwards.
GGGTCCCTCACCCTTGTCAAATCTCTTCACAAACTGATCTCTTTTAGCGTCAGCAAAGCACTTACCAAATATTCCTCAGTGGATTTTCCCTTAAATGACAATATGGTTTGTCTGTGTCCCACCCAAATCTCATCTTGAATTGTAGCTCCCATAATCCCCACGTGTTGTGGGAGGGACACCATGGGAGGTAATTGAATCATGAGAGCAGGTTTTCCCCATGTTGTTCTCATTAGAGTCCGTAAGTCTCCCGAGATCTGATGATTTTAAAAAGGGCAGTTCGCCTGCACACGCTCTCGTGCCTACCACTGTGTAAGATGTGACTTTGCTCCTCCTTTGCCTTCCGCCATGATTGTGAGGCCTCCCCAGTCATGTGGAACTGTGAGTCCATTAAACCTCTTTTTCTTTATAAATTACCCGGTCTCCGGTATTTCTTCATAGCAGTATGACAATGGACTAATACATGTGATAACAATGCCCTAAGACCACAAGAGAAGCTTGGAAAGTAAACAGCGGACAAAAATGACTATGATGACTATGATTGGGTTACAAAATGATATATTACCCCTGGGACTGGGTTACTGTCACTCTGAGCAAAATTCAGGGTTCTGTTTGCAAATAAAAAGTCAGAGTTGTAGCGATGGCTGTTGAGTAACCAAGAAAAGGTATCTGCCACCACAGGTGGCAGACAGTGTTCAGTGTCAGTGCTCAGTGTCAGCAGTGACAGGTGCACATCTTCTTCTGGCCTGGGCTGCAGTGACAGCAACAGTGGACAGTGGTGGCAAACAGAAAGAGGAGTCTCTATCCAAGAACACAGGGTCCTCCAGCTCAAGAAGAACATATCAGAGTTTTGGTTCCAGTTTCAGGATGAATGAAAATGGGACTTGCCTTTTGGTATAAGCCAGTTCTATGCTGTGTGTGCAACAGCCCAAATGGAGGAATGAGGCTCTCACAGAGTATGGAGAGCCTGAGAAAGGGCAGACCCGGAGATGAATCACACTAGTACATGGAAAGGCTAGAATGGCACACAGCAGAAGTACCACCAGTGAGACATTAAACTGGAAATAAAGGCAGTGTCCTAAATGTTATGCTAAACTAAAGACAAAACCAAGAATCAGAATCTTGTAGATGGTTCAAGGATGACATTCAGAAGCCTAAACTTGGCTGAGTGTAAGAAGAGACATGTCTTAAGTTCAGATATTTAAATGGGCCACAGTGAGAATTTTAATGTACGCAGAAGGCACAGGTCAAAATCTTGGGTCTTCAATGTATAGGAGAAAGGAAGTACAAGAGAATTCCAAGCAGGAACAGCATCTCAAGTTCAAAGACAGGTACATCTGCATACTAATGTAGACCAGAGCTGTGTGCCTACTGTCCTAGATCGTCAATAACCAATAAAGTCTAGATAACGTGAGCTCCTTTCCAGGGCAAGGCAGGGCTCTGCAGATGGGCAGCAGGGCTTCCTTCCAGGGAATGTTCTTCTTACTCAGTGCTCACTGCACCCATGTGCTTGCTGAGGCTCCTGTAGGTTGCAAGGCTGGATGACTTATTCAAATGATGCAGGCTTTTCAAAGCTGTGAGCTGGAATTCACTGCAGTGTCCTTTTCATTTGCACTCTTGCTTGCTCAGTCTTACATAAAACCTGATTACACAAACCTATTTTGCTATTCAAGGTGCAATCTGCTGCCCAAAGCCCTAAGGAGTTTTCTTCATGCTTAACCAGTAAGGAACTAAGGAACTTAAGCAAATAGATTAATGAAATGATGTGCCTCTTTCTCCAATCTTAGGTCATTAAAGCTATATAGTAACTAAACAAATCATAATTATGGCAAGATCTTTGTGCCTGAGTGAGAAAGAAAATCCAGATCCTAAAGAGGCATACACACAAACACACATGCACACACACACATACACACACACAAACCCGTACATACACTCTTGCTAATTTAAGCCAGCAGGGACGCTTTTCTTCTGTCACTCACCCTTCCATACTTTACTTTTAACCTTTAAAAGATCAAAATATGTTTCTTACTGGAAAATGTAAAAATAAATCCATAGAAATGTCCCCCATGATTGAAAACAGAAGCTGGCCATAACACATCCTCGTTGGAAAATAAAAGAAAAAAAAAAAAAAAACTAATGGAAAGTCAAATGAAATGGAACACCACCAATGCATTTTATCAACTGCATGTTGAGAAACCACACCCAACACATTTTATCAAAGGAATGACAGACACGCTGGACTGTTAATTACCTACAGGTTTCTCTTCTAAATTTATATCCCTCCTGGGACAAAGGCTGAATGAAGAATATGCTGGCAACAGAGAGAGTGGTGGGGAGGAAGGTGGGTTAGCCAGTGACTCAAAAATCCATGAACCTTCATTTCTTCATCTCTAAATGAGCCAAAAACCAACATGCCTACATAGAGTGGGGTTGGTACAATATTGGCAAGGTTATGTTCTTACAATCAAAACAACCTGCTATCAGCCCTGAGGTTGGCTTATTTTTGTTGTTTTGCCTCCAGTTCTAAAGAAAAGTCAAGGGAAAAAAGAAGTCATGAAAGTCTAGATTAGTCTCATGAGAGCCGCACATAGCTTATTTTTACTCTATTCTGTCTCTACTACTTGGGGACTAATCTTGGTTCCAGAGGAGCCAAAAAAAAAAAGTCATTCATTCCTTCATAAAGTCATTCATTCCTTTTCTTTCTTTTTTCTTTTTCTTTTCTTCCTTTCTTTCTCTCCTTCCTTCCTTCTTTCCCTCCCTCCCTCCTTCCTTCTCTTTCCCTCCCTCCCTCCTTTCCTTCCTTCCTTTCCTTCCTTCCCTCCTTCTTTCTTTCCCTCCCTCCCTCCCTTCTTTCCTTCTTTCTCTTTCCTTCTATCTCTCCCTCCGTCCTTTTCTTCCTTCCTTCCTTCTTTCCTTCGTTCCTTTCTCATTCTCTCTCTTTTTCCTGAATTCCCAGAAATAAGCAGAATTTAAAAATCAAAGTAAGAATGATAATGGTCTTTTGAGGATATTTATTTATGGTTGATAACAACAGCAACTTTTGCCAATGGCTGTGAATTTGGGGAAGAGTGCAGCTGAAAAGCCGAGCAAAAAGAACAGTGTTTATACATGCGGGTGAATGCGGGTGTGTGGTGCAGGGAGAAGACAAGGAAGGAGAAAGTGATATAAAAATCTTGCTCATTGCGGATCTATAATTAGTATTCATTCAAACAATGGAGTCTAACAGAAGGTGTTAAGCCTGGGGGGCACTGGAGTTTTGTTATGCAAACATCTCTTTATCCATCATGGTTAGCATTATTACCAATGCACACTCTAACTGGTTTTTGGAACATAATGTGAGAAATTCCTTGAGAATATCTGATAATTGCAATCATAAGGAAGTGTGAAATATGGATTTTTTATGGAAAACCACAGCACACTTCATTTTTCCTCCCTTCTGGGAGAGGGGGAGAGACATCTAACTCTCAAAGTGACTTGATTCTAAGGTCAGGAAGAAGTTTTCTGTCATTTCTCCTTTCAAACAGACCTGTACAAGTATCTCTCAATTTTTCCTCTTAAGAAGGGGAGGCTCTGTGGTCTCTGCTCTGTCTGGGTTTATCAGGTTGGCCTCTTGCTTGGAGCAGATATAGCTTCCATCAGTGGGAGCGGGAAGTTGGGCGCCGTGGGATGGAAGCAAAAAAGGCGCAGCCAACAACAACAATGGAACTTTGTGTCAACACTGTCCTGTGCTGATGTGAATGAAATATAAATATTGCACAGTAAGCCCTTTTTTAAAATTCTTCAAAATATTACACTCTTACATTACGGATGGCTAAGTGGAGGCAGCAGCCTTCTGTTTCATCCCAGCAGAAGTTAATAGTAGTCCAGGAGCTGGAAAACCAACTTCAGAAATACTTAATGTTTAGATCCACTTAGTGGTTGGAAAAAACAACTTTAGAAAAAAAAAAAATGTTTAAGAGCTGCTCCAGCAAGTGGAAACAGCAATTCCTTGTAAACAAATCTTTAACATGAAGCTATTTCTCAGTGGCGGAAAACCTAACTTCATAAAGTTGGATTTCTGAGATTTTTTTTTTCAGCTCCTCAGAGACTACAAAAGTAACCACATTCTGTCAGTCGATGCGTCAAGTAAACAAATGCGAACGAGAGATTTTTCCATATCCTATGTCAACTAATTGTGTGTTGGATAAAGCACATGTGAATCTTAGATGCATGTTAACTGTGGGGAAAATCATAAAGAAAATTAGTTATGATAAAAAGCATGCATGCTTTCAGCTCCGTAAGCTACTCCATGAGGGACATGGACAGTTTTAAATGTGATGTAAGCAATTTGGGGGCTGTTTCCAGATGCATCTCTCCCTTTCCAGCTACCATAGTAGTTCTAATTAACCATGTCAGTCCTGAAGTACTGGATCTGACTGCAAGTTGAAAATTCTCCGCTCCTCCCACTACCAGATCACAGAGAAGCAGGGCGGTGTCATGAGACAGGCCAGACCGCAATTAAGAAATCATGCCCCTAACCCCTGTCTCTATGCACAATAGAAACAATTCAGGTTTATACATTGAATGGCACTAGGATAGAACTCCTTGCCAAAAATATTGAAATTCTACGATTAGACATTAACACTACTCAATTTTGCCAAAGAGCTACTCTTTAATGGAAAATATCCTTAGAAATGCCTTCATTAGGTTGTAGCAAAAATTTCTTGTTCTACCATTGTGCTAGCTCTACCACTTTTCTGCTAAGTAAACAAGAGCAGGTTATATAACCTAGCTGTGCCTCAGTTTTCCGATCTGCAAAATAGGGCAATAATACCTACTGCATACTATTTGTGTAAATAATAAATAAGATTTATGTAAGAAGCATTGAGCATAGTGTCTGACATGTAACAAGTGCTCAATACAAGAAGGATGATGTTTCCTGAATTTATTTAATCAGTTGTTTTTAGAAAGTATGCTTAGTTCTCAAAGAAAATGAGAATTTTTCTGGAAAATTAGTCAGGGAGTTAGGGAGAATTGCCTGTCTTCAGTTCAGATAAGCGGTGTTCAATGTGGTGAACCCAAGTTAGAACCTCTGTTTTATTATCTGAGCTTGAATTTCCATTTTGTATACATATTGCATATGTTTACATAGCAGCACACCTATATCATATATGAGTAAAGCAAGCACATATTGTGTACTGTTTTTTTTTTTTTTTGTTTCAATGGGAACAACATGTTTGGAGATGGGAGACATCCAGATAGCAAACACAGGTCTTTCGTACTGAGGAACACAAAACAAAGAGGGAAGGAGGTACTGAGATGTAAGTGTTGGGTGACAGTCCTAGAACCCAAGGAAAGAAGCAAGTTCAAAAATAGACTCATTGGAGGTTCAGATGGGTCAGGGTCTTAGAGATTATTTTGTTCTGTACCCCTGGAGCTAGAAACCCAAGTTTCAAGGCTGAGAAGTGATGCATCCAAGATCATTCAAGAGTAGAGGTGGGCATTGAGCACAGATGTGCTTAATCCCATTCCCCGGCTATCTTTCATTACCTCATTTTACCTAGTCATTCTTTGACCTAGGACTGTTTTTATAAACAAACAAACAATGAAATGGTTCTTAAATTTTAACTTGTATCAGAATCACTTGGTAGACTTGTTAAAACATCGGTGGACCCTTCCCCAGTATGTCTGATTCAGTGGCTTTTAGGTGAGGCCCAAGAATTTGCATTTCTAACAAGTCCCCTGGTGACCATGGATGTGATGCTGGTCTGGCGACTCCACTGCCACAATCACTGGCATGTGTTTCGAAGTTAGCTGCCTATCACTGGCCACAGATCTTTGAAATTAAAATAATTCTACTTTAGAAGCCCAGCTAGCATCAGATTTTTTTTTTTTTTTTTAATTTATCGAGACAGCCTCCCTCTGTCGCCCAGGCTGGAGTGCAGTGGCACAATCTCAGCTAACTGCAACCTCTGCCTCCCAGGTTCAAGCGATTCTCCTGCCTCAGCCTCCCAAGGTAGCTGGGATTACAGACACATGCCACCACACCTGGCTAATTTTGTATTTTTAGTAGAGACGGGGTTTTACCATGTTGCCCAGGCTGGTCTCAAACTCCTGACCTTCTGATCTCAGGTAATCCACCCGCCTTGGCCTCCCAAGTGCTGGGATTACAGGTGTGAGCCACTGTGTCCGGCCAAGATTCTTAAAATAATTTTAATTCAATTCTAATAGAGTAAATGGTGTGGTGGGGAAAATTTATTTCTGATGAGAAAGAGAAAGGAATGAAGAAAAGGAACTTCAAAGTATCGGACATGCACTGTAGATGGGGCATTTTATAAGGTGCTATAGATACAGCAGTGAGCACAATAATCCTTTGGCTGCTATTGTGGAAAACAGACAATAAGCAATATATATAAATAAACCGTATGCTATGTGGAAATGATTAGTGCTAGGGAGGAAGATGACAAAGGAGAGAGGAGTAAATAGGGGGCATGCAATTTGAATTCTATGGTTAGGGAGGACCTCACTTAGGAGATGCAGTAAAGCAATGAGGAAGTTGCCCTGTGACTATCTAGGTGAAGACTATTCCAGGCAGAAGAAACAGGTCTGAAGGCCATGAGGTAGGAGCTTGCCTAGCGTGCTTGACCGAGAGGCAGAGGGGCACTGGCTAGAGAGGAGCTCACAGGTCCCAGAACCAAAGATGAGATCGCAAAAGCAGGCAAAAAGGGTTGCAGGAGAGGAAGCAGATCATTGGCACCTTGAAGGTCATTGTAAAAACTTTGTTTTTTTCTGTGAAAGGAGAAACTATGAAGAATGTCATGGTCTCACTTATTTCACAGGGTCTCTATGGCTGCTGGATCAAGAACAAACTCAAGGACCTGGGAGACCAGGTAAGGAGGCTATTGCCATAATCCATGTCAGCTACCATGGAGGCTGGGGCTTAGGTGTTAGTGTTACCGAGTTCAAGGACGTGCTGCCCGACGTGCTAGAAGCCAATACTATGACACTGGGTTTCTGAGAAAAGAAAAGCTTTCCATTGAGCTTTTCAAGGAGACAGGAGTTTAGCTCAAATCTGTCTCCTCATGCTGGTTTTATGGCAGTCATTTTATTACGGAAGGTTTACAAAGTGGATTCTGGGATTCATCTTTGATGGGTAGAAGCAAAGGGGCGGTCCAGAAAGTCTTCTGGCAAGTGCACTTCTTCATGCTACCCCATAGATTGCATATGTAAATTTGAGGGTGGAATTAGCATAAAACATGCAGTGGAAATTTGGGTTGTGATGTCAACAAGCTCGTTCTGTGTGCAGACTCTAGTTAGCCAAATTGGTTTTAGTCAATTTTAGTCAGTTTTGACATCTTGCAAGCAGGAGTTTCAGCCTTTCGGCAAATTGTTTTTTCTTTTCCTTATCTGCCATCCTGCAAACTCAAGAATATTTGCTAGTCATTATTTTTAACTCTTTGGGGCATGGTTTCATGAGTGATAGAAATGAGAATTGTTCAGATTCCGGATGCTTACTGCCTACAGAGACAGCAGGTTGTGCTGACAGATTGGTCATAGGTGTAATAACAAGAGAAGAATCAAGGAGCACACGAAGGGTTTTTCTCTGAGCAAGTGGAAGTATGGAGTTGCCATTTCCTGAGATAAGCCAAGACCAATGCAGCTCCTGACGCACACCATGGACCAATAAATGTGAGATAAGTAAATCTCAGTTTTAAAGGATGAAAAATCGGAAGCTCCTAGAGGTTAGTTGATTTGCTTGAAATCATACCAAGACTAGGTGGCAGAGTTCAGAGGAAAAAACAGGCCAAAGGTCCGTGATTTCTCCATGCAGCCATCTAAGATGTTCCCAAAGAAGTGAACCAGAGCCAGAGGGGGAGACCAACGGGCTCTCTGGTTTCCATTCTCAGCATATCTTTGTTTCCCCTGCCCAACCTTTTCAAGGATCGGTCCAAGGGCCACAAACCAGCAACCTGTTAGCCTAATAAGAACTGCTGACGTTTTGTTTGGCTCGCATGGCTTAAAAAAAAAACAATTCATGTTTGAATGCCTTTAAACTGGGCTTGTATTTTCCACTTCAGCCACAAAACACACCACTCCCTCTGGCTTAGAGCAGTGTCCTTCGGGATCCTGCCGGGTCCCTGAAGACATTTGATTTTTCAATCGGTGATTCAGACCAACAATCCAATGGGAATTTAGCTGTGAGGCAATGCAGTGTGCTAGAAAAAAATTCATAATATCAGATAGCTATAGAGTCATACCCAGCCCTATCATTTACCATGTGCATGACCTTGAATAAGCTTTTTCTCTCCTTCCCTATCTGTAAAGTGGAGAGAACAGTATCCACTTTGAACTGTTGTTGTGAGATCTGAATGAGAAAAGCCATATAATGTACACAGCACAGGAAACACTAAATGTATGGCCATTATTATAAAGCAGGGATCAGTACGCTTTTTCTGTAAAGGTCCAGATATTTTAGACTTTGTGGGACTCATGATCCCTACCAGGACTCCTCAGCTCTGCCTTTGTTTTATGAAAGCTGCCATGGAAAATACATAAATGAATAAGCATGGAAAAGAAAGTCCCAGTGCAATTGTATTGACAAACACAGGTGTCATGGGGTAGATTCAGGCATCATTTACTAATCCTTGTTATAAAGTGCTATGGTCTAAATGTTTGTGTTCCCCCAATTTCATATGCCGAAATCCTAAAGCCCAGGGTGATGGAATTAGGAGAACAATTTTAGAAAGGTGATTAGGTCATGGGGGCAGAGCCCTCAGGAATGGGATAAAAGAGACCCCCAAAAGACCCTCACCTCTTCTGCCATGTGAGGGTACAGTAAGAAGAGAGTCATTATATTAGTTCATTTTCACACTGCTATAAAGAACTGCCCAAGACTGGGTCTTTTATAAAGAAAATTGATTGACCGTTCCACATGGCTGGGGAGGCTTCAGGAAACTTACAATCATGGCAGAAGGTGAAGAGGAAGCAAGAACCTTCTTCACATGATAGCAGGAAGGAGAAGAGTGAGTAAGAGCAGGGAAAACTGCCTAATAAAACCATCAACTCTTGTGAGAACTCACTCACTATCATAAGAACCACATTGGGGAAACTGTCCCCATGATCCAATCACCTCCCACCAGGTCCCTCCCTCAACACCTGGAGATTGCAATTCAGGATGAGATTTGGGTGAGGACACAAAGCTTAACCATATCAGTCGTGTATGAGGAAGTAGGCCCTCACTAGATATTGAGTCTGCTCGTGCCTTGATCTGGGCTTCCCAGCCTCCAAAAGTATGAGAAATAAATTTCTGTTGTATATAGGCCTCCTAGTCTGTTATACGTTTGCTATAACAGCCCAAATGGACTGAGACATAGAACATTTTTCTACCCCTCCTTATTCTGCTCTGTCACTTCCCCTCAATACCTCCCCACACCCCCAAGGAGCCCTTTAGTTATGGGGCAAAGACCATTTTATACACTTTTGACATAAGCTGTAAGGTAACATTACAATACTAGCTGCCATTTTCAAGTGTGCCCACCAGAAATGAGAAAGAAGGAAAAATCTTCAGTGGTCTTATTTCTACCATGAAGTAAACCAAAATTGATTTTCCTAGGGAGTGAGGCATCTCCAGCAAGGCCGGCCTTTCTTGGGTCAGATGTCTGCAATTACAGATTGAACAGTGCTCTTCCCTGGACTTCCAGAATCTTAGGGACTCAAAGGCTTCCATGGGAAAACTGCTTCTCCCCAGCATATTCAAGGACTCAAAAGAGATGGAGCAAGGTCTCCTGAGTGAAGCCTGCCCAGCGGCTCTGTCCCAACATCCGAAGGAACAGGAAGTTTCTACACCCTTGGCATTGGAGAGCCTCTGAGCAGCGATGTAGCCACATTTCCCATCCTTTGACCTAATCAGGGATTTGATTTGCAGGCCGTGAGGGAGAGGCTGCTGTGTTGTTCCCACTGGGCTATTTTTGGGACCTGGCATCAGAGGGAAGGACAGAGTTAGCAATCGGTGCTCCTGGGCAGTGCTGAGCAGGACCTCTGCGTAAGCCCTGTAGTAAACTTAGGTCATTTCCTCTTACAAATCTCCAGAGTTAAGCAGTAGCAGAAACTGAACGGGGGTCAGATATGGAGGAAGCCAATGGCTTCATTTTTATCAAGACATCATTTTTTTTTTTTCTGTACTCGCTTTCATCTCAAATTATCAGAAATAAAATTTGTAAAATAAAAGAACTTGTGGCCGGGCATGGTAGCTCACGCCTGTAATCCCAGCACTTTGGGAGGCCGAGGCAGGTGGGCCATCTGAGGTTGGGAGTTCAAGACCAACCTGACCAACATGGAGAAACCCCGTCTCTACTAAAAATATAAAACAAATTAGCTGGGCATGATAGTGAATGCCTATAATCCCAGCTAGTTGGGAGCCTGAGGCAGGAGAATCGCTTGAACCCTGGAGGTGGAGGTTGCAGTGAGCCGAGATCATGCCATTGCATTCCAGCCTGGGCAAAAAGAGTGAAACTCTATCTCTAAATAAATAAAGAAAGAAAGAAAATGAAAGAACTTTCATGTTTTGGGAGAGCATAAAATGGAGGCCAAATTAATACCCAAAAGGACAAAACCTTGGGTTGGTGGGGAGGTGACAAACCCGCTGAAACACTCTTGAGTTTCACTAACCCTTTCATTTTTTACCCAGGTATTAGCAGTTTGTTTCTAATCTAGGAAGAATAGGCTAAATCCGGCAAAAGGGGGTTCTACCTTCCTTCCACACTGTGGGCAATAGTGCTAATGATGAGCGAAGTTACTAAGAAATGATATATCCTAAGTTGTCCTATGATACCCCTCAGAAGAGTCTTCAGAGGCACCATGGACTGCCCGTCATCAGGGCTGCCTTCATCAGTGTACATACCAGGCAGTCACACTCGAAGGATCTGGAAATTAGAAGGGCCCCATGCTTGGTTTCCTGCTCTGCCATCACACCTTGAAATCCTTTATTATGTTTGACCTGTCTTCTCTTCTCTTGTCCTTCCTTTTTTTTTTTTTTTGTTTTGATACAGAGTCTCGCTGTGTTACCCAGGCTGCAATGCGGTAGTGTGATCTCGGCTCACTGCAAATTCGGCCTCCTGGATTCAAACCATTCCTGTGCCACAGCCTCCCAAGTAGCTGGGATCCCAGGCATACGCCACCACACCCAGCTAATTTTTGTAATTTTAGTAGAGATGGGGTTTCACCATGTTGGCCAGGCTGGTCTTGAACTCCTGGCCTCAAGGGATCTGCCAGGCTCGGCCTCTCAAAGCGCTGGGATTGCAGGTGTGAGCCATGTGCCCGGCCTGCCGTCTCTTGTTCTTCTAAAACAGTATTTCTCAACTTTTTTTTCCCCCACTTTCACTCTTCCAATAAGCCTTCTTAGGCAATTTTTAACTAATCAATCCTCCCATGAACTTGTAATATAAATATACTGTATTTCTGTTTATATATTTCATGTTTATCTATGTTTCGTACATTAAAAGAGTAAGTTGTTTTTTGTTTGTTTCCGAATAAACAAATTTTTTCCCTGTTGGGAACGGTATTGCACCCAGTGAGAATGCAAATTCTAAATCTAGGTAACAAATCTCAACCATAAGCATCTACACAGGAACACAAGTGAAAATAATAACAATAATTATTATTAATAGATATATGTTATTGAGTCAGGCATCATTCTCAGTGCTTTACATTTATGAACTCATGTAATATTATTTTAAAATTTTATTCTAATACCCATTCTGCAAATGAGAAAACTGAGGCACAGAGAATTTAATAACGTGCCCAAGGCCAGTCACATAGCAAATGACAGAGCTGGAATTTGAACATGTGTTTCCTGGCTCTAGAACCGCATGAGAAGTGCAGGTTCAATTACTGACCACACACCAAAAGGTGTACATTTCTCAGTATGCCATTGGTAGACAGAGACCTTTTGAATAAAGACACGGTGACAGCTCATTGGCACGTGCTGGTAAATCTTCAACTGGACCAAAGCTTCTGCAGAAGAAGTAAAAGCTCTCCACAGGCCTAATGATGTACAATTTTCATGGTGATTTCTAATACTCAAAAAATGCTAAGTTTTCCTAGAGAAGGGAGGTATGGCTTTATAGAAAAATATTTCCAGATTGTTTCCCGGGACATGAGTTGGCCAATTCCTCTTTGCTTTCATTCTCAAAAAAATGCTGCAGGGCTTGAATAGGAAGAATCATGAGTTTGGGGTTCTAACAACTTGTATGAACCTGGTAAAGTCACTTCTGGGGGCTTCAGTTTTTTCTGTAAAATAGGTGAACTAAATTATCTCCAACATTCCTTTAGGCTCTGAAGGAGCCTAAAGGCTGTTAAACATACATAAAAGCAACAAAAACACAAGCAAAATAATTGTGAATACATAATTCTAGCAAATGTTTACTATAGGACTTGTAACCATAAATGGCAGAGTGAAGCAGTTGACACAAATGAATAAACAATTAGCCAAAGGCAGAGAGGGGAATAATAGAAACTCAGGGAGCATGTCTGACCAAAGCGGGCTGTCAATAGCCCACTCCTGTGGCTTGATGCCAGGTGAGAATATGACCCCAGTGTCTAGTCTGATTTTTTTTTTTTTTTTTTCAAAAGAAACTGAAAGGTTGGACCCGGTGGCTCACGCCTGTAATCCCATCACTTGGGGAGGCTGAGGTGGGCAGATCACGAGGTCAGGAGTTCGAGATCAGCCCACCCAACATGGTGAAACCCCGTCTGTACTAAAAATACAAAAAATTAGCCAGGCGTGGTGGCGGGTGACTGTAGTCCCAGCTACTCAGGAGGCTGAGGCAGGAGAATCATTTAAACCTGGGAGGCGGAGGTTGCAGTGAGCCAAGATTGTGCCACTGCACTCCAGCCTGGATGACAGAGCTAGACTTCGTCTCAAAAAGTAGAAAAAAAAGAAACTGAAAGACTAAATTTTGTGCACTTTGCTAATTTGTATATGTAGTCAACTGTGGTGGGCAGAACCACCAGAAGCTCCCATGATTCCTGATACATTGTGTGACCCCCTCCCTTGGCTATAGGCTGAACTTGTAACTTGCTTCTAGCCAAGAGAATATGACCAAGAGGAAAAGTCTTTTTCTGGATGTAATTAAGATTCCAACTCAGTTGATTTAGAGTTAATCAAAAAGCAAAGAATGATGGTGGATGAGCCTGACTTAATCCGGTGAGTGCCCTTAAAGGAGAAACGTGTCCCTCCCTGAAGTGAGATGCAGTAAGCAGCCATGGCAGAAAAGCCCACGGGACAAGCAACTGTGCCTCTAGGGCCTTTGAGCAGCTTCCAGTCAGCAAAATGTTGGAATCTTCAATCACACAACTGATAGCTGCACAAAGTGAATTCCATCCACAACCTGATTGAGCTTAGAAATGGCTTCTTCCAGCCGGGTGCGGTGGCTCAGGTCTGTAATCCCAGCACTTTCGGAGGCCAAGGTGGGAGGATCACAAGGTCAAGAGATCGAGACCATCCTGGCCAACATGGTGAAACCCTGTCTCTGCTAAAAATACAAAAAAAAAAAAAATTAGCTGGGCATGGTGGCACGCGTCTGTAGTCCCAGCTACTTGGGAGGCTGAGGCAGGAGAATTGCGTGAACCCAGGAGGCGGAGGTTGCAGGCGGAGGCGATCACGCCACTGCGCTCCAGCCTGGGCGACGGAGACTCCGTCTCAAAAAAAAAAAAAAAAAAAAAAAAAGAAGTGGCTTCTTTCCCCTGGCGCCTCCAGATGAGAAAGCAGCCTGGCCAACCTCTTGGATTGCAGCCTGGTAAGACCCTGAGCAGACTCTCGGCTAAGCCATGCCTGGACTCTTGAGCTGTGGAAATGATGAGATAATAAATGTACATTGTTTTAAGTTGCTGAGTATGTGGTAATTGGTTACACAATGGTAGAAAACTAATACAGCAGCTTATTTGAATTTCCAAAATCTCTTTGTAGGCCCAACAAACCTGAGAAGGACATGTGGTCCACGGTAGCCATTGTGTGATCTATGATTGCAACGTGTCCCTAAAATGTTACCCATTGCATACAGTGTTAGTCATTCAGAGACGAAAGGCACAGTAATGAGAGAGAGAGAGAGAGAGAGAGAGATTTCACAATTCAAAGCATTGTGATAACTGCAGGACCCTGGACTGTGGGAAGACGGACCTCAGGGAGAAACAGCTATTGGAACCTAATTGCAACCTGCATGAAAGCAGGAGCTGGCATTTTCCTATCTGATCTGGGTGCCTTTTAGAAGAACTGCCTTATCTCCAGTTTCTGTTTCTTGCCTCATCCTTATTATTTTCTTTTTCCCCATGACTCTATCTGCATTTTGCTTTAACATTTACTCATCAATGATTCCCAGTTTGGGTTTTTGTTTGTTCGTTTCTGAGACAGAGCCTTGCTCTGTCACCCAGGCTGGAGTGCAGTGGTACAATCTCACCTCACTGCAGCTTCTGCCTCCCTGGTTTAAGGAATTCTTCCACCTCAGCCTTCCGAGTAGCTAGGACTACAGGCACGCTGCCATGCCCAGCTAATTTTTGCATTTTTAGTAGAGATGGGGTTTTGACATGCTGGCCAGGCTGGTCTCGAACCCCTGACCTCAAGTGATCCGTCCACCTTGGCCTCCCAAAGTGCTGGCATTATAGACATGAGCCACAGAACCCTCCCTGGTTCTCAGTTTTCTTAAAAATAGACAAAGATATTGCCTTTGAGCCCCGATGATAAGAAAACTAGGCTTATTCCTTACCTTGTCAACTCAAGAGTATCTTTCAATTTTGTTGTCAACCATCCAATATTAGAATTTTCCTAGTTCAAAGATTACAACAGGATGGGGAGAGAAGAGATGAAGTTTGGGCAAGTAACAAGTTCTCGGCGAGAGGCCATGTTGCCTAAACTTTCACCCAACCAGCACTGATTGCATTATGACATCTGGAAAATTGGGACCAAACTTCAACAGTGTGACTTGGAAGCAGCCATGTAAACTTTCTGAGCCCCAGAAACTTCAGGCCTAATTACCCCTTGTCTGATCTCAAAAACAAAAACAAAAACAAACTAACTGGACTCCAAGTTTCTACTGATGCCTCTGCAAATACCTTCTCAGCACATCAGCCGAAGTGCTCTTCTTCAAATAGAATTCAGATCATACGTATTCAGTGGCGTTCTCTCATGTTCAGAGTAAAATCTCAACTCCCATGGCCTAGGTGCACTGGGCCGCCACCTACTTTCTATCCTCTCCTCACACTCTCCCCTCCATCTCTTGGCTCCTGCTGTACTTCCTTTCTGCTCATGTAACATGCCACAATCCTTCCCACCTTGAGGACTTTTGCACAAAATGTCACATCTGCCTGGGACTCCTTCCCCAGATAGTGAATGGCCTGTTCCCTCTATTCATTCAGGTCTTTGCTCAAGTGTCAGTTCCTCAGAAAAGTCTTCTCTGATGCCTGATCCAATACCCTTTCTCAAGCCTTCTTCTCTCCATTGGCCTGTTGTGCTTTGTTTTCCCTCAGTGCTTATCACGACCTAATATGACATCATATAGTCTTTTTTCCCTTTTTATTTGTTGTGTATCTCCCCTACTAGAATATAAGCAGGATTTTTTTTTTCTCATATTCACCAGTATCTTACCAGTACCTTGGTAAGTGTCTGACGTATAATGGATGCTCAGTAAATATTTATAGAATTAATGAAAGTGAGAGATAAGGAGATTGTATCAGTTAGTCATCAGGGTCTCTTCAAGTATAGTGGTCCTGTAACCACATTCTAGAAACAAATATCAGCCTTGATAATTAGCCAGTATGCACTGATATGAGCATCTCAGTATAGTAAATATTTCTCAGTATGTAAATATTTCTGTAGCACTTGGTAAACTAGCTGCTACCCTGAATCCCCTTACGGTATCTTCTGCAGCCTCTTGAACTCACCACAATCCCACAATTAAACTGTTAACCTTTGGACAGAGCAGAGGGCCCCTTGTTTTCTGCTCCAGAATTATGGTCAATGGCCATTCCAGTTGTTCGATACCTGAGATGCATTGGTTGTTAAATATTTTAGCTATGATTCCTGATGGCAGCTGTGCTATTGAAAGAAGATGACACACGGAGGGGCACCCAGTCACCAAACAAAGAAAGGGAGGATTGAAAAGGAATAAAAGGAAAGGAAAAAGCTTCCTGAAGCCAAGAGCAGTTATCTTTCAATGTGGTGGAATAAAACTTGCACCGTCATTCTGCTTGGGGAACAATAAATGGGAAATCTGGAAAATAAATACAAACTACACACTTGTTTTTTGCACTACCAATACCACATGAAGAGCGGAGTAATTATGTATTCGAATATCATTGCTGGGAAAAACTCTGTGTGACCCAAAGTTCAATACTCAAACACATTGGTTCCAGGCAAGATTGCTTTTCATGGTGGTATACCCTTTCTCCTCTACTGCCTTGCTTCCAAAGGAAATTAGATACTGCTCCTATTTACCAGAATGGGAACTAATAAGGGCGTCTTCTTGATTATAGAGCTACAAGATCAGCACTTTCCCTCTTGCTCATAAGAAACCACATAAAGTAAAACAACAGAAACCTGTAAGCATGTCCCCAGCTAATCACCCTAACCCAGCAGCAACTTTCTAGAGGAAGCAGAGTGACCAGAGTGAAACAAGATGATATCAGCACCATCTTTACTTTTTTCATGCTGCGTCTCCTGGTCTGGATGAATCCAGATGGGCTCACATGGCGTCCCAGCCCCTACAATTGCTTTACCAACTTCTTCAGGGTGGTGAAGGAGGGGATTAAAAACAATTCAGTGTCCTCACCCCCCAAATCTGGTGGCCCAGAGACTAAATCTAGACGCCTACATTGTGTTTCAACTCCCCACTCCCTACCTGAGTCTCCTTTTTCTATCTAGGAGGTCAAAGGGATGAGCTGGGTTTCTTTGGAAGTTCTTTCCTCTCTACAACTCACAGCATTCCTTACATTTTTTTTTTTTTTTTCTATTTTAGGGCATGGTACTGAGCTTTTGCCTTGGGTCAGTGCTAAGCAAACCAACATCCACATTTATCCTTGTGAGTGAAGGCCCCATTCCAACCCCTGGTTTTCATAGCTGGCATCCTATTATGTGACCTGGATTTGTCAATCCCCCAAATGGGATAAAATCCTTAAAGTCAGAGTTCCCACACCACCACCTACAACACACCTAGACTGCCCACCATATGTGCTCTGCTCTGTCATCCAGAGTGGACTTTCTGGTGTGACTTGCTGGATCTTAATTTGCCTTTTTTGTCCTTTGGAACCTGAACTTGAGGCTGCCCAGCTGCCATTACCAGGATCAATTTCCCCAGCAATCCCTTAGCCCTGTCTCACCTGCCTTTTCTTGGTAAACAGGTCCCAACGTGATTCTAACTTTATGAGCTCCCCAGCAGCCCCTTGTCTCTAACATACCAACATATTTCGCCCTCCAGCCCCTTTATTCTGGACCATGAAGCACTCCATCTCCTTGAGTTGATAAAACACACCTTGAGGATTTTTACCAGTTGGGAGAACCCAAAATTACTCATAATTTTATTACTTACAACCTCATCCCTGAAAACAAAAAGGGAAGATGTGCTCTCCATACAATCAGCAGATGGGCTAAGTGCCATTGCGTAGCCCAAGTGAAAGTTGTTTACCTCTTAGTGCTTCAGATTTAAGTTTTATTTGTTTCATCTTGTTACGATAAAATGTGACTGGAGCATTTTGCTTTCACATATATTTATTTAAGAGGATTTTGCTCCATTATGTAAAATAAAACAAAAAAGATCATTTGGAGGGAAATGTAACATAAGTCCATCATTTAGTAAACTTTCCCAATTATATCTATTTGACTCTGACTTTCTGCCCAGATACGAATGGAAAGTTTTTTGTTTTTTTTTTTCCCCATTTAAAAAGCAACTATTGGCCAGGCGCGGTATCTCGCGCTTGTAATCCCAGCACTTTGGGAGGCTGAGGCAGGCGGATCACCTGAGGTCAGGAGTTCAAGACCAGCTTGGCCAACATGGTGAAACCTCGTCTCTACTAAAAATACAAAAAATTAGCCGGGCGTGGTGGCGGGTGCCTGTAATCCCAACTACTCGGGAGGCTGAGACAGGAGAATCGCTTGAACCCAGGAGGCAGAGGTTGCAGTAAGTCAAGATCGCACCACTGAACTCCAGCCTGGACAACAAAGAGAAAAAATCCATCTCAAAAAAAAAAAAAAAAAAAAGCAAATATCTTCCATTGAAAATAGTGCAAACCAAAAATGTATCTTTTTTTGTTGTTTCTTTTCTAGCCATATTTGCTGTTTTTATCTCGTAATGACCTTTCCCCAGTGTATTTCTCTGTTTCTCTTCAGTTAATGCCCAGTTTCTAAAAATAAAATGGCTAGTGGATCTTTGGATAATATTATTATTTCATGGGTACATACAATCAGGAAACGTATTTCTGTTTATACTCTTAAATCAGTTGAGAGTTGTAGATGAAGCCACATTCTGTCAGCACATTTTTTTCCCCCAAACCTGGAAAATGTAACAAAATCCAAAACAGCTGTAGGAAGTAGAGTATACACTCCATTTGCACTCAGCAGGAGAACTAACAGGAGGTAACGGGGATAGTTTCCACATGAAAAAGTTACAAAGAATTTAACCTGTAATGAAAACTCTGATAATCTCTAGGAATGAAAGGTGCTTGGATGATGGGTTTGGGGTTTTTCGTAAGTTCAAAGGATCTGGTTTTCCCTATAAATGCTATGCAGGAATTGGAGACGTCCATGTGGTCATTGTTACGTCTGATGGCCAACAAAAGTTCAGGCTTCATCATTAAGCCATTAAACTGTGACTGTGTGTGCATTTTAAGCCCATGGATTACCTGCCCAAGCCTGTGTTTTTGAAAAGCATGGAAAGCAGAATCTCATCAGCTTATCACCATCTGCTCCCAGAGAGAGACTCCGGTGCGTGGGTCTCAGTTTAAAAGTAGTTTCCTCTAAGATTCATGATGTGAAGCTCCTATAGCCTAGAGCTTCTCAAACGTTGGTATGCACATGAAGAATCTCTGGACCTTGTTAAATGCAGATTCTGATTCAGCTGGCCTGGGTGGGACTAGACCTGAGATGCTACCTTTCTATCAAGCTTTCAGGTGGTCTTATGCTGCTAGTCCGTGGGCCACCAGTGAGGTAGCAGGAGCGCAGAGGATTTCTGCCACAGCAACACTATCGCATCTGTGGTAGGCAGTCTCTGAAATGGCTCCCAGTGATCCCACCTTCCTGATATTCAAGTCCACATGAAATCCCCTTCGCCTGAGTGTAGGCTGGACCTATTAATAGTGACTCACTTCTACTGAACTGAATGCAGCAAAAGCAATGGTATGTTTCTTCTGAGGTCAGGTAATAAAAAGACTGTAACTTCAGTGTAGCTGTCACTCTCTCTCTCTCTCTCTCGAACCCCTGCTCTGGATAAAGCAAGCAACCATCTACATTGTGAGTGGCTCCTGGAGGGTCCCATATGTCTCCAGTCAATAGCTAGTAAGGACTTGGGTCACATGAGCAGGTTGAGAAGTGGTTCATCCGCTAGTCAAGCTTTGAGATGAATACAACCTCTTCTAACACCTTGTTTGCAACCTCAAGAGAAATTCTGAGCCAGAGGTACCCATTAAGGCCATGCCCAAACATCTGATACAGAGAAACAGAGAGTAAACATTTGTGGTTTTAAGCACCTAAATATTGGAATAATCAGTTATGCATCTATAGATAACTAATACAGCATCACTCATAAAATATTCTTTACAAAAGTTAAATTTTTTAAAATCAGTCGTTAGTGAATATTTTATCAGCCATGACTAAGGGTCAAACATTTCAGATGCTCACAATCCACATTTTTGTCACCCTACTTCTGAGGGTATCCATGCACCACTGAGGCTGGACTCATCTTTCCTGATCACTTTGAAATTGGGATTCAGATGTATAGACTGTGTTTACTCTGGGATTCAAACCAGTTTAGTTAGAGCTGACTCAGAGGGCAATTAGTTCCAGGATCCTTTTATAATGTGAAATCCTGATCTTCTGAAGATAGCTTAAATCAGAAAGCAGTGTGAGATACATGAGATACGGATCTCTAGTCTAGCAACTTAGCAGAAACCAGCTGATTTTCCAGAGCTCTCTGAGGCAAGAGCAAAGTAATTCTACTTTAAGAAAAACAACATGTATGTACAAAAGAGGCAGGGCAGAAGAGTTAAAAATAAACCAAAGATAGCTGTTCACCACCTTATTGACTTGCTTTTGATTCCTGTTCTTGGACACAGAGTTTCCCACCCATTTGTCTTAATCTGTGCTTGAACTGACCTAGGTTCCTTGTTAGGACTCCGTTTCAGAGAACTGAAATTCTCTTGCTCTTAATTTCAGCTTGTGATACCTGCACTTACTTTTTTCTATATTTACCTTACTCTGGTGCAATCAGATCTTTCTAAAGGGAGGAGAGATCAAAGAAGAAAGATGTATTTGGAAACTTAAGGCAAAATTGTGATACGTTTTGATGGCTTGAAAGAATATACTATATGTATATCTGATTTCAAACTATGCTCACATAACTCTTTTCCTTTCCACGTCCACGCATATGACAGCAGCTTACTTAGTTAGTACCTCATCTGGACTATGCTGCACTCATTAGTCTCCAGTATCTTGATTTTCTGAATCACAGTATCACTCTTCTGCACCCCAAAACTTGGACTGCAGGGTCCATAGGACGAGCCCACCATTCACATCTCTCTAGGTGTCCCATTCAACATACCTTTCCAACATTCTCATCCATTGCTCTTGCCCTCGGACCATTCAATCCTGCAAATCCTTTCCTATACCATTGTTCATGCCATTCACTCTTCATATTCCATCTCTCTTTTCTTCCCACACCCAGGCCACAATGGTGTCTCCCTTCTCTGAAGAAGGTGTGTTTCGTTTGTATGGCACTTGCTTAGAATCTTTCTTTGCCCCTTCCTTCCACTGTTGTAGGCAATTGTCATTTCCCTCTTGCATCACTACATCCTGGAGTGCTCCTGTATTATTGTCATGCACTGTCATTCAAGTGTTCAGAGATTCGTTTCACAAAGAAATTGTTAGTTCCAAGATTAAAGGGACCCTGTATTTACATTATTTACTTATCGATTAAACATCTAATTTCTCACATTTTAGAAACTCACTTAATTGATGCTTAATAAATATTTGGAGGGGGGAATCTAATTTATTTTTCCACATTTTTTTCTTATTAACTTATTTTCATTTTAGTTTTAATTTAATGTAAGCATTTATTTATTTATTTATTTAGCTTATTTTTCCAAATGTCTTGAGCCTACCAACAAACTTCTTTCTTGTACGAGGTAGTACAAAAAACACAGTAACTCAGTAACTAAATCAATGACTAAACAAGACCATGAAGTGGCTAAATTATGTACATTTAAGAAAACCTGACCACATTCAAGGTGCCTTTTTCTGTCTACATGCTTAATTAGCCTATCTCATCAGACTGTATTTGCCGGTGTGTGGGCACACCTCCTTCTCACAGATTTCAACCTGCCTTATCTATAGATAACAGGCAAGTTTAAGGAGAATGAAATATCTCACATTCTGAATATATTGCTTTAAAGCTTAGATTCACAGATTGTTAAAACTAGAAATAATCATCAGGACCTGTTTTCCTGTATCCTGATTTTATTGAGGACTGGAATGGCTGTGGGACTTGCAAATACTCATAGGGATATGTGGAGTAGGGCACAAGATCCCGATTCCCAGCTCTGGAGCTCACAGCCTCTCTGTGCTACTCCATGGTCCTCCAAACTCCAAGATACACCATTTGATTCCTTTTTTTTTTTTTTTTTTTTTTTTTGAGATGGAGTCTCACTCCTCTGTCACTGCTCAGGCTGGAGTACAGTGGCATGATCTCGGCTCACTGCAACCTACACCTCCCGGGTTCAAGCGATTCTCCTGCCTCAGCCTCCCAAGTATCTGGGACTACAGGCATGCGTCACCATGCCTGGCTAATTTTTGTAATTTTAGTAGAGACGGGGGTTTCACCATATTGGCCAGGCTGGTCTCGAACTCCTGACCTCGTGATCCGCCTGCCTCAGCTTTCCAAAGTGCTGGGATTACAGGCATGAGCCACTGCACCCAGCCACAATTTGAATCTTTAACAAGTCTTTATGTGAGGATATTATTGATAGAAGCTGAGAAAACTGATGTTAAAGGAAATACCTGGATTTACTAACTGGCGTCAAAGGCTAAGATGGCAATGTGTACTAAAATAAGTCTCTGAAAAACAAACAAAAAAAGCCTTCAAAGGCAACCAGAATGAAAGGGCACCCACTTAAAATATGATAGGCATCCACTTAAAATATTAATGTCTACCCTACTCACACCACACAACTGCTACACATGTGTGTACACACACACACTCACAGATGCTGATTTTGGCACTGTGTGACCTTAAGTATTGATTGATCAAACTGAGCTAGCAAAAAAAGTCTACAGTCCTGAATTTTTGATTTGTCAATCAAGGAAAGGGAATTATGTCATTATTCAACAATGAAGATTATGTTCAACTCATTTACATACATAGACAACTAATTTATATTGACTTACTTTAATACACATTGCTGTCTTTTCCTTAGACGCCAGCTAGTAAATCTTCCCATGCTATATGACAGCCAGTCCTAGAGGAGAAGAAAATCACCTATCCCAGGAAAAGTGAGCAGGCACTGAGAAAGAAGAGCAATCAGCACACAAGATGAAGGCCATGGACCTTTGGAAAGCTGTTGCCCAAATGGAGAAGGAAATTCTATTTTTGTTTGCTAATTTCAGGGAGAAAAAAATAAGGCATTATAACTATACATAAGGTGACTTGAGTTTTGGTTGTTGTTGTTGATGGAGATAGAATCTCACTCTGTTGCCCAGCATGGACTGCAGTGGCACAGTCTGCACACACTACAACCTCTGCCTCCCAGGCCCAAGCGATTCTCCTGCCTCAGCCTCCCAAATAGCTGGGATTACAGGTGCATGCCACCATGCCGGTTAAATTTTTTTTTTTTTTTTTTTTTGTATTTTTAGTAGAGACAGTGTTTCACTACATTGGCCAGGTTGGTCTTGAACTCCTGACCCCAAGTGATCCACCTGCTTTGGCCTCCCAAAGTGCTGGGATTACAGGTGTGAGCCACCCCACCCAGCCAAGGTAAGTGCAATTTTAAAATCCATGTCACAAAGGATTTTCTGGGATCAGTTTGCCCCGCTTACATGCTTAAAGTTTGATATAGAGCTAGTTTCATATTTTCTGCAAGTTATGTGTCAATCTCGATGATGGACTACTTGTTGACCGTTTGAAGAAGTCAAAGAGGATTAGAACACACATGCATGCATACACACACACATATTTTCAAATCACAACATCTCAATAATTGATAGTGAAATTTGAGTAAAAGTTCACCGATACAAGTGTGACAACATCATCAGTAGTGTCCTTAAATACCATCATTTTAATCATTCCCAAATATATCAGGATTTATTTATGTCAATTCCTGAAATTGTATTATTGTCTTTATCTGTTGCTAAAAGGAAACCACATAAAAATTCCCCTCCTTAACTCAAAGACCTCAGGAGATAAAACTACAGAATTTTCCCTGACCACCTGGAAACCTTGGACTGTCTTCAGAAATACCATGTTCCATCACCATCTGCCACCATCAAGCAATCAGGCACATTGTAACCCTGTCACAGGGACATGTGTGTATATATGCCTCTGGGTGAGTACGTATGAGAATCTGCGTGTGTGAATGTACATGTGTATACATGTGAGTGTGTACAGGGGTGTGTGTATGTGTGAGTGCATTAAGAAAATCTTCCTAAGAAGGAAATGGAAAATTACTGGTCTAGATGGAAACTAAAAATAAAAACTTAACATATGAGAGGTTTTTTTTTTGTTTTTTTTTTGTTTTTTTTTTTCCAAACAGAAACATTTTATGTATGTTACTTTGCGCCAAGAATTTATGCCACAAAGATTCCTCAGTTTTATTGAAGAATATCATCTGTCCCCAGAACAATGTGAATATGAACTATGGTAAAAGGGAGATCTCGATCTTTTCTATCTTGGCCTCCAAGTCCTGTGACATCTGATGATAATGTAAGTCTCCTGGAAACAGTAAACTACCTCATACATATTTATATCGGAAAATGTACCCATAAATATTCAGTTTGAAGCCCCCATCTGTACTATTCTTCTGAGGTAGGTAAGATTATGCTAATCTCATAAGGGTAGCCACTAAGGTGCAAAGTGATTGGTTTAGCAAAACACAACTATTTTACTTGCAAAATATTATATTTAGGAAAAAAAGCTCTGGGTTAAAATCTTGGCTTCACCACTTACTAGCTCTGTGATTTAGGGCAAAATGATTAACTTCTCCATGCCTCAATTTCTGCTTTCCAAAAATTTAGTTGATAGTATGAATACCTACTTTACAACATTATTAGGGGTAAAAAATGAGTTAATGTATGATAATTTTAAGCTCTTAATAAATGTTTATTATTATTACTGTAATTACTACAAATTTAGAACTAGTAATAGGACTTTTGACTACTAGTCCTATATTCTTCACATTGGCAATGCAATATTGAGTGCCTTGATTAACACTACAACCTACAAATAGAGTTGTTTTCAGAGGAAGAAAATTTGAGTAACAGGCATTCAACAAACATGTACTGAGTGTCTCCTCATGGCTTGATGAGTGCTGGAAATGGTGAACAAGATAGACATAGACTCTGCCTCTTTGAGCTATTGTTTCTGTAACCTGTAAGAAACTTACTTATTGATTCTACTCAAAGAGAACAATGGTGGAAACATTGGGATTTTAAAACATGGTTCTTCAATATTAACATCAAGTATGTGGCTTAAGGACAATTCAGGTATGCTCAATGACCTTTTTCTAAATCTCAAGTACTGAAAGAAAATGTAAGGTAAGAACAAGATCTCTAAGGGGGCAAATATTTCTTCGATTTACCGATCTTTCGAAACTTTTTCTTTACCTTCAAAGAAACTTATCCAGCCAACTAAAACGTTTCAATAAGAATGTGTGGTGCCCCAGAAAAGATACAAACTGTTTTTTTTTTTATTTTTCTAGCAGTTTACTGCTGATTGCTCTAAAGATAGGGGAAGAAGTAGGGGAGGAAAATAATCCCAAACTCTCTTTGGATCAAGATGAAATGCTCTAGCAACATGAACCAGAGGGAGGCATCTAAGGGAAATGGTAATAAGCAACTCTTCATTGTTTTGGAACAAGTGCGCCTTCTTTGCTCACTAACAATCTATCGTTGAGTGCCACGGTGCTGTTTCATATCAAGATTGCAAAAACCATTACAAGCTGCATAGGTATTGGAGGCTCAACCAGATGTGATGAATTTCCATTGTTTTACTTAGTGCATGGAAAATATTACTAATGGCTGGTGTCAGGGGAGGCTTAACTGACCCCAATTGGCCAAACTCATCTGGGCGCATTTCTGTAAGTCAGACCCTTTAAATACTCTCTCTTGTTATTTCACAGGCCCCTCTCCCGTTTTATGAGATGTTTGACTATATAAAGCTCATTTTAGCAAAGGAGAAATTCCATGACTGCATGAACAGGTGGTCTGGGAACTTGGGAGAGGAGTGGGATATCTTTCCTTGAAACTGAATTTTATTTACAGCCAAATTCTTGATTATCTTTGGACATACAAGACACACTTGAGCACAATGAAGAAAATAAAGTCTGAAAAATTCCATTCAGTCTTTTCCCTGCCATTATCTTCACAAGAACTGCTAAGGGTTACAATTACAAATCTAGTTGAGCAAAATTTCATCTCCTGTTACAATTCAGGAGATGGATTCACTTACTATTCCCTTTTTCCAGTGCATGAGCTGAGCTACAATAAAGCAGACAGAAGAAAAAGAGAGA
The DNA here is from genome assembly GCF_003255815.1 of Theropithecus gelada. NCBI lineage: Eukaryota > Metazoa > Chordata > Mammalia > Primates > Cercopithecidae > Theropithecus > Theropithecus gelada. Next base: position 43,290,442 of record NC_037684.1, on the reverse strand, counting down.
AGGCCTTTGAAAATCCCTTATTCCTATACCTAGAGTTGACATTAAAGTTTTGATTTTAACATATGATTTGCACTTTGAATTTTCTTGGCGATATTGATAATAACACATATCAGATAAACACCTGACTTCCACTTTCTTAATATATCAAGGTTTCCAAAACAGCCCAGTTCTTGCTACAGTCACAGACCTGTTCTTTCCTTTTAGTTTAGAAGGCTTCAGAATGCATCAAATTCTTCATTTTCTGCCTCTAGAAGTCTCATTTATTAGAGGTATTTGACATCCTCTTTTGTAAATTTGACATTGTCTTTAGATATTAGCTCATCAAGACTCAGAGCCCAGTCTCAGTTTAGAGGAACATGGAAAAATTTAAATGCTTTTCTAAACCTCGTGTAACTTTATCTGAACTCCTGTGTCTTTATGTGAACTCTTCTTATTGGCAGCAATGAGTTGGAGATCCCCTGAGTATAAGTTTCCTTGCAAGAAGTTTTCTGGCATTTACAATTTAGCCTTGAAATTATAAGTTAAAGAAAAGGTCAAGACAATAAAATGTGACTGTGAATTTGGAAATGAACATTTTAGTGAGCTTCCTATATTTTTTTTTCTTAAACGTGCAGCTCATTAAACAGAATTTTAGTGCGCAGCGGCATTGAATTTTTAAAACTTCTTAGCAGCTATTACATAAATGTACAATGGGTATTATTTTTAAAAAATCAAAACTCACACACCTCTGGCCTCTGAATGCTGGTTTTAAAATACAGAATAAGAGTATCATTGACTGGGCACGGTGGCTCACACCTGTAATCCCAGCACTTTGGGAGGCCGAGGTGGGTGGATCACGAGGTCACGAGGTCAGGAGATCGAGACGATCCTGGCTAGCACAGTGAAACCCTGTCTCTACTAAAAATACAAAAAATTAGCCAGGTGTGGTGGCAGGCGCCTGTAGTCACAGCTGCTCGGGAGGCTGAGGCAGAAGAATGGCGTGAACCCGGAAGGCAGAGCTGGCAGTGACCCAAGATCACACCACTGCACTCTAGCCTGGGCGACAGAGTGAGACTGTCTCAAAAAATATATAAATAAAATTTTAAAAAGACTATCATTAATGAAAAACAAAGTCCTTATAGGTTTTACAGCTCTGTGACAAATTAAAGCTCAATAACAGCCTTTCACCACGCATGACAAGTACCTACTTTTGCTGTGCAGTTGATGTATTTTCATTGGCTTCTTAATTGTTTCTGTTAATAGTGCGGGTCCCTGCAAAAGATTACTCATTGCTAAACTGGGTACTCAATTGGAGGTTTCCTTCAACATTATGAAAGTTGACAGAACTGAAGAAGAGAAAGAAAACAGAGCGTCTGCCTCGAAAGAACCACTACGAAGGCTGAAAACATCAAACGTCATCACAAATAGTTGGTCTGAATTCCGCTAGGTCCTCCAGCCTTGTTTTTAAACAATCTCAGAGCCAGCTTCAATACTTAGAGCATGGGATGAATTTAAAACTGAAGGGAATAAATGAATGTGGCATGGACGAACGTCTTACTCAAGAAGTACCATGAGCATTTCCCAGGGCATGTTGCTGTCAGAACTCACTGCAGAAATATAATGGAATTTTCTAATTTGCTTTAATTAGAAAACAGTAAACACTGCCCTCAACATGTCATCATGTTTATATAGAAGCCCAACCAGCTGATTTTCTGCTGGGATGGCCCTGGAACCACTCAATTAAATCTCAGGGCAGTTTCTTTTTATGAATGAAATACCATTAGTATGAGGCCAGAATTTTCTTTTTCATCTGCTTCATTGGCTGTGACTCTACAAGGACAAGTGACCAAACACAGCACCTTCCAATTTTAATTAACCAATTATAATTTCCAAGACTAGATCATTTAGGATTCTTCTTTTCAAGGCATTTACTTTTTTATTTAATTTAATTTATTTATTTAGAGATGGAGTCTTGCTCTATTGCCCAGGTTGAAGTGTAATGGCATGATCTCGGCTCACTGCAACCTCTGTGTCCCGGGTTCAAGAGATTCTCCTTTTTCACCCTCCCAAGTAGCTGGGATCACAGGTGTGCACTACCATGGCAACTAATTTTTGTATTTTTAGTGGAGGTGGAGTTTCACATGTTGGCCAGGTTGGTCTCGAACTCCTGACCTCAAGTGATCCACCCATCTCGGCCTCCCAAAGTGCTGGGATTATAGGTGTGAACCGCTGCGTCCGGCCTGACTTCTTTATTTTAAAATTTTCCACTTTGCAAGACTAAGGAAACAAAAATACTTTATTTCTAGCATACAATGATAACAGCAAAAAAATAAAAATTAAAAAATAAAAGAGAGAAAGAGAAGCTACTTCTTAATATTTCAGGTATTTAATAGTTTTATAAATTAAAACCCTAGGACTGTCAGATCCCATGAATTAAAATATTGATAGAATTTCTGTGGAGCTGGAAAGAACCTTGGAAGTTATCTTCATGTTGCAGATTTTACAACAGATGCTCAATTTTCATAAATGTCATTGTTGAAGATATGGACATTTAAAAATAGCTTTGAGTCCGCCCTACAGTTTTTCAGATCTATGAAACAAGGATCAGAGTTAAACAAATTGGGATTTTTTTTTGTTTGAGAAGCTTAGAAGTTTTAATAAATAATCCTACACATTTGTCCCATGAAAAAGGAATGAGATTATGGCAAATATTTCTAGTAATTTAGAGCAAGGTAATATTATAAATTGTTATAATAAAAAGTTTTTCTGTTATTAATATGAAAGGAAGCAACAGTATTGTAATTCTCAGAGTCCCTTAAACACCTGCATACTTTAAGCAAAGTAACAAGAGATGAATTTAATTCTGGAATGCTGGGGACTTTTTGTCCAACGCATCAGCTCTATACCCATTTCAACCTCAAGGTGAGTACAGCTGTGTTATGTACATCCCAGTGGAGCATGGGGAGGCGGACCAAGGGAGCTCTTCCAATGCCCAAGTTCAGCCATTCAGATTTGCTAAACACACATGAACAAAATCCACATTTGGGTTTTGGAAACAGTCTCAACCAACACCTCTGTTCTCAAAGCTGTGTTTCATACAAAAGATAGGGACAATTGCCCTTTGAATTGTCCTTTGCCTAGTTAATTTTAGAACTTCAACAAGTCATAATCATATTGCCTTTTTTTTTTTTCAATTTTTAAACATGAGGAGTGATAATGTTTGCCCTACATAGAATGTTGTTGCAACTCAAAGATCCACACATGGGCATGCAGATTCATAATATTTGTATAGTTTCTTTCAAGTTTCGAATGCTCCATCAGTGCAGAGGTCAGGGCTGAAGAAAACTGGGTCACCCAAAAATGAGAGATAAAAAATAAACAAAACAAAGCTGAATATCTTTTATAAGAAAGTGCATATAATATTCTTGATGTATTTCACCTCACCTTCCAAGTGTCTAACCTACACATGTGTACTGTTCATCTTTCACTTCAAAATACAAGATGGACTTAAAGATTTGAGAGCAAGTTTACCTAGAATAAGTGATAAAAACAAGACAGTGGTGTCGCTTCTACAGGGGTTTTCCTGTATATAATGAAAAGTGAAGTTCCACCTAACACACACCCATTTTTTAGCTTGTGGTATTCAAATTATATTTTACCTCCTATATTAAAACTTCAATTACTTCTCTCCCTGAAAAACAGTAATCTTTAATAGTTTTATTGCAGAGTCGACTGTATTCAAGGCAAAATGCACCATCCATCAGCGTCAGATCGTATCACTTCTGATAATCAAGTACTTGCCTCCTAGTTTATCAGGACCATCAGATCCCAAAAGGGCAGCTTGTAAAACTTTTTTTAACCACCCTTCACACTAGACATCTCCAAACATCTTGCTTGGGAGGAGAAGTTCTTAAGGCATTTCTCCAGATAAATCAGGATGGAAATCCAGAATTAGACTACATTTCTAGTCTTTGAGCCACACAATCAGGATGAGTGGGGAATACATGAATGCTTGATATTTCTAGAACCATGAGTGTACTAGAGATACGTGGGTGGCAGCTAGTGCTCCGCAGCCCACACCATCACTGCAGCCCAGCTACCACCTCAGATGGCAGCTGCTGATGTGAAGGACCAACTTGTGTAAATCCTGATATCAGCTCTTTGACAGTGCTTAATGGTTATCTTCAGCTCAACATGAATGCATCTAAAACTACTGCCTTCTCTGTAAATCTCATCCAACATTCCCCATCTCAGCAAATGTCGCCAGCACTCATTCAGTTTTACAAGACAGATGCCTGGTAGATTTCTTAACCTTTTATCCTTTTTCACATTCAATCCATGACCAACATTTTATGTTCATTTTCCTGAGTAACTATCATATTTGTCTAACTCTTTCTCTATTGACTGTCTCATCATAGTTAAAATGATCATCTTCTTTCCTAACTTTTCTTCATGTACCAGTCTAATTCCATTGCAGTCCCCTATAAATAGGGTGACTGTACATCCCAGGTTGTCCAGGACAGCCAGAGTTTTAATACCTGTAGTCTCCGCATAATTAGCAACTGCCCTGATCTGGATAATAAATTATGTTATTACAACACATACAAACAGGGTCTCCTTTGAAAACTGTAAGTCTAATTATACCATTTCCTGCCTAAAACTCTTTAATGGTTTCTGCCAGTCCTCAGAACAAAGTCCAAACTCCTTGACCTGGTTTTTAAAACTCTGATTAGTCAGGGTTCTACCTTACTTGCCAGGCTCATCTTGGGTAAATCTTATAGCTGCCTCGCATTCTAGGATTCTGTATTTCTCCCATGATCATTCTAATCTCAATTTGTTTATAATTTCTTGGTTGGTTGGTTGTTTATTCCATAGAGTTTACGACCTAAGTGTACAGATGATATCTAACTGCTTGTTATTCTCAGTACACAGTGCATATTAGTCATTCAAATATCATGGTCATAACAGAAAAGAATACTTATCTGCAAACATACAATTAAATGAGAGATAACAGCCCCAGCAACCTGACCCTATTAGGTCAAAGTTGGATGACAAAGGATGCTATATATAGCCAGAATGAAATTATAAAATTTTGGGCCGGGCGCGGTGGCTCAAGCCTGTAATCCCAGCACTTTGGGAGGCCGAGACGGGCGGATCACGAGGTCAGGAGATTGAGACCATCCTGGCGAACACGGTGAAATCCCGTCTCTACTAAAAAATACAAAAAACTAGCCCGGCGAGGTGGCGGCGCCTGCAGTCCTGGCTACTCGAGAGGCTGAGGCAGGAGAATGGCGTAAACCCAGGAGGCGGAGCTTGCAGTGAGCTGAGATCCAGCCACTGCACTCCAGCCCGGGCGACAGAGCGAGACTCCGTCTCAAAAAAAAAAAAAAAAAGAAATTATAAAATTTTACACAAATGTAAATAAGCTTCACCAAAAAGAGAAAATGGATTTCATCATTATTAATTTATCCTTGTATTATTATGTATTTTCATTATTGCTATGTCATCACTAAATAGACATCAAATGCAACATTTCTCAATTATCTATATGCAATATCCTCTTAGTAGAATAATACCACAAATATTTTACCACTTGGCCTTCCAGCATTAGAAGATAATGGCCTCATCCTACACAAACTTGATATAACTGAATCATATAAAGAAAAAACAATAAAGAAAATCTTCTGCTTAAATTGTTATATATTCTAATGCATTTTAAGGTCAAATATGAATTTTCTTTTTTTATTAAAAGTGAAACATTAAACAACATTAAAAATGTCATAGAAGCATTAAAGATGCTATTCCAGATTATATATGCAATGAATAATGCCCCTTTCAGTATGTCTTATTATTACAGATAATTTTTTACATATTAATACTTTGAAAACACAGATCAAAAAGACAATTGTTTTTGATCCGATCCTAACAAGATCAAAATTACTCTATTCTTTTTGCAGAACTCCAAACTCCATCTTTGCTGGCTGGGAGCTCTCTAGTCTGCCAATGAACTGATACCAAAGCTGCCTTTTTCTAGTAGCTCATCATACATCATGATCTTTAACTAAGATAGCATTACATGTCAACCTATATATTTCTGGTTCCAAAAATAAATATTGCTGGTAAAGTAACAAAAACAAAACAAAAAAAGCTATCTACACATTTTCTTCTCAAAACATATGCCAGCCCTTTCTCAAGACTGCAGAGGCTTAGTCTTGAAAGAACACCATACTTAGATCCCTGTAGCACATTTCTCAGATACTACCACCCCACTCTAATGACACTTGCTTCTGGTCAATTCTCTGCCTTTCATGTTCAAGCACTGAGAAAATTCAGAAAGAAGACAATGAATAATGAATAGTATTAGTTCTTAAATGAAACACATCATTTTTCATTTCCTCTTTAATAGTTTTCCAATGGAAATTGAGTCATTAACAAAAGAATTGTTCTAGGAGGCGTCATGACAAAAATTTCCTACATTATGTAAGAATAACAATAGTATGAACCAAAATATGCAAAAAACGCTTACTCCCAAGCCTGAAAGCTTTTGAGTAATTGACAAGTTACATTTTTGAGATACAATTCACATGTCATGAAATTCATTCATTCAACTATACAGTTCAGTGCTTTTTTAGTGTTTTCACAAAATGGTGCGACCATCACCAATGTCTAAGTCCAGAACGTTTCTATCACCCCCTAAATAAGCATTGTGCTCATGAGCAGTCATTCCTCATTTTCCCCTACCTCAACCCCTAACAAACGTTAATCTTTGTCTCAAAGGGTTGGCATATTCTGAACATTTCACATCAGTGGGCTCAGAATGTACAACCATTTGTGCCTGGCTTCTTTCACTTAGCATAATGTTTTCAAGGTCCATTCATGCCAAGCCCAGCTCGGTTGGTCAGGGAGACCTTAACCTAGCGGTGCTAGAGGAATTAAAGAAACACACACAGAAATATAGAGGTGTGAAGTAGAAAATCAGGGGTCTCACAGCCTTCAGAGCTGAGAGCCCTAAACAGAGATTTACCCACTTATTTATTAACAGCAAACCGGTCATTAGCATTGTTTCTATAGATATTAAATTAACTAAAAGTATCCTTTATGGGAAACAAAGGGATGGGCCAAATTAAAGGAGTAGATTGGGCTAGTTAACTGCAGCAGGGACAAGCCCTTAAGGCACAGATCGCTCATGCCATTGTTTGTGGCTTAAGAATGCCTTTAAGCGGTTTTCCGCCCTGGGCGGGCCAGGTGTTCCTTGCCCTCATTCCTGTAAACCCACAACCTTCCAGCGTGGGCGTTAGGGCCATTATGAACATGTTACAGTGCTGCAGACATTTTGTTTATGGACAGTTTTGGGGCCAGTTTATGGCCAGATTTTGGGGGGCTTACTCCCAACACATTCATGGTGCAGCATGTGTCAGTACTTCTTTTTATGACTGAAGAATCCCATTGTATGGACATAGCACATTTTGTTTATCCGTTCATCCATTGATGGACGTTTGGGTTCTTCCTAGTTTTTTGGCTATATAAGTAATGCTCCTACAAACATTCATGTACAAATATTTGCATTGACATGTTTTTCAGTTCTCTTGGGTATATGCTTAGGAGTGACATTGCCGAATTATCTGGTAACTTCATATTTAAATTTTTGAGGAACCACCAAAGTGTTTTCCACAGCAGCTGTACTATTTTACATTTCCACCAGCAATATATGAGTTCCAACTTCTTTATATCTTCACCAACAATTGTTATTTTCCTTTTTTAAAAAAATTATAATCATTCTAGTGGGTTTGAAGGGGTGTCTCATTATGGTTTTGATTTGCATTTCCCTACTGACTAATGATGTTGAACATTTTTTCATGTTTATTGGCCATTTATATATCTTCTTTGTAGAAATATCTATTCAAATACTTCGTCCATTTGTCTATTTTTAGAATGGGGATTTTTATATTTTTATTGTTGAGTTGCAGGAATTCTTTACATATTCTGGATATTTGTCCCTTTTCATAGATATAATTTGCAAATATTTTCTTGTGTTCAGTGGGTTGCCTTTTCACTGTCTTGATGATGTCCTTTGAAATACAATTCTCAATTTTAATGAAGTCCAATTTATCTATTTTTGTTGTTGTTGTTGTTGCCTGAACTTTTGGTATCATATCTAAAAATCAGTTGTCTAATCCAAGGTCAAAAAGATTTATCCTTTTTTCCCTAAGAGTTTAATAAATTTAGTTTTCACAATTAGGTATTTGATCCATTTGGGGTTAATTTTTGTATGCGGTATGAAATGGTTTGACTGTGTCCCCACCCAAATCTCCCCTTGAATTGCAATAATCCCCACGTGTCAATGTGGGGCCATGTGGAGATAATTGAATCACAGGGGCGGTTTTCTGCATACTGTTCTTGTGTAGTGAATAAGTCTCACGAGTTCTGATGGTTTTATAAATGGAAGTTCTCCTGCACAAGCCTTTTGCCTGCCTCAATGTAAGACGTGCCTTGCTCCTCCTTTGCCTTCTGCCATGATGGTGTGAGGCCTCCCCAGCCATGTGGAACTGTGAATCTATTAAAACTCTTTTCCTTTATAAATTACCCAGTCTCAGGTATGTCTTTATTAGCAGCTTAAGAACAGACTAATACACGGCATAAGGTAAGAGTACAACTTTTCCCAGAGCTATTTTTTTGAAAAATCGATTCCTGATTGAATTATCTTGTCAAAAATTGACCATAAATATAAAGGATTATTTTTGGGATTTAAATTATATTCCATTGATTTATATGTCTCTCATTATGCTACCACTTCCTTTTTTCGATTGTAGTTTGTATTAAGTTTTGAAATTGGGAAGTTTGATTCCTATAACTTTGTTCTTCTTTATCAAGATTTTTTGTCTAGTCAGGGTGCCTTGCATTCCCATATAAATTTGAGTATTCACTTGACAAATTCTAAAAATAATGGTAGCTAGGATTGTCAGAGTGATTGTATATCATCTATAGATCATATACAATGGGAAGTATTGACATCTTAAAAATATTTTCTTTTAATCTATGAACACAGGACATCTGCCCATGCATTTAGGTATTATTTAATTTATTTAAACAATGTTTTATAGTTTTCAGTAAACAAGTTTTACAGTTCTTTTATTCCTAATTGTTTTATTCTTTTTAATGTTGTTATAAATGGAATTATTTTCTTAATTTCATTTTTGAATTATTCATTTCTATTATATGGAAGCACAACTGATTTTCATATATCGATGTACCCTGCAACATTTCTGGACTCATTTATTACCTCTAATAGCCTTTTATTAGATACCTTAGAATTTTCTGGATACAAGATCATGTTATCTGCAAGTACAGTTTTATTTACCCTATCTAAAATGGATGCTTTTTAAAAATTGTCTAATTACCCTCACTAAAACTTTCTGTATGTTAAATAGAAGTAACAAAAGTGGATATCCTTGTTAGTTTCTGATATTTGGGAAAAATATTTCATTCTTTTTTCATTAAGTATGATGTTAACCAGAAGTTTTATCAGAGTGAGGAAGTTCCTTACTCTTCCTAGTTTGAGTGTTTTTTTGTGTTTTTTTTTAAACATAAAAAGTTGTTGGATTTTGCCAAGTGCTCTTTCTGTATCAATTGAGATGACCATGTAGAGAAGTTTTCATTTATTTTATTAGTTTGGCCTATTACACACTGATTTTCATTTTGTGATCCCCCTTGCATTCCTGAGATAAATCTCATTTGATCATGTCATACAATATTTTTATATGTTGCTGGATTGGTTTGCTAGTATTTTGTTTAGTATTTCTGCAATTATATTAATAATAGACATGGTCTGCAGTTTTATTTCCTTGTAATGCTTTGTGTGGTTTTGGTATTTGGTATAATGCCGTCATGGAAGGAGTTGGGCAATGTCTCCTCCTCCTATATTTCTTGAAAGAGGTTGTGAAGGATTGATGTTAATTCTTTTTTAAACATTTGGTAGGATTCATCAGTCATTCTTGACATCATTCCTCAGGCTTTTCTTGTGAAAAATGTTTTATTACTAATAGTCACCTTATTGTTATAAGTATATTTAGCTTTTCTATTTCTTCTCAAGTCACTTTAGGTAGTTTTTGTCTTTCTAGGAATTTGTTGACATACAACTGCTCATATTATTTTTATTTCTCTAGGTTCAGTAATAAGTACTCCCATTCATACCTGATTTTGATTATTTACATTTTCTCCCTGTTTTTCTTGGTCAGCCTACCTAAACTTTGTCAATGTTGTTGATCTTTTCAAATAACCTACTTCTGATTTTATTTCCTCTATTGTTTTTCTGTTCTCTATTTTATTTACTTCTACTTCAATCATTATCATTTCTTTCTTTCTGTTTGCTTTGCATTTAATTTGCTCTTATTTTACCAGCTTCTAAAAGGAGAAAATCAGGCTATCGATTTGAGGTCTTTGTTATTTCTTAATAAAGGCATTTACCTCTATCAATTTCCTTCTAAATGACTGTAATAGCTGCATTCTGTAAGTTTTAGCGTGTTGTGGTTTTGTTTTCATTTGTAAAAATAATTTATTTTCTTTATGCTTTCTCTTTTGGGTTTTTGGTTATTTAAGAGTGTTGTTTAATTTTCTAAATTTCCTTTTGTTATTAACTTCCCATTTCATTTTCTTATGATTGGAGCAAATGCTTTGTATAATTTTAATTTTTTTTCATTTATTGAGACATTTTATGGCTTCACATATGATTCATCCTGCGGAATATACCTTCTGCACTTGAAAAGAATATATTGTCAAGTTGTTGGGTAGGGTGCTAGCTATATAGATCTCTTTTAGCTTTATTTGCTATTCAGACATTCTATTTTTTACTAGTCTCTGTCCAGTTATTCTAGCCATTATTAAAAGTGAAATATCGGCCGGGTGGGGTGGCTCATGCCTATAATCCCAGTACTTTGGGAGGCCTAGGTGGGTGGATCATGAGGTCATGAGATCGAGACCATCCTGGCTAACACAGTGAAACTCCATCTCTACTAAAAATACAAAAAATTAATCAGGCATGGTGGCAGGTGCCTGTAGTTCCAGCTACTCAGGAGGCTAAGGCAGGAGAATGGCGTGAACCCGGGAGGCAGAGCTTGCAGTGAGCCGAGATCGTGCCACTGCACTCCAGCCTGGGCAACAGAGCGAGACTCCATCTCAAAAAAAAAAAAAAAAAAAAAAGTGAAATATCAAAGTCTCCAACTATTAATGTTGAATTATTTATGTCTTCCTTCAATTTTCTTAGTACTTGTCTCATGCATTTTGGAACTCTGTTGTTCAGTACATATATGTTTACATTTAGTATGTCTTCTTAACTCTTTTATCATGAAAAAGTATCCTTGTTTGTCACTAATGACAGTTAGTCTTAAGGCACAATTTGTCTGATACTAGTATAGTCATTGCAGCTCACTTTGGCACTTTACAACTCTGGCTTAATCTTCAGAGTTGCATAAACTTCAGGGATGCTTAAGCTTCCTGCTTGCATAGAGTCTCCATGTTAGCCAGAAGTGAGAACTCAGACTTCCTAATAAATTTTCTGGAAATTTACAAAAATTATATGTAGGTCTATTGCCTTCTAGAGTCTCAGAAATATGTTGAAGGTCTTCCAAGTTTCCATGGATATCTCATTTTCCAGCTTTTCTTTTTAAGATGTTTATTCAGCTACTGGTTTGCCCCAACTGTTGTCAATGCCTCAGGCATCTGCAATGATGAGTAATTACTGCTGATGGTTTTTAACAAATGACTTGAGAAAAAGGACTTTCACACTGGCCAGGCTTTGAGTCAGGTCAAATAAAAACAAGTGCTGTCAATTGGACTTCCAGGGTACTCCCCTACAGGAGTCAAATAAAGCTCAGGGATTGGGGTTTAGGGGAGCTCCAAACCCATTCTTCCCCTTCTAGTGGTTTCTAGGCTGCTGGTTGTCACCATGATTGCAGGGCTATATGTTTTCAATGCTGCCATGAATCCTGGAGGAGAGGATTTCACAGAGTAAGTTACAACACCACATAGATTGCTATTCTTCCAAGAGATGTAGCAGGGTTTTTTCTGAGTAAATGCTCCTTGGATTTTTGCAAGGTTTCCCAGGTCTGAAAAAGCTGATTTGGGAAATTTTGCCAGTGTTCTTACTGCTTTTATAGAGAAGAGGACTTTTAGAAATCTTTACTCTTCCATTCATACTGATGTTACCCCCATTACAGACATGGAGGTAGGCTTTTCCCAGAAATTTTAGGGAAAAAACTTTGTCTCCAAGTAACCCTGGAAGCCTGGTGTACTTTCAAATATACTAAAAATAATGCAAGTGACCTCTTACTGGTGAGAAAAGACACTAATGAAAGTCACTACAGGTTTAATTGGTAATTAAATTCTCTTCTTAACTGACTTTGATTAGAAGTTACTGTGGATAGAGATACGAGAAAGGTGAGCTCTAACTTGGTTTCTGTTCTCAGAAAGCTTTTAGTCAATTTTACATGCTTGTAGCATGTCTTCTATGGGAGTCCAAATATTTCCATTTTAAAAAGTTTGTGGGGTCCATGTTCCCAAGATGCTGGTTTGGCAAGACATGTGATAAAATCTAAAGGACAAAGTGTGGAGATGAGAGTTGTCAATTATTCAGTCAAGTTGTGTAGACACCAATGTGGACTCTTCTGGCTTAAAAAGGCAGAGAAGAATTTCAACTTGGAAGGTGTTTTTCTATTTAAACCTGAGGATCAAGATTAACATCTTCTTTTACCAATATGTTCTGGATAGTTATAGTTTATTTTCAGGCTTTGATAAACCTGGAATGCCACTGCTCTATGGGTAGCCACCAGTCTGGACTTCACGTGAGAATTCGGCTTTTGTGAGTCTAGCCTTAGTGCCTTTTCTTTCTCTTCACTTTGCAAATGAACATAAACAATTCATTTCCCATTTAAAAACCTACCTATAAAATTAAGAAAAAAAAATGTTTTTAAGTTCCCTTAACTAGTATCCTCTACAGATTCTCTTTTTTTTTTTTTTTTTTTTTTTTGAGACGGAGTCTCACTGTGTCTCCCAGGCTGGAGTGCAGTGGCGCGATCTCGGCTCACTGCAAGCTCCGCCCCCCGGGTTCACGCCATTCTCCCGCCTCAGCCTCCCAAGTAGCTGGGACTACAGGCACCCGCTACCGCGCCCGGCTAGTTTTTTGTATTTTTAGTAGAGACGGGGTTTCACCATGTTAGCCAGGATAGTCTCGATCTCCTGACCTCGTGATCCACCCGCCTCGGCCTCCCAAAGTGCTGGGATTACAGGCTTGAGCCACCGCGCCCGGCCTTACAGATTCTCTTAAGTCTTGATTTATATTGCACAATAAGGTAGGCTTTTTCCAAACTACATTAGGATGATAAATACAACAATGTATTTTACATAGAAGAGGTTAATTCCTATCTGGTAGCTTTGATAAATGTGCCTCTGATACCTCTTATTTTAATTATGCAATAAAATAACTAGGCTTTTTCAATTCATTTTTCTCAAACTTTATCTTACTGTCAGAGGCATGTGAACCAGAGCAACTCCATCTTGAACAGGAGGTGGGTAAAATTAGGCTGAGACCTACTGGGCTGCATTCTCAGATGGTTAAGGCATTCTAAGTCACAGAATGAGACAGGAACTCGGCACAAGATACAGGTCATAAAGAGCTTGCTGATAAAACAGGTTGCAGTAAAGAAGCCAGTCAAAACCCACCAAAACCAATATGGCCAAGAGAGTAACCGCTAGTTGACCTCACTACTACACTCCCACCAGCACTATGACAGTTTACAAATGCCATAGCAACATCAGGAAGTTACCCTATATGGTTTTAAAGGGGGAGGTGTAAATAATCCAACACCCCTTGTTTAGCATATAGTCAACAAATAACCATAGAAACAGGCAACCAGCAGCCCTCTGGGCTTCTCTGTCTATGGAATAGCAACTCTTTTATTCCTTCACTTTCTTAAGTAATAAACTTGCTTTCACTTTACTCTGTGGATTTTCCCTGAATTCTTTCTTGCGGTAGATCCAAGAACCCTCTCGTGGGGTCTGGATTAGGACCGCTTTCCAGTAAAATTACCACACACCACTAGAGTAATTGACTTATATTCTCTGTCCTAAAGATGGGAGGTCCTCGAGAACAGGAACTTGATTTTATGTTTCATTGTATCTGATATCTAGCATAAAACTTGGTGCATAATATGTGTCAATAGGTGTTGAACAAATTATTGCAATTAAATTTAGTAAACATTGATTGAGAACTTGCCATTTGTCAGCTAATGTTTTAGTAATGGGGTACAGGGATGTGTTTAGATTCTCATTGAGAAAAGAAAATATAAGTGTATAAATGACATTAAGTAATGGCAGATGATGCTAATTCCTGTGAAAAATGTAAAACAGATAAATGGAGTAGGTAGTTACAAAAGGAGAATTGGGAGAGCTCCTTCAGTCCAGACAGTTAGAGCCGGCCTCAGTGAAGAGACAACAGAGGAGACAGATCATGATGATAGGGAAGATTAATCCAGGCAGAAAAAGAAAACTTGCAAAGACACGGAATTGAGTGTGTTTTATTATGTCACACCCAACATGGAATTTCTTCCTAGAATTAGAGGAGAGGAGAGAATTTTTAGATTATTCATTCCTTTCATTGTTTTAATTGCAAATTTCTACTGCTGAAGAAAAGGAGCTCTCAGAGAACAGGATATTTCTCCAAGATATGAAAACAGCTTTGCTCCTGGACAATTAAACTGTCCTGGTGGGAGGTACTGGAAAAAACTATTTACTGGAGATTCTCTTTAGAACCACAAAATTAAAACAGCAATTTAGCAATAGGATCATAGTTAATGATGTTTGGAGATAGATTTAGTTGTTTCAGTTTATTTTGTGGTAATTGAGCTGAGATAGCTTTTATTTAATCAGGAATATTTACCCCTTTTCATTAATGATATGTGCTCTTACAATGAAGTATTTTTTGCTTTTTTTCTCCCAAGTACATCTTAATTAAAGTTTAGCCAATTTCATGCATTGGAAAGTGTAAAACTATTCCCTGAGATGAAATCCTCTGCAAGAGTGAAATAGAGTATGCTTCTTACTGATCCCAAGTGTTCCAAATTCTGACCCAAATAAGACCTTTGGGGGTTCAAGCTCATTTACATTTCATAAAATGTAACTTCCTATTTCTGGAGAATAAAAGGCTTTGAAAGTCACAAGGAAACAGCTCAAAAGGCATCCAGGGCATGAAATAGCTTTAACAAATCCTGCTTGATGAGTTAAGTGTAAAGGAATCAGAAACATATGGATTACATTTCCCATAAAATACACATAGGCTTAATAGTGAAGAAGAAAAAGTGGCTGTGGCCCAGTGTGATTCAGGTTTTTTCGAACCTAGAACATTTGGAAAATAGTTCAAGATGGTTAATAAACCCCAAAGCAAGCCCAGCCTGTCCTTCCTACTGTAGGGGGGAATGTGCTGGATTTCAATGCAGTACAAGGGGGCATCTGCTGGATTACTGACAACTCTGTCACACAAACAGTACCTCCTAGGGAGACAGAGAGAAAGACAAGGCAGGCTTGCACTTGTCTGAAATACACAGAATACTGTGGACCCGACTGGCAGAAAGTGCATGTTTCTTGGTCCTAACTCCTCCTAACAGCCATAACATTCTGACTCGGTCATTTCAAGTCATGGTTATGGAAAGGCTCCTCCTCTCCTTTCTTTCCATGGCCACCTCCATCCTACCCACTCACCCACCCCCCATTAAAAAAAAAAAAAGTAAAAGAAAAACATCAACATTTCTAAAATTGTTCTTTAAGAGATTGTTCTAATCTGAACTCATTTAGGAAATGAGGAGGTTGAATAAATTGCATTCCCAGGCTTAAATTACTGTGTCATTCTTGGTGACACAATGAACCCTTTCACCTAGCATTGTGTCCTAGGAAATTACAATTCCTGCCTTGAATGGACCTGCTAGAGAACAAGCAGAGGGTCAGTTGTGGATCATTAGTCAGAGGGGATCCAGAGCCCATGAGTCAGGTCCTCTCACTGTTGCAGGAAGCAATCCTGACCATTTACCCCCAAGTCTCTTCAGGCCCACTGCCATGGGGGAGCTACCACACACTGCAGAGGAATGTCCACACTGTGACTGCAGTGATGGGACCGGAGACTCACTGAGTCAGGCTGCTCTTTCAGGTGGAGGTCAATGCTTCTGTGTCAGGCAGAGCCAGTACTCCTTTGTGATGCCTATTTCAGAGGAAGTGCTTTCCAGCAATGCCCCACTTTCTTCAACTTCACAAATTCTTTCTTTTAAGGTTATCATCTACTTTCCACAATCACAACCATTATTTGGGGATTCTTATTCTACCCAATATGTACACAGTCTTCAACTTAAAGCACCAATCCAACCATTTCACCTTTCAGTAACTCCTTCTTCAAACATTTGGTCACCTACCTCCCGACCTATCAGATTCTCACCAAAAAAAAAAAAAAAAAAAATGACCAAGTAATATTGAAACCTGGGGGAAGCCTTAGCATTTTCAATCTTAGAAGGCAACTGAAAACAACCTAAATTGAGCAGTTATGTAAATGAGGTGTGTTTAGATTCTGAAGTTGATCAGACCAGGTCATCTTTGCCAGATTTCTGCAGGGACTCTGGAGTCTAGAAAGAAGGCAACTGAATATTCATGCACTGCCTTAACCTTGGAGTCCTCAGGCTTCTAACTTGCAAGTTTTCTGCTTAGAACTCAGCATTTGGGGCAATGGCTTCCAGCATTTTCTTTTCTTTTACTTTCAGTTCTGGGATACACGTGCTGAATGTGCAGGTTTGTTACATAGGGATACATGTGCCATGGTGGTTTGCTGCACCTATCAACCCATCATCTAGGTTTTAAGTTCAGCATGCATTAAGTATTTGTCCTAATGCTCTCCCTCCCCTTTCCTCCTACCCTCCAATGGGCCCGGTGTGTGATGTTCCCCTCCCTGTGTCCGTGTGTTCTCATTGTTCAGCTCCCACTTATGAGTGAGAACATGCGGCATTTGGTTTTCTGTTCCTGTGTTAGTTTGCTGAGGATGATGGTTTCCAGCTTCATCCATGTCCCTGAAAAGGACATGAACTCATTCATTTTTATGACTGCAGCATTTTTTAATATAAAAAATCTTACAGTTTACTAAATTCACTTGCCCATTTCAGATCAATACTCAAGACCGAAGGCTTTCTACTTATCTAGCCTTCCTCATCTTGACCCCAGGATTATCTGTGCTTTCCCATCATTAGGCACCTCTTCCACAGATTATCACTCTCTCAAAGCCACCTCTGCAACTCTGCGCTGTGTCTTCTGCCTGACAGACTCTTCCTTGTGCTACCTGCAATATCTGTTCCCTCTCTTCCCTCAGTGCATAGAGCCACTCCTTAGCAAGTTTAGCTTCTTCACTTTCTCTCAAAATCTTGTGCCTTCAATTTACCCTGCTGGATGTTTGTTTGTTTGTTTGTTTAAGAGTCTCAATCTGTCACCCAGGCTGGAGTGCAGTGGCATGATCTCAGCTCATTGCAACCTCTGCCTCCTGGGTTCAAGCGATTCTCCTGCCTCAGCCTCCTGAGAAGCTGGGACTACAGGCACCCACCACCACGTCTGGCTAGTTTTTGTATTTTTAGTAGAGATGGGGTTTCAGCATGTTGGCTAAGCTGGTCTTGAACTCCTGACCTTGTGATCCACCTGCCTCAGCCTCCCAAAGTGCTGGGATTACAGGTGTGAGCCACCGTGCCCAGCCTGGATGTTTCTTTACTAAACTCATCTCCACCTGATGCGGTTTGGATATCTGTCCCCTCCAAATCTCATGATAAAATGTAGTATCCAGTGTTGGAGGTAGAACCTGGTGGGAGGTGTTTAGATTACGGGGGTGGATCTCTCACAAATGGCTTAGCACCACCCCCTTGGTCATGAGTGAGTTCTCACTCTGAGTTCACATGAGATCTGGTTGTTTAAAAGTATGTGGTCCCTGCTCCCTCTCTCTTTTTCCTGCTATTGCTATGTGATACACCAACTTCCCCTTTTCCTTCTGCCATGATTGTAAGCTTCCTGAGGCCTCACCAGAAGCAGAAGCTGGCACAATTCCTCCTGTACAGCCTGTAGAAACATAAGCCAAATAAACCTCTTTTCTATGTATATTACCCAGTCTCAGGTATTTCCTTACAGTAATGCAAAAACTGGCCAACACACCACTTGGCTTATTGTTACAGGTCAGCCACCTCTTATTCTATTTGTTTGGGTTTTTTTCTTTTCTTTTTTTTTTTTTTTTTTTTTGAGACAAGGTCTCACTCTGTCATCCAAGTTGGAGTGCAGTGGCACCATCATGGCTCACTGCAGCCTTGGCCTTCCAGGCTCAAACCATCCTCCTACCTCAGCCTCCCGAGTAGCTGGGACTACAGGCATGCTCCGCTATACCCAGCTAATTTTTTGCTTATTTGTAAAGATGAGATCTCTCTATGTTGCCCAGTTTGGTCTTGAACTCCTGGGCTCAAGCAATTCTCCCACCTCAGCCTCCCAAAGTGCTGGAATTACAGGTGTGAACCACCATGCCCAGCCACCATCTCTTATTCTAAACATAAATCTAAACATCCTTTGACAAAATTCTCTGTTTTTGTGCAAGTTCTCTTTTTTTGCAACTCCTACTAACATCTAATAAAGACTAAGTTTATCAAACTTAACCTATAGAGATAATGTACAATTTATGAATATACAGTATATATTCAACATTACCTTGCTACAATTAGCAAAACACCAAGAGGATTGTAGGTAGGCACGTCTGTGTATTTGAATATCATTGTATGTGATTTTCCTCTATCTCCCTCCAACTAGAATGTAAAAACTTCATGGATGCTGTAAATTAGTTTATTTTGTTTACTTCTGTATACCCAGTTTCTAGAACAGTAAGCCTCCCAAAGGTATATTTCTTGAATGAATAGATGAAATCCATTCTTCCATGGGGGTAATCCCATTGCAAAATAAACTCCTACATCTTTAACTTTTCTACCCTATATTTCTCTGCCTCACTGTGGTGACTAAAACCTGATTCTCCCAGAGGTAAAATTTCTTCTGTAGATCTTCCAAATCCATGAGTTTATCTGCCTGGGGTAAAACTTCTTTTCCCTTTGAAGTTCCTGTATTTGGCTCTCCTCTGCCCTGCCATGTTGTCCTCACCAATCCACTCCCCAGTACCCACTCTTCCTTCATCAGGGACTTTGGCATGTTGCTTTCCATCTGCATCGCCATCACAGTTCCTATCATCACTCTAGGAGACTCCTATAGGCAGAGGGATGACAGCTCTGATGCCCGGCCCTCTTGGTTCCTCCACACTCTCAGCACTCCAGCCCCCTTTCCCTGCGCACTTCATTAGCTCCTTGTTCCCACAGTCAAATGTCACCCTTATTACAGAAAATGCCACCTGTACTTCTTGGACCACAGCCGCCTACAGTTTCAGCTCCCTCTCAGGTGCTTCTCTTTACCTGTACTTACCCTGCACACAATCTCCAACCCTTTTTGAGTCTTTACTTATTCCCATAAGCCCCTCCTTCCTCACTTCCTTCCCTATGTAGCTCACTGTTCACCAGCCCAGAGACTTCTGTGAACCCTCCAAATTTGAGACAGGTCTCGGTTAATTTAGAAAGTTTATTTTGCCAAGGTTGAGGACACACACCCATGACACAGCCTCAGGAAGGCCTGATGATATGTGCCAAAGGTGGTCCAGGCACAGCTTAGTGTTAATACATTTTACAGAGACATGAGACATCAATAAATATGTGTAACATATACATTGGTTCAGTCCAAAAAGGTAGGACAGCTTAAAGGAGGGGCTTCCAGGTCATAGGTAGATAAGAGACAAATGGTTGCATTCTTTTGAGCTTCTGAGTGGCCTCTCCAAATAGATAATCAGATGTGCATTTATCTCAGTGAGCAGAGGGGTGACTCTGAATAGAATGGGAGGCAGGTTTGCCCCAAGCAGTTCCCAGCTTGAGGGATTTTAGGGGCCCAACATTTATTTTCCTTTCACACTTCTTTGTCAGTACCTTGACCTCCCTAAGTGTAATGTTTTTGCTTTTTTCGTTTTTGTTTTTTCTGTTCCAGCCACCCAGAGAAGTCAAAATGTCACCTTTTTCCCTGTTAGAGAAAATTATGCTGTCTTACAGATTGATGCCTTAAAAACACCTAACCTCTAACCTCAAGCCCCTAACCTCAAGGCATGCCTGATGCTGTCCAGCTGTCTCTTGAATCTCTTTATTCGGCCTTCATTTTCCAAAGGAACTATTTAAACCCTCTTAAATCCTTCAACATTTTAACCCTTTCATTTGCCCCAACACTATGCAGGTACACACGTCTTCCTGTTTCACAGAGATTGTAGCCAGCACTAGGGAGCTCTTGACTTCCTTCTAGGCCTAGGAGCTAACCAGGGATGGATTCTCTTCATTCCATTCTAAAGAAAGAAGTGCTGCCCCCAACCTGCATTCTAAAACCCAACCTTTGCTCCTTCTCATGGGCTTGGTTATCTTGATTATTTCATTTCTCTTCCATGTCGTTAACTTCTCCATATATATCGTCTCCTTTTCAATAGCATTTAAAGATGGGCAAGCCTGTCTTACCAAGACAAAATAAATACTCCTTGAAATCTACATCTTTTGCCATCCACCTCTTATCTCTGCTCCTTTTCACTGATAAATGTCCTTAAAAGAGTATTTAGAGCTGGCCAGGCGTGGTGGCCCATGCCTGTAATCCCAGCACTTTGGGAGATGGAGGCAGGCGGATCATCTGAGGTCTGGAGTTCAAGACCAGCCTGGCCAACATGGTGAAACACTGTCTCTACTAAAAATACAAAATTAGCCTGGGGTGGTGGCACATGCCTGTAATCCCAGCTACTTGGGAGGCTGAGGCAGGAGAATCGCTTGAACCCGGAAAGAGGAGGTAGCAGTGAGCAGAGACCACGCCACTGCACTCCAGCCTGGGCAACAAGAGCGAAACTCAGCCTAAAAACAAAAAACAAATAAACAAAAGAGTGTTTAGAGCTGCAATAACCACCCCCTCACTTTCCGGGGACCACTTCTTCCTCCCGGAGCTCTCTCCCCTTGCAATCTCCACATTTGCCACCTGCTTCTCTAGTTCGTTTACTCTAGTTCTACTAGTTCGGTGTCCTCTACAGCTGCCCTCTTCTAACCCTGCCTGTCTTCCTGATGATGGTGTACCTTAGAACACCATTGTAGCAGAGACACATCTGTTTGCATCCCACCAACAATTTCAAGGTCACCTTGACATTTCCACAATAACTCTTTATCCACAGCTCGTTACAATGAACATTTTCTAAATGGCAGCCAGAATTCAAAGACGAAAAAGAAACACATGATCACTGCTCCCAAAAATCTCAGTCTAGTGGAAAAAGCAAAAATGTACACATTGAATTAGTGTACATAGCATGTGGTAATAATATGATTTCCTAGCTACCTAAATTGTAGGGTAATTATGCAGATTAACCAATCTTGTTTCCACATTTTAATGACTCAATTTACAAAATAAGCTTTTATACAGTTTCTCAGGATTACGATTCAAATAAAAAATTTTTCCTGTCTTCAAGTTATTCCTACTCATAGCCTATTGCATTAGTGAAATAACTATTTATTTTTACATATGACTAAAAGATTGCCACACATACTCCTAAATTAAACAACATACTTTTCAAAATATATCATTTTTGTTTCTACTTTGCAATTGGAAATAGATAATGAGACAAATTTAGAAACTAGTTGGCTGGCAAACTAATTTATCTGTCTCCTATATTAGCAAGTTTATAAGAATTTTGACATACCATAACATATGTATGTATTCAATCAAACCAAGTTGGCCCATCAACAAATAGCAGCATGGCTTGAGAATGGCATTGAGTGTTGTTACAAATTATATTCCTGAGAAAACATTAAAAACAATTCTGAAGAAACTAAGTGAATGAATTACAAAAAAGAAAACATTTATAAAGTAAGCACTAATATTTAATATTTGTTATAGAATTCCTTTCCAATGTTGTCATAAATTAGCTCTAAGCAAGCCATCAAGCCAAGCTTTCAGTTTTTGCCATCTTTTTACATCTTTGAAATAACATTTTCCTTAAATGGGATCATCATTTCCTCACCCTTTTTTTTTTTTTTTTTTTTTTTTGGAGAGATAGAGTCTCACTCTGTCGCCCAGGCTGGAGTGCAGTGGTGCGATCTTGGCTCACTGCAACCTCCACCTCCCAGGCTCAAATGATTCTCCTGTCTCAGCCTCCCGAGTGGCTGGGACTACAGATGCACGCCACCATGCCTGGCTAATTTCTTTTGCATTTTAGTTGAGATGAGGTTTCACTGTGTTGCCCAGGCTGGTCTCGAACTCCTGAGCTCAGGCAATCGGTCCACCTTGGCCTCCCAAAGTGCTAGGATTACAGGCATAAGCCACTGCACCCGGCCATTTTACTCTTATAGGATTAACTTTTAGTGACAGATAAATTGTGTTCACTTGAAGAACAGAAACCCAGAGCCTAGAGGCTGCCTGCAGAATAGTCTAGCAGGTAGCTTTCTCTAAGAGATAGATTGGGATCATTAAAAACAGGTCTCCTTGTCTCAACTTAACTTCCTTTTCATGCACACTACCATGCATGTCACTGTATATAATTTAGTGTCATGCCTTTTATCTAAAACCACATTTTAGGCTTTATGAATTACCTGTTAAACATGTAAGCAATACTGCTACAGTAGAAAGAAAATGCTCATTTTTATTTCACTCAAGAACAAGTCCAGATAATAATAATTATAAATACTTGATAATACTTTGGTGTGATGATAGATGGATAAAATAGATATATAAATCAATATTTAATATTTACCTAAATATCACTATATGATTTACACCTATATATGTAATATATACCTATATATTATATATAACATATTAATATGTAACAAATAACATGTTTGTGATGTTAATAATGAGTGTCAACTTGATTGCATTGAAGGATGCAAAGTATTGTTCCTGGGTGTGTCTGTGAGGGTGTTGCCAAAGGAGATTAACATTTGAGTCAGTGGACTTGGGTTGGAGGGGGCTGGTGGTCCAGGCTGTAGGTGAATTTAAACATTTTCTGGTTGACAATCAGCTGAGTTTGTCTAAAGACCTGGGATTAATAGAAAGGGAATGTTCAGGTTAAGATAAAGATTGCGGAGACCAGAGTTTTTTTTTTTGTTTTTTTTTTTTTTCTTTTTTTTTTTTTTAGATGGAGTCTTGCTTTGTTGCCCAGGCTGGAGTGCAGTGGTGCCATCTCAGCTCACTGCAAGCTCCACCTCCCGGGTTCATGCCATTCTCTTGAGTCAGCCTCCTGAGCAGCTGGGACTACAGGTGCCCGCCACCACGCCTGGCTAAGTTTTTGTATTTTTAGTGGAGACAGGGTTTCACAGTGTTAGCCAGGATGGTCTTGATCTCCTGACTTTGTGATCTGCCCGCCTTGGTCTCCCAAAGTGCTGGGATTACAGGTGTGAGCCACTGCCCCTGGGCCAGAGTTTTTTTGAAGTCTTATAGTGGCTGCCCTTAGAGACGATAGATGATAAATGTTTCCTATTAAGTTCTTAGTTAATCTTTTTAGGATTGGAAGCACCTGGGAGAAAAAGAGCTCGCTATATTAATAGAGATTCTTTAAAGATGCAAATTTTCTCCCACAAAGAACAGCTTTGCAGGGACAAAATATGGCAAAGAAACATGTTTTGGGGTAAGATATTTTTATTTTCTTCCTTGTCTCATAATGTTATGCCAGAGTCAGGTTGGAAAGTAAGTCATGATATATAGGGTTAAATAAAACCCATCTGATGAGAACGTATGGTTTGTAGGGCCTGACTCCCCAGACCTCTTAGAAAGGAATATTGGGCAAGATAAAAAAAAAAAAAACATAAAGATTAAAAAAATCAGAGTTTAGTCCATATATATACATATACATACATACACACACACACACATATATATATCTCTATTAATTCTGTCCCTCTAGAGAACCCTGACTAATACAATGTTATATATAATATACACACACATATATAAAGGGCCACACACACACACATGTATATACACACATCTCCATTTTATAGATGAGGACACTAAGGCATAGAGAGACTGACAAACTTGCCCAGAGTCAGGCAGCTAGCATATTGTGTTGTTGGGATTTAAACCTAGGCTTTCTGGTTCCAGAAATAATGTCTTTCTTGTTCTAAAAGTGTCCATTTTCCTTGAACATTAAAGCAAATGTATTATCTCTTAAGTTTTATCCTTCTTGGAAGTTTTATCAAACTTGGGAGCAAGTTAGCTTAGCTGAAACTGACTCATCAGGATCAGCCAACTTTGTTCTATTATTGGTTTTGGTTTGGTTGTGCTTGTTTATTTATTGTGATGATGGTAATTGTGTGTGCATATGTTATTAATGATGGTGAATTTTCTATGAAGCAAAAGAAGTTTGCATTTCAGGGCCTCCTATTTGTCTGGGTCTTTTCTGTAGTCAAGGTCCCTAGTAATATGGTCACATGGTTATATGTTTTCATAAATTTTATAAAATTAATATATTGTGACTATAAGCAGTTTAGGCCACTGTGTCTACCCCCTCTTATTTCTCTTCATATCAGTTGTTAAGTGATCATAGACATTTTGGTAATTCAAATAAGAAATTAAAAGCAAAATACAATAAATCTGAGCTATGAGTTGGGTGGGGGGGGGGGGCGCTATGTAGGCAATTCAGTCATGTCCATGTATGCCTAAATTATTTCTAGACATCCCTACATAAGAATAGGTTCCAGAAAAATTTCTACAGTCTTCTCTACTGACTACACAATGTCATCATACAAAGAATGAGGGCAGAGGTTTAACAGGAATAGAGCCAGATAATAGGCTATATAAAGTCCTTCCAAATAATATAGTTCAATATATGAAAGAAAACATGATGGAGTTTTTCTCACTATCACAATAAGCCTAAAAATGTATATGCATTATTAATAATTACTTAGAAACAAATAAAACTGTTCTAAATAATAATTTTCACAAAGTTTGCCTTTCAAGTAGGATATAGTATGTTTGGCAAATCTTTGCTCCTACTAAAACAACTATGGAGAAAAAAGGATAAATTAGAAAATTATATTGCTAAAGTCATCAGAAAACTATGGAAGCAAAGAGAACTAGATGCAGTAAAATTCTGAACAGAGAAGAGCCCTTCCTAAGAGGGCTGCCAATCAATAGTTGTTTCTTCTGTGAGGGCATTTGCAAGTTTGGGCAAAGGCTAAGGCTCAGGAGGAATTCCACTGCAGAAAACCAAGACAAATAATGTTTCTGAAAACTTCAGAATGGTAGATGGAGATCTGAAGGAGCACAGATACATGACCCCAAAGGACATTTGCTGAGTGCTGAGGCAGTATAGGAAGTGGGGTGTTTATCTGTTCAGGGTGCTTAAGTGACAAAATCCTTCTACAAATAAAACATATTTGCAAGGTTTTGAACCTGTTTGGGTGGAAGGTTAAAGGGCTTAATTTAAAGGATCCAAAAGATACACATTATATTACTGAAGAAGTAGAGACTCACTAGACTTTTCATCAAAACCCTGGTAAAGCCACAGTCAAAAAGGATGGGACTGAAAGGGAGAGTAAAATTTTGCTCAATTTTTTGGTACTTAAGATAATAACCATGCCTCATCTCTTCCTCAAGATGTTTGTCAGATATTGAAGCTACATGAGGCTGGAGGCTAAATAGTTAAGCACAAACTCAGAAAAACTGAATTGAAGGGTTTAAGGTCTGAAGAGACACACATCTACCAAGATCACAATCAGAAGATCAGTGATATAGCAGAGGTGGGCTGAATCTAACTAAAACTACAATCCAGCTCTGACCAAGCTCAATTACTGATTAGATTTAAATGACCTGGCCAGGCACTGTGGCTTATGCCTGTAATCCCAGCACTTTGGGAGGCCGAAGCAGGCAGGTTGCTTGAGCTCGGAGATTGACACCAGCTTGGGCAACATGGCAAGACCCTGTCTCCACTATAAATACAAAACACTAGCTAGGCATGGTAGTGCATGCCTGTAGTCCCAGCTACTCAGGAGACTGAGGTGGGAGGATCGCTTGAGCCTAGGAGACAGAGATTGCAGTCAGCCAAGGTCACACCACTGCACTCCAGCCTGGGTGAAAGAGTGAGGCCCTGTCTCAAATAAAATAAAATAAAATAAAATAAAATAAAATAAAATAAAATAAAATAAAATAAAATAAAATAAAATAAAATAATCTTCCCCTCGTATTATCTTCCCAAGAAAAGAAAGAACAATTTCCCTTGGGGAAAAATGACATTATAGTCATTATTTATAGATTTTTGAAATTTGGCATAAAATTTAAATTTAAAAACCAATAAACAAGATAATTTATCTCATAGTCAAAAGAAAAATTAAGCAAGACAAGAACCTTAGTTTATCCAGATATTGAAATTTGTAAATAAAAATATTAAAATAACAATTATAACTATAGTAAAACAGAGGAAAGGATGGTTAAAATAAAGAAATGACTGAAAAGATGCATAATGTAATAAACAACTTGAAGCTATAAAAATCAAATATACCTCCTAGAAATGAAAAATGCAATTATCTGAAACAAGGAATCCATTAGAACAATCTAGGAAATGCAAAACAAAAAAGATTAGTGAACTCAAAGACAAACCAATAAAAAAACATTCACACTGAAGAATGGAGGGGATAAAGCATAGAAACAACAACAATAAAAGAGAAGAAAATTCATATGGGAGACATTCAATTGTAACATATTGTATTTGGATTTCCAGGAAAGGGTAGAAATGGACCAGTGAAGTAGTCAAAGAAATAAGGCAAATATTTTTTGGATGGATGAA
The DNA here is from genome assembly GCF_003255815.1 of Theropithecus gelada. Classification (NCBI taxonomy): domain Eukaryota; kingdom Metazoa; phylum Chordata; class Mammalia; order Primates; family Cercopithecidae; genus Theropithecus; species Theropithecus gelada. The sequence continues at coordinate 43,263,540 of NC_037684.1, read as the reverse complement.
AAGGAATAAATGACAGACTTATAAATTCAGTAAACCTGAATCAGGATACTGTTCTTTTACTCTCTCCCTCTTTCTGTCTCTGTCTCTCTCTCTATCTCTGACACACACACATGCGCACACACACACACACACAGAGACACACTCCTAGGCAAATGTAGGTTAAAAACCATAAAGATCATGGGGAAAATACAAAACACGAGCTACTAATATCAGGAATGTGAAAAGCGACATCACTACAGATGCAACAGATCTTTTAAAAATAATAACAGGATAATTGTGAACGACTTTATGCCACTGAAATTTCCAATAAAGTGAAATTTAAAAATTTAAAAAAATCACAACCTATGAAACCTGACAAAGGAAGAAATAAAAAAATCTGAATTATATATGTAATTATAAGACCTTCCTGTGAGAATGACCCAGATCTGGAGTGATTCACTAGTGAGAATTCATACAAACATTTATGAATAAAACAGACCAATCTTATACAAACTTTTTTAGAAACTAAGGGAAATAAAGGAAGTACTTCCTAACTCCTTACTGAGAGCATGGGACAAACCTTGATTCCATACTCTGACAAGAAAATTTAAAAAAGAAATACCACAGACTAATCTCACTCATAAACTTAGAGGCAAATTTTTTTAAAAAATTGGAAAAGTGAATTCAGTAATATGTAAAATGAGTAATACACCATTTAAACAAGGTATATTTCATGTAGCTAAGAGTGTATTAATATTCAAAACAGTGTAATTTACTTAATAGTAAGTGTAATATTCAAAACTTAAAGTTATTTACTTACAAAAACTTAATGTAATTTACAACACAGTAGAAAACCATGCAGTCATCTTAATGAATGCAGAAAAAAAGTATGTGACAAAATTTAACACTTGTTTATGGTTTTAAAAACATAAAATCATGAATAGCAGAAAGCTTGTTTAAACTGATAAGCACATCTACAAAAAGAAAACCCCTCATATTTAGTGGTAAAATATGGAAAATTTTCCACAATAACAAAAATGAGACAAAGACTATTACTACTTATGTTCAATGTTGAAACAGAGATCTTGGCCATTTGAACAAAGCTATAAAAGTAAAGAAAATAAAGACTCAAAAGGCCTATTATAAAACCATAGTAATTAAGACAATGTCATATTGGCACAAAAATAGACAAAATGACTAATGATACAGAATGGCATTGATATACACCAACTTATGTACGCTCCCTGATTTATGACAAAGGCAGCACTGTAGTGAAGAGGGGGAAAGGTAGCCATTTCATTAAATGGTGCTGGGTCAGTTAGATAACCGTATGGACAAAATGAGTCATTCCAGAAGGTTGGAAAGCATGGAGATGTTGTGACCTGGCTTGTTATTGTTACATCAGCCAAGTCTATTGCATAGTCTCAGCCACCCAGTGTTTCCAGCTTAGATGATCCAATGTTGTTAAAATAGTAAATTATTTTTTGCATCAGGATGAACATATGGTGGTCTCTTCCCTGTTCATCAGGATGCAAATACGGTGGTCTTTTCCTTGCTCACTTCAGAATTCTACTCAAAATTATTTCAAAAACTGCCTGAGTACCTGCAGTGTTCTATTATGAATTTGGCATGAAAGAACAAAAGAAAGGGAATGGCATCAAACAGATACACACAAAGTGAGTAATATTTGTCTTGCCAACATAGACTGCACAATGAAAGGAAAAAAAAAAAAGGAAGAAAAAGAAAAGAAAAATTTGTCAAATTTCCATGAATTTGGAATTCAATCTGAACCATATGTAGCTCCAGATTAGGTCATATTCTCATGATAAAATTACTAATTTTGTCTTCAATTTTGTTTGCTACTCAGTATTTCCATGATCTCTTATTAGCTGATCTCATGCATTATTTATTTGGTCTGTATCATTCAGAAGATAAGGGACTTTGAAACCCTGAAGTTTCACAGGAGGTTTGGTACTCAGTGATTAAGGTACAAGTAGAAAGGTAAGAGAGTTGGGTACAGTGGTACACAGACTCTGAAACAAAGTCCCCTTACTTGCTAGCAGTGTGATCTTGGGCAAGTTATTTCCTCTCCCTGTGCCTCAGTTTTCTTGTCTGTGGAATGAGTTTAATAATAGGACCTACTTCATTAGGTTGTTGAGAATATTAAGAGAGTTTGAGGTTAAGGCACGTAATATATAGTGCCTGACACATAATTAGTCCTAAAAATATATTAGTTACCATTTTTAGATGGTAAGAACCATACAGAAAATTCTTGTCCTCTAGACACTGACTTTTTCTAATTGCATATTAACCCAGGCTTTCCACAAATTGTGGTGATTTGGAACAAATTAGTATTTGCCCCGTTCAGCTCAGTTTTCCCATTAGTAGAGGGCAAGTATGCCTTTCTGGTTTCCCATCAGAAGCCAGTCGGGAATAAGAGGCAGTAGAGCAGAGTAGCAAAGATCTTAGGCTTTGGAGCCAGTGGCCTTAGTTTAAAACTCCTCTGATAGTTTCCAGCTGTGCTACCTTGCAGTGAATGATCTAATTCCTCTTCTCATGTTTAAAATGGGGACATAATGGCATCAACTTCATAAGATGATCAGGAGAGTTACATAAGAATGCATTTAAATTGTTTAATGATCATTTGATGTGATTACTAATAGTCATTGTGCTATTTTATTATTATTATTTGTCCCAACATAGAAATGCTTTGAATTCACTGAAAGGATGCATTTGAATAATTCAAAGCAGATTATTATCTTTCAATTTTCAATAGCAGAGACTTCGTTTCTTTTTTTTTTTTTTTTTGGTAGGGAGTCTTGCTGTCACCCAGGTTGGAGTCTGGAGTGCAGTGGCGCTATCTTGGCTCACTGCAACCTCTGCCTTTTGGGTTCAAGTGATTCTCCTGCCTCAACCTCCCGAGTAGCTGGGACTACAGGTGCATGCCACCACATCCGGCTAATTTTTTGTGTTTTCAGTAGAGACAGGGTTTCACTGTGTTAGCCAGGATGGTCTCCATCTTCTGACCTCGTGATCTGCCTGTCTTGGCCTCCCAAAATGCGGGATTACAGGTGTGAGCCACCGCACCCGACCTGAGACTTTGCTTCTTTTAGCATGGTGTTGGTTATACTCCAGGCACGTGAGTCTTTACCCAATTAAGATACTCATTGTAGACTCTTTGCAGTTATTTGTTGATACAAGTAATATACAACATTCAGGCTCTCATCTAGTTAAATATTAGATGTGATCCATAAAATAGGTGTATAACCAAACTCTCTTTAAAATGTAGTGTATCATTCATTTGCCCCAGAGTTTATGGACTATTCTTACAGAGGATCAAAGCTGATGATTTCTATGTAAATAATTGAAATTGATCTTATTACCTTGTGATTTTAGGCTTTCTCTCAATCACTATTACATTTCCATGACTCTCCTGATATTAATAGTCCAGTATTATTACCACTTGACTATGAAAAAAATACAAAACAAAATAAAAACAAACACGTCACGGGGCTCAGTTCTATCGGCTGATTATGCAGCAGATGTCCATGAATAACAGAGAGGAAGAAAACGAGTAAGAAAAAAGAGGTTTCACAATTCCAAATGGAGTTAATTAGGAATGAAAGTTGCAATGGAATGGAGTGGGAAAGTCAACTGGACTTACCAAGGGCTACCCTAAGAGGGTGTCCAAACATCATTGAACTTCTCTCCAGCTAGTCTCTAGACGGTTGTTAGCACCCGATTCCCTGGTAAGAGAGCAGTGCAGTGGGTCATCAGTAAGACCAGAAGTTCTACAGACAGTTATAAATTATGAAAGGAGAGATTTACTTGAAAGAGTAAGCCAGAGTGGCCTCCAGGAATTTCTGAAACATCACATTGGAGCAGACACTGAAATCTAGTAGTTGTTAGTAGCATACAAAGGGCCTGAAGCAAAGTAATCAGAGAAAAAAATTATAAGGTAGTGGGTATATTGGCTCAGACCCAGTAACATAAGACATTCATTACACCAGGACACTGTAAGTCTCTGAACACTCCTCAAGTCTCTCAGCTGTTAATATAAGATGAGAGTGAATGTTTGGGTCAATAAAATTATCTGCTATTTCCATATCCAAAAAGCAGACAGGGTTCACTAGTGGAAAAATGTAGAGGTTTACAATGAGCTTTTAAATCAACAATTAAGCCTTATGTCATTCTATGCATAAGTCTTTCACTACCAGCAAAGAGTGACTCCTTCAAAAAGTTACTGAGCCTGTGAGTTTTTCCAGGACAGAGGAGGCTGGATTTCTCACAGGTTCGAATGTCAGCCACTACTTGCGGAAAGGGTATTTGAAGGATGACTGTTGTATAACCACAGGCCGAGGCTCAAAAGCCAATTCCAGTTAAGCCTGATAATAGTTTTTGACATTTAGTGACACTTTATCCTTCAAAAGTCTTGGGTAGCTAAACTGCTTGCCTGCATTTTCTGTTCCTATGGCAACTGGTGATTTTAAAATGCTAATCTTAGTTGACCTTTTTTATTCTTTTTTATTTTGTCTCTTCCCTAAAAGTTCAGCTCAGGGCTAAATGATTATCTGTTCTCTGGTCTCAATTAAATTTTCATCTTACAGTGTTGCAGCGGTCTCCCAAGTGGGCTACTTACACTCCAGGTTTCCAAGACAATTCATTGTGGGTATAGAAAGAACAATTAGAACTTCTATCTGTACTTATTTTTAACCTAAAAATAAGGAAACTACGTTTTACTAATTCTTAGCATTAGTGCAGATGGGCATACGCGGTGATTTCTTGAATCAGAAAGGGCTGTGCTCAGCTAGAAAAAGTGAGGTTTCCTACAGAAAGGGGAAGTGTTCTGCAGAACTGGAAGAAGGCTGACTGTGGCAACCTTATCCTCCTGTTTTCTTTTATCTTATTGCAATTTATCACAATTTACTTGCTTCTAGTTATGAAGTTATCTAGTTTTAACTAAACTAAAAAGTTACCTAGTTTTAACTAAAGTTTTAACTAATCTTCACAAAATAGACTAGTAGCTGATACAATCCGTGCGAAGAAACCATGGTTTGAAAACGCATTGCTAATGCAAACACAAGAAAAACAACAACAAAAAAAATCAGAGCCAAAACAAGATAGCATGGGACAAGAATGCAATTCTGAAGCCAAACTGCCTGGGCTCGCATTCCTGACACTATAATATATTAAAGTGACTTTGGGCAAGTTACGTAATTTCACTGTGTACCAGTTTCCCCTTGTCACATAAGAATGTAATATGAAGTTCTCATCCCTACAGCAATGGTTTGTTGGGCAGATTAAATGAGCAAAGCCCATAGTGTATAGTTAATGCTTTTAAAAAAATAGCTTTTATCATTATTCTTCTAAGAAGGGCAAAAGCACTGATGGTCTAATGGTTTAGATCATCTAAAATTATCAAGACTAGTTGTAACACGGGACATGGGTTCCCATCCACTATCATTAACAATAAACCTCTTACTATGGTTATGTAGGCATGTGACATAGCTAAATAATAGCGTGTATCTGAATATGCATTGTGTATGTATGCATGTACTGATACATATATACAGTCATGAGTCACTTAGCAATGGGGATATGTTCTGAGATATGCATTGTTAGCTGATTTTACTGCTATGCGAATATCATAGGGTATGCTTACACAAACCTAGACTTTGTAGCCTGCTACACACCTATGCTATATAGTAAGGCCTATTACTCCTAGGCTACAAACTTGTTAGGCATGTTACTTTACTGAATAGCATCAACAATGATAACACAATGGTAAGTATTTACGGGTCTAAACATTCTATCTAGAATTCTGACATTTCTAGAATGACATTCTATTCTATTTCTAGATATTTCCAGACATTCTATGTCTAAACATAGAAAAGGTACAGTAAAAATACAATATAAAAGAAATCTGGCTGGGCGTGGTGGCTCACGCCTGTAATCCCCACACTTTGGGAGGTTGAGGCGGGCGAATCGCGAGGTCAGGAGTTGGAGACCAGCCTGGCCAACATGGTGAAACCCCATCTCCACTAAAACTACAGAAAATTAGCTGGGCGTAGTGGCGGGCGCCTGTAGTCCCAGCTACTCAGGAGGCTGAGGTAGGAGAATCACTTGAACCAAGGAGGCAGAGGTTGCAGTGAGCTGAGATCACACCACTGCACTCCAGCCCGGGCGACAGAGTGAGACTCCATCTCAAAAAAAAAAGAAAAAAAGAAATCTGGTACACCTGTATCGGGTAGCTCCATTAAAACCTTAGAAAACCACTGTTGTTGTATATGTGGTCTATTTTCGACCAAGACATCATTATGCAATACATGACTACATCTGTGTGTACACACACACACACACACACACACACACACACACACATATAGGATAGAGAGAAAAGCATCTGGAACAATAAAACAAACCTACAATTTTCTCACCATTTCTAAAGTCAAACAATGCACAGTCTAAATTGTAAAAAATCTCACTAAACTTGATAATAATGTTTAGAGGCCCCATTTAGTAGCAAATGACAAAACAGCCATATTCCATGGCAACAACTGTGTTGTTCCCAACAGGGTTAAAAACAGCTAAAATAATACATAGAAAGCTCTTTTTTTTCTGTCAAAAGGTTCTTTTGGCACACATGGAGAAATTTAGCTAAGCATTTGAAGAACCAACTATTAGATTACTATAAAAGTGATTTGCTGTACATCAAAGGAACTAAACCACTTTAGCATGTCTTTGCTGAATGTACTTGATAGGTTATATTCCAATAATGATACATGCTTTTTTGAATCAATAAAGGCAAGATGCAATTGAGAATATATATTCTCAATGATAAATGACTACTTAGAAAACAAAGTTTATGGCAATGCTACATAAGAAAACACTGAGGAAGAGGATGCTTTGAATAAAATCTTGGGAATAAAAGATCATAAAGTAAGCTCATGAAGACAACGTGACACTCAAAATAGATTCACAGCAGAGAAACTGGAGTCAAAAGTGTACAAAGTAGTACCAGATGTCATTCCTGAGCTTATTTTTACAGATGTAATACTTCTAAAGCATAATACTTCTAAACTATAAATTATTTTGTATCATAGTTTAATTATTTTTAGCCAGATTTAAAATAATTGTCATATTTAAATTTAAGTTACGGGTTTTTTTTCCTTTTTACAAAATTATATGCCCTTTTCTGTGTTAGCAAACGTCTAGCAGGGTCTATTTTGTATATTAGGGACATATTCTCAAACATGGGTCGGAATTATTACAGACCGTTGTTTAAAGGGCAGTAGAAATTCCACATTTAATAAATTTTAAAAAGACTTATTCTTTTTTGAGGAAAATGGTCTATAACAATTCTTTAAAACTTGTTTTAGTATTTAACCTTTGTTGGATGAAAGGCATTTCTCATATCGAGCTTAAGTCTCTCATATGCTACATTTTGAGTGCATTTTTTTTAGTGTAGTTTTTTGTTTGTTTGTTTGTTTGTTTTAGTTGTACATTGTCCTCATGAGGAAAAAAATTCACATACCTAAGGGAGCACTATCCTTCATTAAATGCTTTTCTGGACTTCACTAAAAAGGGATCACCTTAGGCCAAAATATTGAGTTTTAATTACAAAGAGAGAAAGTAAAGGTAAAAGTCTGCATCCTGGTATTAGTTTGAGGGAGTTATAGAATCAGGATCCTTTGAAGGAGCTTCTCCTGGTACAAGATAGCTTGGTAGAACCATGTAGATTTGGAGCTGTACTTGACTCTGTATTTGTACCAACATCTTGGCAGCCAACTGCATGAGCTTCCACACGTTGGCACAGCATAACAAGGACAGAGACTCTTGGTAGTTCTGGGTACTACATTCCACATGTTAGGAGTAACCTTGAAAGCAGGTGAACTTTGCTTTCTCTAGGGGATAAAGGAAGAGGTGCGGAAAAGAGGGGAAAAAAGGTGCAATTTCTATTGCTGAAGTTTGAAAAGTAAACCTGGAAGAAATATGCAAATGACCAATATCCACATCCAAAGATGCTCAACATTACGAATTTTTAGAGAAATTCAAACCAAAATCACAATGAGATAACATTGCCCACCCATTAGGATGGCTATAATAAAAATAAAAAATAAATATATAAAAACAAAAGCAGACAATAACGATTGTTGGTGAAGATACAGAGAAATTGCAAACCTTGCAAACTGTGGGTGGGAATGCAAAATGGTGCTACCATTAGGAAAAACAGTATGGCGGCTCCTTAAAAAAACTAAACATAGAATTACCACGTGATTCAGTAATTCCACTCTTGGTTACATACCCAAAAGAACTGAAAGAAAACCCTCAAAGAGATATTTGTGCACTTATGTTTATAGTAGCATTATTCACAGTAACCAAAGATGGAAGGAAGCAACTCAAGTGCCCATAGTTCAATGAATAAACAAAATATGGTATGCACATGACATGGAATATTATTTGGCCTTAAAAAGAAAGGAGGCTGGACGTGGTGGCTCACGCCTGTAATCCCAGCACTTTGGGAGGCCGAGGCAGGCAGATCACGAGTTCAGGAGATCGAGACCATCCTGGCTAACACGGTGAAACACCATCTCTACTAAAAATACAAAAAAAACTAGCCGGGCGTGGTGGTGCCTGTAATCCCAGCTACTTGGGAGGCGGCAGCAGGAGAATGGCCTGAACCCAGGAGGCGGAGCTTGCAGTGAGCCGAGATCGTGCCACCACACTCCAGCCTGGGCGACAGAGACTCTGTCTAAAAAAAAAAAAGGAAATTCTGATACATGCTACAACATATATTAATCTTGAAGATACGCTAGGTGAAATAAGTTGGTCACAAAAGGACAAACACTGCATTCTTCCACTCATATGAGGTATAGAGTACAAATTCATAGAGACAGAAAGTAGATTTCCAGGGGCTGAATGTGAAGGCAGAAATAAGAAGTTATTGCTTAATGAGTACAGAATTTCAATTTTTCAAGATGAAAACAGGTTCTAGAAATGAATGATGGTAGTGGTGGCACAACAATGTGAGTGTATTTAATGCCACTGAACTGTACCTTTAAAAATGGTTAAAATGGTACATTTTGTTATGTATTTTTAAAATCACAATTAAAAGTAATTTTATAAAAGTCAACCAGGTTTTCTAAATTGAATAGCGTGTTCCTAGCTAATTTTACCGATGCCTTGAGTCACACATTAGAGATCACTTTCAAACTCATTTTTAGTGGTTTCATTGGCTCCTTCATTCAAAAATGAGCATTTATGGAACCCTTTATTAAGGATCAAGGACAGAGGTTGATTTTAAAAGGAAATACAATTCTGATTAAGACACAGTCCCCAGTAATAAGAGAAAAAGCAAATGAAGAACAGGATTAATACTTGCAGAGTCACACTCATAGTTTGCAATTTTATGTGCATTATTTCAGTTGTTCTGACTCAGGCAGTTATTAATACATTCTTTGGGTCATGAAACTGAAGCTCAGAGAAGTCCAGTAACCTGCCAAGGTCACACAACTGGTAAGAAACAGAGCCAGGACTCAAACTTGGTCCAACTCCTAAATCTTTGCTCTTTTGCTATACCAAGAACTCTTAGATCCATCCTTGATTCCATCCCGCCTGGGCAAGTCACCCTATACACACGTTCTAGATCCATTAGATCATTTGGGGCAATGTCTTCCTCTTATATTGGATTTGCCTTGGAAAACAGGTTGCAAAGGTTCTACTTAAGCTTGAGAACCTCTGGACTTCTCACTTCTATCTCATTTCTAAAATCAAAGCTAAAGGTACAGCCTCCTTACGTAAGAATCATCCATGATATTCCATATTGGCTCTCATTCAAATTCTTATTTAGGCATACCCAGGATCCTGTGTTCATTCATTCATTCACAAGGATTATTGTGTTCGTAATTTCCCCAAGCGTCATAGTCTGAAGCCTAGTGTATTAAAACTTACTTAGTACAGGCAATGCTCTAACTAATAAAATACTTTGCTTCTTTAAGTATATAACATCTTGTTTAATGGATAATTAGAAGGCTATTACGAGGTTCACAAGTTGCATGGTAATTATTTAGATTCTTACCTAATCACTCCAAATGCATACTTGCTGTAGATCTCTGTGTAGTCAATTATCACACTCAATTATCTTAAACTAATCAGAATGCACCAATGAATTTTGCATCCATAATTCCTAAGGCAAGTTCTCCACACTTCTGACTTCCAGTTTCTGTGTCATTCTGTTTAATTCAGACCTTTGCTGCCTAATTCATGCTTTTCTTCGTACCAAGGTCACTAGCTAAATTATTTCTTCAACTCCTGACTGACAGTTGATCTTAACATAGGCCTTCAGGTCTAACCAACAATATATCAGGAAGCCTGAGTGTCATATTTCAGCAGCATTTTCTTAGTTTACATCACAGATACAATTTGGGGGCTTGAAGGGGGAAAAAGAAATAAGGCAAATTTAGCATATTTAATCTTAATAACCAGTCCTAAAAGCAAGAAAAAAAATAATGCTTGAACATGGGATACATAGCAGAAAATATTAGTATTCTGATTTTGGAATTAAATAGCAGAACATTTATGAGGAAAATGTGGCTCACAGTGAACTATAATGAACACTTGGGATGCACCCATTATTAAGTATTGCTTTTAAGTATTGTTAATGTCTTTCTGAGATGACACCTGGATCCACTGTGAAACTGGAAAACTGCTATGGAATAGGATTCTGAAGCCTCCTGTTTTCTAGTACCTGGTGCAGAAAGAGTTGGCCCACAGCACATATTGTCAGCTATAATGCCCCTGTTTTTTGGTATTAACCCATTTTTATGAAATATTCAGAAGAGGCAGACCTATAGAGAAAGAAAGTAGATTTGTGGTGACAGGGTCTGAGTGGCAGGGGGAAGTAGAAGGTAACTGCTTTATAGATATAGTTCCCTTCTGTGGTTATGAAAATGGTCTGGAACTAGAGAGTGGGGATGGTTATGTAACATTGTGAACCTACTAAATGCCATTGTATTGTATACTTAATATGGTTATTATGATACGTTTTGTGTTCATGTGTATTTAAAAAAAATATTTCCATAGGTTTTATTTCCATAGGTTTTTGGTTACATAAGTAAGTTCTTTAGTAGTGATTTGTAAGATTTTGGTGCATCCATCACCCGAGCAGTATACACTGAACCCAATTTGTAGTCTTTTATCCCTCACCCCCTTCCCATCCTTTTCCCTTGAGTCCCCAAAGTCCATTGTATCATTCGTATGCCTTTGTATCCTCATAGCTTAGCCCCCACTTATGAGTGATGAAAAACGATACTTGGTTTTCCATTCCTAAGTTACTTCACTTAGAATAATAGTCTCCAGTTCCATCCAGGTTGCTGTGAATGCCATTCATTCATTCCTTTTTATGGCTGAGTAGTATTCCATCATATATACATACCACAGTTTCTTTATCCATTTGTTGATTGATGGGCATTTGGACTAGTTTCAGATTTTTGCACTTGCAAATTGTGCTGCTATAAACATGTGTGTTACAAGTATCTTTTTCATATAATGACTTTATAGCGCCTTTTTGAACTAAATAATTGACTTTGGAATTTTTTTTGTTGGTGTTGCAAAGGAAGCAACTCAGCCCAGCATTCCATAAGATCACAATAGATGCTCCCTCTGAGCAGAGCATTGAGGATAAAATTGACTAACAGAAAGACTACACTAGTCCTGGCTCCCTGGCCTGGTAATTGGTCTACCTAGGGCCAAGTTGTATACAGTCTTTGAGCTATAGACTTCTCAGCATGGCTATAACTGCTGTGTGAACTTGGGCAAGATATTTAATATGTTTGACTCTCAGTTTTCTCATCTGTAAAATAGGGCTACTTATGTAGAATCCCTAGTTCTTTGATCAGCGTGAAAATTAAATAAGATAATACATGTAAAGATCCTACAAAGTAAAATTATTATGCTCTTAGTAAAATATTAATATAGTATAATAAAAATATTATGCTGTTAGTAAAAGAGCATAATAAGAAAATAAAAGAACATAATAATGTTTTATTTACTCAAATAATAGAATTGGTATAAAGCTGAAATGAGTTTTGGCATCCATAAATGAGGAAACAATCAATGTGTTCTATCCCATAGGATAGCTGTGAAAATAAACATGTTAATATGCTTGAAGCATTTATAACAGTGCTGAGCACACGGAAGGTGCTCAGTTAATGAGATAGTAATACTGGATCTACCTTGTAGGGTTGTTACAAAGGACACAAGAGGTAATGTAGAACTTTAAGTTACCTTGAAAATTTAGAGAAATACAAAGATTATCTAACCAAAATGTTAGTTTTGAGGCTTTTGCCAGGTGTTTTATATTCCCATTATTTTTAAAGAAAGTTCTATTTTGGTTTTAATTGACAATAATCATACACATTTATGGAGTACAATATGATGTTTTGATACCCGCTACTTTTCAAAGTCTTTCTTGACAACCAAATCTGTTTAAAAAGTAATGTTATGACTGAGAATTTACAGATATGGATTTTTTTTAACTATGCTCAGAGGAACCCCCTCTGTAGCTGCCAAAGAGAAGGATATAGGAGGGTGTATACATTAAAAAACATCCACAGTAATGCTGCACAACAAAAAAAACAAACAGTGGCATACAACAATAAGCATTTATTTAGCTCATGCATCTGTGATCAACCGAGGGCTGGCTTATCTCACTGGACTCAGCTAGATGGTTTTATGGACCTTAAATGGAATCGCTCATGCTTCTGGGTGTTAGCTGGGAGTTGGATGCTCTAAGCTGGTCTCTCAGGAGCAGGCTGGCTGGGACAGCTCTGCTCCATATGTATTCCATCTTTCTCCTAGGCTAGCCTGGTCATGTTCTCCTCATAATGATAGAAGACATATAAGTAAGCAAACATTTTACATCTTTTGTCATTTAACATTTACTAATATTCTCTTGGTCAAAGCAATTCCAGGGACAAACTTAAAGTCAAGTTTTAGGAAAATGCAGTCCACTTCTTTAGTGGGAAAACTTCAAAGTCACATAGCAAGAGACAGATATTCAAAGAGAGGAGAATTGAGGCCATTAATGTAATTTTTCATAGTCAAGGAACATGGTGACTGGCCAGAGCTTTGGAAACCCCACATCTGCTGTAATAATTTGTATGTTTTATCAGCATATGTATGTTAATAACATATAAATTTAATTAGGAGTACCCCAGCTAAAAAAGACTTGAACATAGTTCAGAGAAATTTTAAAAACAAAATTGACATATACTATTTGGATGATATGGAATTGGTACTAAAAATAAATAAGCTTTGATAATGAGGGCCTAACCATATCCATGGGATGTTCCACTGGAAAATTGTTGGGAAGTCAGAAGAAAGTGTAAAAGTGTAGAAGCTCAGGGCGTTGGCCATCTGGTAGGGTAGAGCATTGAACAATGAAGAAAGGCTAAAAAATGAAAGGTGATTAATAATTTTTAAAAAGCCAAAATTTGGCCCAAAGACAGCCCTAAAGGCAATTTTCTGTCAAACCTATCTGGCCCGAAGGAGAGAAAGAATAAACTTGAACATTCTGACTTTAAAGGTACGCATCTATTAATGGCAAAAACCTCAATTACTTTTGCATCAACCTAATATTTTTGGAACTTTCTTAATAAAATTCAGCTGTTGCAGAGGTAGCTATATATTTTTCTCAAGAGGAAATTTTTTTTCACTGAAAATACCATCGGCATTTCCATTTTAATGCCTTCGGGCACCTGGACAAATAAAGGCCAAGAAAATCAAAACAAATGATAAAATGAGGAATGGGCAAACAACCTTTTGTTCATTCAGATTCAAAAAAAATCTTTTGAACTGGTTTCAAAATATTTGATTCAGAAAACCTAAACCGTGTTTGTCAACTGCATTCTTGTTTTCATTTAAAAAGAAAAAGAAAAAGACAAAAGGGCCTCCCATCTTCCCATGAGTATAATGGTGGAAATTCAACCCGTATGTTTTCTGATTCATTTACACTTAGCTCATCAAAATATTTTGTAAGAGCTGAGCTCTTTGGTGGCCAAAGATGCTTTGTGGTCCTTTTCCCTTGAAACAGAAATATTGTGGTTTATCATCAGCTTACACAAATTCAAAAGAAGGTTGAGGAACACTCCTAAATTTATTATCTCATAAGGCTGGAGTGAGTTATAAGCTTGGAAAATCTGTTTTCCTAAACTGGCTTCTTCTATTCATAATTTATCATAATATTTCAATTCTACCTGTATGGTGCTGATCTCATTTTCACCATTCACATTAGTACCAATGCTGTCACTGATAAGGACAAACCAAATAGCAAAGGATCAAAGTCTCAGAAACGATCCAGGAAAGAAAGGAAGAGGCTTTGTGCAAAAAGTTCCGAGAAATTTTGGAGGAATATGAATGTTTTGGAGTGTAGTATGATTCTGTAGTCAGATTTCAAAGGTAAAGAGCATGTCTTCTATTCATCAAAACTCAAACGAAATGGCTGGGTTTTTCATTACATTTTGGGGCCCAGACTTAATGCCAAAACCTAATATGCATTTATCAAAAGAAAAGATAAATTTTTTCCTTTGTTTTATGTAACTGATCTGTGACCTTGTCCAGTGAGATGAACAGCTTTTACTAAGAACATATCAGGGGGAGATTTTAGGGAAATACAAACAAGTCAGAATAGAAATCATTCTACAGATAGAAACAATAGAGAACATAATTGAGCAATGGTACCATAAGGGAGCAAACACAGGTTATGAGATGCCATATACATGATTTTTCTATGCAGCATATACTGCTGAAAATTAAGTCAAAATATTTATGATGAATTCATTTATATTATTAGTTTGTCTTATGATATTCACTTAGAGTCAGAAAAGCTTAATAACAGGTAGACAAAGTCAATAGTGATACAATTGTTGACTTTTCTTCTTTTACGTTACACACCCATTGATAGGCAATGCTCTTAGTCCTACATTCTCAAAAATCATGTAATCTCTGATCTTGAGTTGCTACCTTTTGTTATTTTCAAGCCTAACATTGTATACAAGTCCCCATCCCACATCTTCAGGTAACTCTCAGTAATATCAGATAAAAGGGTTCTTTTGGTTTTGGACTGCATCAACAAAAGCAGCCTTCCTCAAAGCTGGTCAAGTGACTTTCTTTGCCCTTTTTCCCACGAACTAATTTTCTTTGCTCCAGTGATGAATAAAGTTAAACTGAAAGTTTCATGACAAGAAAAATTAGATGAAAGTTATCTTCTCATCCTAGGTATATTGTTTCAATTTGGTGAGGAGCACTGGGGAGAGCAAGTTTGTGATTCTTTTTTTTTTTTTTTTTTTTTTTTTTTTTTTGAGGCGGAGTCTCGCTCTGTCACCCCAGCGGGAATGCAATGATGTGATCTTGGCTCACTGCAACCTCTGCCTCCTGGGTTCAAGCAATTCTCCTACCTCAGCCTCCTGAGTAGCTGAGATTATAGGTGTCCACCACCACGCCTGGCTAATTTTTTGTGTTTTTAGTAGAGACAGAGTTTCACCATGGTGGTCAGACTGGTCTTGAACTCCTGACCTTGTGATCCGCCTGCCTTGGCGTCCGAAAGTGCTGGAATTACAAGCGTGAGCCACCACACCCGGCATCTTTTTAAAACATCATCCACACAGAAATCAGTACTTTGAGGCATGAATCCACCAGGATGCAAGCACTGTTTGTTTTGTTCAATAGGGTACCTGCAGTATCTAGAACCGTGTTGCTATGGTTTGAGTTTTTCCCCTCCAAACTTCATGTTGAAATTTGATCCCCAGTGTGGAAGTGTTGGGAGGTAGGGCCTAATTGGAGGTGTCTGGGTCATGAGGGTGGATCACCCATGAATAAATTAATATCCTCCTATGGGAGCAAGTGAGTTCTCACTCTCATGCATCTGGATTACTTAGTGGAGAGAGAGTTGTTATAAAAGTGAGTTCAGCTTCCAAAACTTGCTTCCTCTATCACCATGTGATCTCTTTGCACGCCTGCTCACTTTCCTGCTTCCCCATCATGTTTTGACCCAATGTGTGCCCCTCCCCAGAAGCTGGCCAGATGTGGTGCTATACTCTTGAACTACTGCAGCCTATGAATTCATAAGCTAAATAAACCTCTTATCTTTATAGATTACTTAGCCTCGGGTATTCTCTGATAGCAACATGAAATGGACTAAGACAAGTGCCTCGCTTATAGTAGGTGCTCAATAAATACTTGTTACATAAACAAATTAATTCTAAGAGAAACTCCAAAGAGATCAAAAGGTCAGTACCCTCATGACCTTAGAGCTTAAACCTCTTTTCTCATTATAATTTCCACCACCTAGTGTTTGATCATGAGTGCCCTGGAATTGATCCATCCTTATCAGCCCTCTTCCTTCTTGGGTGTTAAATGACAACAAGGCTCTTGCCATTCCCTGCTATTTCAGCCATATCCTTTCAGGTCTGCATCTTGGATCTTGTCATCATCTCAAATTCTTTTACTTTCAAAATCCTCATTCATGAGTTCCTGTTCTCCCAACTTGCTTTTCAGTCACTTCCGCTATGACAGCTTTTCAGTTTTCATCAGGACCTCCAGTATCCTGGACCACGTGCATTTCCAAATTCATCCATCCCTTTATTCAGTTCCTTCTATATACAGCTTCAACTCCTACTTTCTGTTTTATTTTTGCCTACTGCCAAGCAACCAAGAGATGCTACAAAAAATACTACATGATAGGGCAAATATAATCCATTAAAAATATATGGTCACCCAATTTAAACGGACTCATAACCTTGCCCGGCAATTCTACTACACTCTTGGTACCTGAAATGTGACCTGAAGACCAACAACATTGGTATCACCTAGGAACTCAAAAGAAATGAAGAATCTTGGGTCTTATCTCAGATCTAATAAAACAGGATAGAAATTTTAAACAAGATCTTCAGCTGATTCACATGCATAGGAAAGTTTCAAAGCACTATACTAGACCATCTATTTCCTTTTTCTCTTATGTAATCAAGATCTTCATCTCAACTGGATTCTTCCCATAGAAAGAAGTCATGCTCAATGCCTATAACTACACATCTCCCTTAAACTACAGTTCTTCCTCTTCCGTCATTTATGACCAGCTTACTCAAAAGAGATATGTATAATGACCGCCACCATTTCTTCCACTAACACTCTTCTGAAGCAAATTCCTGTCTGGCTCCTATTCTTATCACTTTATGGAAACAACTTTTGATAAGTTTGCTGGTAACATCCATGTCACAAAACCTAATGCATGTTTATCAGTTTTTATCTTACTTGATCTCTGATGAGCATTTTGACATTGTTAATGTTTCCTTCCTTTTCTAATAGCTGCCTTCCCTTCACTGTTACATCAAACACTCTGTTTTCTTTCTACCTATGTAGTCACACACTCTTTCTCTGTCTCTTTCATAGGCTCACTGCCAGCCCCTCAACATTGTATTTTAATATCTAGCAGAGTTCCTGACACCAAATAGTAACTCAATAAGTAACTATTGGATGAATGAATGAATAAATGTGTTCTGTATTGAAGATATGCCTATTGTACTCCAGAGGCCAACTTTCTATTTGCTATTTGTCTCTACTAGTCAGTTTGAAACATAGCCCTCTGCTGTTATGTATTAACCTTAAATCTTCTATATTTCTTGTCTTTTTAATTAGGTATTACATTTCTTAAGGGAATGCACTGAGTATTATGAATCCTTGTTATTTACTCTTAAAAAAACCCTTCATAACCATTAATAACATCCTTTTCTTCAGTAGCATTGATAGTGCATGGAAAGAAGAGAGAGACTGAGAAGATGAACAGTTATTCATTTAATTTATCCAGAAAATTGTTTGAGAAATAAAAGCCATTGGCCTGTGTTGTTGAATGATACATGCTAAGCTATCTTACATATTTCAGACTCACAGATATTGTAATTGAAATAGATTTGAGCAAGCATCTACCCAACCTCTTCATTTCCAAACTAGACAATGGAAACCCAGACAGACAAATTCATCTGGTACATGCAGCACTTTTTGTAAGATAAAATGTATGTAACAGAAACAGAGTATGAGCTTATTCTTTATTTAAAGTCTGTCTCTGAAATCCATAATGAAAACTTTTTTCTATCAGAAATAATTCTTTCACAAGTCCAGGAAAATAAAACCAGGCAAGCAAACATATTTGGCACCCAAAATAGTTGGACTTTCTAAAACCAGGTATGTTTCCCTGAAAGCTTTGGCATCTATGTAGAAAATGTTTCATTTGGTAGTAGGTAGTAGGAATATCCAAGTACACATGCCTATTACTTCAAATTGTTGTTTTCTCATATCCCTAATAATTAATTAAATTTACAAAGGATAACCCTATTGAAGCGATGTTTATAATTCTGCACCATTGTGAATCAGTGTCTGTCACTCTTCTGAACTGCCTGAAAGGCTGAATCATATGGAAGCAGTAAAAACTTTACCAAAAATGTTTTGGTGAGATGTTCTCACTTCATTTCCTGAAAGTATGGATCCAGTATTCAATACAATTTCCATCAATATTGAAATTCACCGGTGAAGGAAGAGAGAATATTACACATGTGCACTGTAACGGCCTTGCCACTGAAAAGGCAACCTGTGCCACCAGTGATATCTGCCTCCTCTGGAAGTTTGTCAGAAATGGGACCTGGAAACCTGTTCTTAAAAAGCCTTTCAGGCAATTCTTGTATGTGCAAAAGCTTTGGAAACACTGTGCCAAAACACAGGTTTTCATAACATCAATTAGCTCACCCATGTGGAAGTTGTGATGATTCAGATGCAGTTTTGCTAGGCAATAGGAGAAAGAAATAGTGAAGCGAGAATCATAAACTTTAGCAGAAAGGAAAAAAATTCCTTCAGCTCATCTATGGAAGAAGTAGAAGCACTTTCAGAAAGCTCTGTTTTTAAAAAATTAAAAATGAACCCTTCATTCAGGGCCTCCTTCCAGAAAAATACCCACACTGACCTTGGCAGTGGCATTTCCTCCTGTTCTCACCTTTAAACAGCCCAGTTGATCAGAGCTCCTCTTCCATTTGCATTGCCTCAGTGCCTGTGTTTCCATTTTACTTACTCCGTGCATTTTTAATATCCTGTGAAGCAGCTCCAGGCATGCTGAGCTGCTGCCTGCCAGTGTCCAAGGTACCAATATTCATTTTTGTGAGTGTTCTGGTTATAAAATTGCATAAGTTGTGTGTGGTCTCCCCAGCTCTATTTCCCCCAAGAGTCTTGTTATTTTTACCATATAATTTTGCACAAAAAAAGTTTTTAATTTTTCAGGAATACAAATATTGTGGATAGTAGAAATCCTACAGCTTGTATGAAATGTGAATAATTTTGTCTACAATAATAAGCTACATTGATAAAAAATCATATCTTACTTTTCTACTAGTCACATAGAAAGTTAATAGCTGTCATAAACGACTACTAATTAATTCAAATAAATGTTACTGTTAAGTAATGTATATGTATACTCACACCTTACCTGAATATAGCTTTTGAGCTTTGTTCCAAGAGCTGTAACATCAGAATGAAAAACTCAAAAGTCACTTTATTTAACATTTTGAGACACTTAGAAACACCTATTTTTTAAATTTAGATATTTGCAAACACACAGACACAATTGAAAAAACACTTAATAGAAAAACTGATGTAATGCAGTTAACAATGTCTGTTAATAAGTAGGCACCAGGAGGAATGCAGAATTTACAAATTGAGCACTCCAGGTTAAAAAATATAACTGAAATCAAAATGGAAATAGAAATAATATT
This sequence comes from Theropithecus gelada, assembly GCF_003255815.1. Classification (NCBI taxonomy): domain Eukaryota; kingdom Metazoa; phylum Chordata; class Mammalia; order Primates; family Cercopithecidae; genus Theropithecus; species Theropithecus gelada. Next base: position 43,243,753 of record NC_037684.1, on the reverse strand, counting down.
CAATATTATATTTGAACCAATCAATATCATTCAAAGAAACCTAGTCATTTAGATGTTACACATCAGAAAATGAAGGCTAAATTTTCTTAAAAGTTACTTGTTCTGGCAAGAATATACCATCTATATTTCTTTAATTTAAATTTTCTAATTTAAAAAGTTGTATATATTTATTGGGTATAACATGATGTTCTGAAATATGCATACATTGTTGAATGGCTCAACCAAGCTAATTAACGTATGTATCATCTCACATATTTTTCGTAGTGAGAACATTTAAAATCTACTCTTAGCCATTTTCAAAATACAATACAATATTATTAACTATAGTCACCATGTTGCACAATAGATTTCTTGAACTTATTCCTTCTAACTGAAATTTTCTATCCTTTGGCCAACATCTTTCCAACCCCTGACCCCAACCACTGATAACCACCATTCTCTTCTCTAACTCTATGAGTTTAACACTTTTAGGTTCCAAATATAAATGAAATCATGTGGTATTTGTCTTTCTGTGCCTGGCTTATTTCACTTAACACAATGTCCTCCAGGTTTCACCAATATAGTCACAAATGACAGAATTTCCTTCTTTTATAGGGCTCTTATAGTGTATAGTGAAATATACACTATTTCATTGTGTATATATGCCACATTTTCTTTATCTCTTCATCCACTGATGTACACTTAGGCTGATTCCATATCTTGGCTATCGTGAATAATGCTCCAATGAACATGTGCGTGCTGATATCTCTTCAAAATATGAATTACATTTTCTTTGGATATATATTTAGTAGTGAGATTTATGATGTTAGGGATCAATTTCATTATTCTGCATGAGGATATATAGTTTTTTCCAGCACTGTTTATTGAAGAGACTGCTGTTTCCTCATTGTGTGTTTTTGGCACCTTTGTCAAAAATCGATTGAGCATAAATGTGTACATTTATTTTAGGGCTCTATATTCTGTTCCATTGGTCTATGTGTGTTTTTTATGTCAGTATCAGACTGTTTTAATTATTATAGCTTTGTAGTATATTTTGAACTCAGGTGGTATGATGCCTCCAACTTTGTTCTTTTTGCTCAAGATTGCTTTGGCTATTCACGGTCTTTTGTTGTTGCAGATGAATTGTAGGATTGTTTATTTCTATTTCTGTGAAGAATGTCACTGGTATTTTGATAGGGATTGCATTGAATCTGTAGATTGCTTTGGTCAGAATGGACATTTTAACAATATTAAAGATAACTTCGGATAGTATGAACATTTTAACAGTATTAATTCTTCCAATCCATGAACATGGGATATCTTTTCACTTATTTGTGTCTTCTTCAATATAATTCTTGTTTAATTTACTGTCAGGCTGGTCAGATTGGTAGAGTATACAATATAATAATTTACTTGAAAAATATAAGAACCATATGTTTTAATAGATCTAACAATCCAGAAGAAAGAATTTTATGATTCATGGAATTAAGAACACTTTGGCCAGGTGCAGTGGCTCACGCCTATAATCTCAGCACTTTGCGAGGCCAAGGTGGGTGGATCACTTGAGGTCAGGAGTTCAAGACCAGCCTGGCCAACATGGTAAAACCCTGTCTCCACTAAAAATACAAAAATTAGTCAGGCATGGTGGTGTGCACCTGCAATCCCAGCTACTCAGGAGGCCGAGGCAGAAGAATTGCTCGAATCTGGGAGGCAGAGGTTACAGTAAGCCGAGAATGTGCCATTGCACTCCAGCCTGGGTGACAGAGTCAAATTCCGTCTCAAAAAAAAAAAAAAAAAAAGGAAAGGTTTTGTGTTGGAGGCAACTTTAGAGACTCTCTAGTTCAACATTTTCTCCTTAAGGATTATTTAAAAATGTTTCTGACAGATAGTGACCCAGCTTCTTCTTGAACACAAACACTACAGATTTTTGTGTGTGTATGTGAGAAACTCTACTTGGGGAATGCTTCATTTCTTAGTTCTTCCTTCCATTAAGACAAAACATGACTCCTCATATCTTCTAGTTATTAATCCTAGCATTACTTCTTTATAATGTTACGTTGATGAATCTAATCTTTTTTCCATAGATTGCTTTAAGTGTTTGAGATAATTACAATTAGATTCCTCAGCCCTTGAAAGTTTCAACTGTTCATCATCTGTCTCTATTTTTTAATTATAAATAATGTTCAGTCATCACCACCTGCTAGCAAGTTTCTGAATGTGCTTCGATTTAAAGTCAATGTATTTCTAAAAATGCAACATTAGAATTAAACACAAAATTAAAGATATGATCTTTCTGATAGGGAGTATAAAGATTCTGTTATCTGCCTTCTTCTAGACAGTAAACTTCCACCCAAGCTGTTTAGTGTTAGCTATTTTTAAATTTACCATATTATAATACTATTAATAAGTTCCTTATAGCTATCTAAAACCTCCAGGATTATTACTAAATTATTATAAATTATTACTATGCTACTAACTTGCTGATACTGTATAAGTTAATAGCCATTTGTAAGGCTACTAAGGATATTGAGACTGTCTTCTCACCCTCCACCGCCCCCCCCAAAAAAAAGCTGGAAGTGGTTCATTAAGAAAACTTATTTTGGGCTGATTCTCTTCCCCACTTTTTTCTTCGAACGGGGCATTGTAGACAGTCATGTTTTTTCCCACTATATAATTATTTCATGCACATTACTTTACCTGGCCTACTGAGATATCCGTGAGGATCTTTACTAAAATATTTGTATAAATAAGCATTTTAAGCATTTGTTCAATCTATCAATATAGTATTACTTGAAAGAAAAGAAAATGGGAAGGAAGGAAGGAAGGAAAGAAGGAAGGAAGGAAGGAAGGAAAGAAGGAAGGAAGGAAGGAAGGAAGGAAGGAAGGAAGGAAGGAAGGAAGGAAGGAAGGAAGGAAGGAAGGAAGGAAGGAAGGAAAGAAGGGCAGGAGAGAAGAAAAAAGGAGGAAGTGTCAAGTTTCAAAAGATTTGATCTTAGTAAATCCTTGGCCCCTAAAGATCCTTACTTTCTAAGTGTTCGTTAAATAGGCAGTAATAAAAAAAAAAAGTTAAAGCAAACACATAAACAAAAAACAAAGAAAACAAATAAAAAGTTAGTACTTTTTATAAAGCATCACATTTCCAGATTTATAACCTTGGTTAAAAACTTTGCATTCTTGTTTAATTCATTATCAATTTCTGTACTCGAAGAAGTATAGCCTTTGAGAAGAAGGATACAAAAGTCACAGACAAAGGTAAACCTCCTAGGATCACCACTTGAAAAAGAAAGCCAAGCCCTCACCCCAAAATTCATTTGACCACCACTTTTGGACAGGGAACTGAACTGCAGAAGTGACTAAAATGGCAGTAGGCAGAAATACATTAGCAAGCAGAACTATTTGCACATCGTATATAGCCAATTAGTTCATATTCTGAATAGCACTTTTTGAAGAAGAACAAGTCACAGTATCATGATCTTTTCTTTAGATCTTTCATTTGTCATTTTTGCCTTGGGACAATCTGAGCTAATCCTCAATCAAGGCCATAATGTTAGATAATGGTTGTAATTTTATTTCTCAGGTAAAATTTCAAATACCTAACATAATACATATTATATTTAGGATTATTAAGGAGATATAAAATAGCATTTAGGTCTTGTTATCTGATTCTACAAGTGATTCTTAAAGAGACCAGCTTTGCTACCAAAGGGAGGAAAGTGTTTTATTACTTAGCAGAGAAAAATCAACTTTGAGTCTTCTCAGGGCAAAATCAAGTTTAGGGTCTGATAGTCATGGGAGATTGGTTGATGGTCAAGAAGGCTTTCAAAGCTTTAGAATTATGTAGAGAGTGTGTTGACTTGTAAAAATACCAGGACACCGATTGTAGATAAAATATAATAGCAAAATGATGGTTAAGAACTTGTACTATAAAGTTAGACTATCTCATTTTAAATCAGAGCTTCACTACTTACTTTGTCACACTAGGCAGGTTATTTTACAATCTCTATGCCTAAATATACTAACGTGCAAAATGGGATAAAATAATGCTACCAACCTCATGTATTGTTCGGGGGATTAAAATGATTTAATGCACATAAAGTACTTAAACAGTATCTAGTATATCATAAACATTCAATAATTGTAAGCTATATTCATACAATTTTAACCATGTAGCTTATGCTTTTAAAAAGAGTTGACAGAAGGACATATAAATCTGTGTACAATGTTTTGCACTGTCTACAATGGTTTATACAATAAGTTACAATTGTTTATTCAATGGCTTTTGTAATTGTGTATAAAAGCACATGTTGCTTTTATAATCGGGGTAGGTTAGATGGGTAGGTATTTAGCAAAAATGTTTGTTATTCTTCTTTACTCCAGAGTTTTGTCTTTGGGGTTATATGTGCATTAAGATGATATTTAATGATCGGCTTTGTCAGTGGTAACTAGGCACAACAACAGCAACAGAGAAAAAAAAAAAAAAAAACCAGCTTATGCAACTCGAACTCACATGAGACTGATTTGTGTCAAAGAACCAACAGAGTAATTTATGAGGCTCTGACTGCCAAACAGACTGATATTCATGTTGGCTATTCAACACATTCTCTTCTTAGTAGAGAATTTACTCCAGAAATCAAAGGAAGATCAAGCTGCCTAGTGAGTAAGAACTGGGAAGAAATCTACAGAAATAGCCCTGCTCACGCAACCTGAGGTTCTACCAGTTAGTCAGGATACTTTCTTCCCTGAAGGACCATGAAGACATACTCCTTCCATCTTTTCCAGGTTTTCTTTTCAGTTATTGGATAATATCAACATCAGTGTTTTCTGTTTACTTCAGAGAGAACACCTCTAATCATTTGTCTTCAATTGCAATTGACCTCCTATCAAGAAAGCTGTGACTCTACCTCTTAAGACACTAATGGAACCCTGGGTTCACCATGATTCTCAAAGAGTAAAGATAATGTCTCTAAAGAAATTAACCTGTCCCATTCATTATTTGCTATGCTATGCCATAAGATGTATCACTAAATGTCTTTACACATAATCACAAAATAGAGAATTAAAGATATCTCTAACAAAGATATACAAGTGCACACGGATGGAAATGCTTATAAAGTGATGAATTCAACAACAATCTCAGTATATCTGAGTAAATCTGAGTACCTTCATTATTTCCAGAAGCTTAATCTTAAATTCTGCAGATGCATAAAAATTTATTCTGAAATCTGAAGGCGTTGAATTCACCTCATGAACTCACCCTACCTTCATTCCATCACAGACCACGGATTGAGCAGCTCATCCTTCTAAAAGATAAGAATCTGAAAACCCATACACTTGATAGGAGAAAGGTACAAATGAGATGCATGGAAAAATATGTCCACAGACAAATTAACTGACCAAAATACAATGGGAGGAGAGAGAGGTTAACACTGGCCCAGTGAGATTTCAGCCTCAACAGCGTTAGACAGTATACTGAAATATGACAACAATGGTATGGCTCATGCTGAATCACAAGAAAAAGAATATCTGAGTAATTATTCTGAATGTTCTTCATTTTAAAAAATTACATGCAGAAATATTCAGAAAATTCTGGAAAATCAATGCTATTTTTGTATGTTTGTAAATATTTCCCAAAATATCAATCTCCAGGATGTATGCTCTTCTCATTTTTGATTTGGTTCAATATGCCAGTCACACTTCAACCAAAGCTGTTTGCATATTACACAAATAAATCTTAATACCCCCCCACACTTGCATTTGAGAAAATGTTCAAATACCAAATGAAGCCAACTGTTAAATAACAAATCATAATGTTTGTTAACTAACTTTTAAATTGAGCTGCTGTTTTTCCCCTCTAAGCTAAATGAGTTCCCTGTGTCATTATTTTGCATATGCTTGAGAAACACATTGTGTAATGTCTAAAAAAAATGTGGCTGAAGGTTTTTAAGTTCTTAATTTTTAAAAAAACTAGTGAAACTACTGGAGAAATAAACATGAAGTCTAGGAACGGGCTCTTTTAACAAGTATGCGGAAGAATTTTCAAGTTGCCGTAAGTGATTCAAACTTCTCAACTTACATAACACCGATCACTTTGCAAAAAGTTTAGGAAACATAACACATTCAGCTTTGGACATTTCACAAGGCAAAATGTCAGATCCTCTCAAACCAAATATGATAAATGCAAGCACTTTATTTTCCATAGATCATAATACAAAACAGTTCATGGAGTTCAAAGGGAAACTAGGGGTCCCAGTGTTTTTGTGTGTAATGGGCCAGATGCTGCTTCTGTGCCCAATTTTGGGGCAACTTCCCCGAGGGATTTTTATGCAATTCCCTAAACTGGATGAATATTTGTTCTCCTAGGCTCTCACACCAATTTCTTTCTCCAGTGGTAAAAAATAATTTTTGTGTGCTTACTTGTGTACTTCATCTCTTCCTTAGTAGATGGGATACTTTTAACAACTGAAACCCTGTCCTATTCATTTATAACAAGGTTTCTTAGAGGTTTTCCATTGGCAGAGATACTCAGTAGTTTACTTTTCAACCCCCCAGCCACCTCGTGCTTCATTTTATTCCTCTCTCACTTGGATATCTTTGTACATCCTGCTGCTCTTCTCCCAAAGATTGGTCATTTCCCACACTCTATTAGCCTCATTCACACACATACTCCACTTAAGCACTTCTCATGTTTATGGTACTTTGCTCATACTTCTGTCTCCCCGTCTCCAATTTGTTAGCTCACTGATGATCGAAAACAAATAAAATTGTATTTCTCTTTACCTAGGGCCAGGTGCACAGTGGTCATTCAATAAGAAAACAAGTTATGATAATAGTTAAGAAATCAGACTCTGGGATCAGACTAGACATGTAAAACTCCAGGATTTGCCCTTTCTAGTGGTATGAACTGGAGCATTTAAAAACTTTCACTAAGCCTGTTTCCTCATCTATAAAATGGGGCAAGTTACAGAGTCTACCTCATAGAGTTGTTGGGAAAATACAATGAGAACAAATAAAGCAGTTAGGAAATACACAATGACTCTTAGATGTTAATATATTCGTGGAATTAAATGTAATTTCATAACCTCTGCCAAATCACCTATACTCTAGGATGCTATATCCTCAATAAAAAATAATAATACGAAGGGTATAAAAAACTCTTTATTTTTCTGCTATTATGAAAAAATTAAAATGTTATTAGCTAGGAGACAGGATCAGCTACTAAGTAGTTAATGCATGTTTAAAATGCTTTCAGCCGGGCACAGTGGTTCTTGCCTGTAATCCCAGCACTTTGGGAGCCTGAGGCAGGCAGATTTCTTCAGCCCAGGAATTTGAGACCAGCCCAGGCAACCTGGTGAAACCTGGTCTTTACAAAAGATGCAAAAAAATAGCCAGGCATGGTGGCACAAACCTGTAATCCCAACCACGCAAGAGGCTGAGGTGGGAGGATCTCCTGAGCCTGGGAAGTCAAGGCAGCAGTGAGCTAAACTCATGCCACTGCTCCAGCCTAGGCAACACCCTGCTTCTCTCTCTCTCTCTCTCACACTCTCTCTCTCTCTCACACACACACACACACACACACACTCTCTCTCTATATATATACACACACATATGTTTTCTATTTCAAATATTTTAATTAAGACAAACTCTTTCCTTCAAATTTGCCTTAAAAAAGAAAGAAAAATATATTAAACCAAAATAACATAAGAAGTCCATTTTAAAGCTGTATGTTACATTTCTGTTTTTACCATGAAGGAATAACTGGCACCAGATTGATCTTCCCATCATAGAAAACTAGAAAGTAGAAAAAAATGTATTTGTAAAATGGCTTTCAAACATTTGGCAGCTGGCTGGGAAGGACTGTGGTCTTCAAAAGAGAAACAAATGAAATGATTTCTCTGATCATCCTGGCTTTCTATCTTGAAGGCTTTACTGAAAACCAGCACACAGCTCAGATACCCAGAAAGGGCATGACATTCTCCATAAGCTGGAGAGAAATGGTAAGAGGGAAGGGAGGGAAAAGGAGAGGGAGGGAGGGAAGGGAGGGAAAAGGAGAGGGAGGGAAGGAGGGAGGGAGGGAAAAGGAGAGGGAGGGAGGGAGGGAAAAGGAGAGGGAGGGAGGGAGGGAGGGAAAAGGAGAGGGAGGGAGAGAGGGAGGGAGAGAGGGAGAGAGGGAGAGAGAGGGAGAGGGAGGGAGAAGGAGGGAGAGGGAGGGGGGGGAGAGAGAGAGAGAGAGAGAGATCTTGGAACTCAGGAAAGCAAAAGCAGCTAGAATTTGTGGAGCTATGTACCTGAGAAAACTATTTAGGAAAATACCTCCAGAAATCTTCGTAAGAGTCATTTTAAGCCTTTGGCTGAACTCTAACCTGCACGTGCATAGGGTGAGACTCTGTAAGATTGGATAAAAAACAAGCAGTTGGAAAAGAACAGTTATTTCTGGAGCTTACCAAGTGGGAGATATTTTTGTTCTAACCAATCAGTGTAAAGGAACCTTGTTGATCACTAGGGCATTCAGTGGACATCTATGAAAGACTATGTTTCAGAGGAGGACTAAATTAAGCCTACACCCAACTCTACATAAAGTAATAATATAAAGCATGTAGAATAGTATTACAAAAATTCAAGGACCAAACATACAGAAAAATCTGCAGACTCAGAATAAGCAAAGATTTCTTAGCTAGGGCATAAAATGAATACATATCAATTAGACTTCATCAAAATTTAGAATTTCTGCTCTTGAAAAGACACCGTGAAGAAAGTAAATGGCAATTTAGAGACTAGAATAATTTTCAGTATATCAACAGAGAGATGGAATACAGAGACTAGATAATCTTTAGAAGATTTATATCCAGAATGCATATATTTATATGTATATATTGTCAAATATTACAAATGGCTCATTAAAAAACAGATCAAAGATTTCAACAGAATATTTCACAAAAGAAGATAAAGGAATAGCCAATAAGCACATGTTCAATATCATTAGCTGTCAGGAAAACACAAATTAAACCAACAGTGATACTTCACACATGTATAATTGCTAAACTGAGAATCCTGAGTGTTAGCAAGGGTATGGAGTCACCCAAACTCTACTATATTGCTAGTGGGAGTGGAAAAATGGTAACATCACTTTGGAAAGCAGTTTGACAAGTTCCTGTAAAGACGTACATCTATACATTTACCATATGACATGGTAATTTTAATCCTAGAGAAACAGAAACCTTTGTCTATACAAAGAAATGTAATTCAATGTTTATAGAAGATTTAAATATAATAGTCAAAAGTCTGCAGACAGTAAATGTTCCACCTCAAGGGAACAGATGGCAAATGGTGGATATTCATGACATGGAATACTAGTCAGCAGGAAAAAAGGAACAAGCTACTGTTATGTGGATGTATCTTGTACAGGAATGAATCTCAGAAATATCATGCTGAGCAAAAGAAGACAGAGGCAAAAGAGTACATACTATATGATTCTATTATATGACCTTAGAACAGGCCAAACTAATCTAAAGTTATGTAAATTAAGCTTCTGATTGCTAAAGGTGGGAGACTGCAAACAGGCAGAAAGAAACTATTTGCAGTGACAAAAATGTTCTGTACCTTGATTTGGAAGGTGGTTACATAGATGTATATACTTGTCAAGTTGAACTAAACATTTAAAAGGGATACATATGATGATGTGCAGTATTGTATGTTGTATTTATCTTAAGCTATAGTTCAATAACATTAACATTTAAGTTTTCATGAAGAAAATCCTCTTGTGTGAATAAAGAAATAATCCTCTTGTATGAATAAAGAAAAAAAATGATGAATAAGATTTTCTTAAATTTATCTTTTTTCTTTTTCTACAAAAGATGCATTATATCATAGCCATTTAATACAAAGCTTTAGGAGTGCAAAAAACCTGTGGTGAAATCCTAGCCTTGTACTTTACTAGATATAGACCTTTGGCCAAGTTACTTTACCTCCCTATGCCTCTGCTTTCTCATCTATAAAATGTGAATATTACCTTCTGGGAGAATTACTGTAAAACTTCATAGAGACGATGCCTCCAAAGCATTAAGCACAATGCTTAGATATAAGTACTCATTACCTATAAGCCATTGTTATTTTAAATGTCATTATTAGTAATTTCATCATAGCATGATTACAGGAGGAACTTACTGATAAATAAGCATATATATCATGTGTATTTATCAAGCCACAGTAAGTAACAATGACTTGAATTTAGAATTATAGAAATAACTAGAAGCTTAAGCAATAGCTCAAACTTTTAATATCACTTATTTGCCCCCAATGAAATTACAATTATTGCAGGAGGAAGATGGATTTTGATTTTTGAACATGCAAGAATTACTCAGCAGCTCAGTATAACAAAACATAGAACTTCATCTCCAGCGGAGGATGTCCCTGTTGCTAACTAGCATTTTCACGCCTTAATAGCTACAGTGTCTAAAGGCTCTTTCTTAGATCGTTGTATTAATGTTGCTGGCTTAGATGTCAATTCAATACATGGCATGGAAAAACATTGTCCAAGGCAGCATTTCTTACCCGTGGGAGTCTATAAAGCCCTGGGCTTTTCAGGAGTTCTGGAGTCTGCTACTTATCTAAAACTGTAGGCAAAGCTGGGCAAATGTATTTATGAACATATTTTGAGGCTGTGGTTATAAGTCCGACATTTAAAAGAGTCTATGAACCAAGCAAAGATAACTTAAAGCATACTTGAAAGACAAACACATTAGTAGCCCTGAAGGTTCCCCAGAAAATATCCAGGAAAACGTCTGAACACCACTATTGTTTTCCTATTTTTAAAAATGGAATTTCATTTGCTATAGTAAAGTGTCTTGGAAATTCCCTTGTTGTTGATGATACTAGATTAGTCCATGTGACTGACTGGTCATATGAAGGGTAGCCCCAGATTAAAAGCATTGCATAGAACAAGCTGATCGGAAAGGAATTCTATTTTTAGCCTCCAGCTTTGTCATATGTCTAATTTTCCCTGTGGTTACAGTGGCCCATTGCCAGTGTCCTCTGAGGATGACTGGTCTGAGGAAAATAGGGATTTACTTCCTACTGCCGACCACCAACAAAGGCAGGATATATTGGAAATCCTGGCATGAGATGCTATTATTTATATGAATATTATTATGTTATTTCATTATTTTTCAGGTGCCAAAGGGCAAAGTCTATTTTTGAAACACAGAGGAAGAAAAACAGAAATCTCATATTCTACAAATTTGTAGATTTCAGAACCCAAACAGGACTGCCTAACGTGCTTTCTCCTTCCCCTTGGGGGTGGAGGAGGTGCTTTGCAAGGTTGTCCTGGCATGCTCTAGGCCCTGGACTCCTGGAAAGTTTAATGACATAACGGGCACCTGTACCTTCATAGGGTTTATCTACCACCCTGCGAAAGTTGTCAGAAGCAAAATGGAGTCACTAATGTTCAGAAAATCCTGACAGATAGGGCCAGGGAAGGCCATGAAGAGAGGATTCTCAACACTTGTATGCTTGATAACAACAACAAAAATGAGACAATCCACAACCTTACACAAAGACCATAATAACTTTACACAAAATATACTTCTGCCAGGACATCTGCCCAGCAACTGCCTCCCTAATCTCGACAATCATCACTCTTGTTATTGATCTTTGTTACAAAGGATAATTATTTCAAAACAATTACGTAGTACTCCTGAGTTGTTTCCTTTAAAAACCTTTGTCTTCCTTTACCTCCCTGAATATGCACATGTTTACTAGGGCATGCATATATTCCCATTGCAGTGTTTTATTCCCAAATAAATAGGTTTTCTTTCAGAAAGCCTCTCTCTGTTTGTTATTTAGGTTGGCATTCCTTTCTAATGCATATATCTTACCAAGACTTCCAAATAGATTTTCCATTTCCTGTTCATCCATTCCAATAATACAGTATCACCCATATAGCTGACCAGTGTAATGTGCTGCAAAATACCAAGGTGATCCACATCCCTGCAGACTTTATTCTGATTATGGAAGAAAAATTAGTATGGCCTTGGGACAAGACTATAAATATATGCTGTTTTCTATCTCATGCAAATTTGATTGTGTACTGTTTCTTGTTGTCCTTCCTAAGAGTGAAGGAAAAAAATGTATTAAGTCAACAGTCATATACTGTGTACCAGAGGCCATGTCAATCTGCTCTAGCAAAGATACAGTATCTACCACCACAGTTGCAATCAACAGGCTTCTAGCTGATGGAGTCTGTGATATCCCAATGTCGTTCAACAGAGTCTCCGCAGCATAGAAGCAGGCCCTAGACTGGTGAGTAAAACAGAGACATGATGGGGATCATCATTCTTGCAGCCTTTAGCTCTTTAAAGTTGGCATCAATTCTGTCATTCCTTCTGGAATTCAGGAGCATTATTTTTCATTTACATAGAGTAACATCTACTGCTTTTGGTAGACAGATCTGAGTTTTTACACACACATAAATTTTTGTAACTATACTGTATGTAGGATACAGGATGATTTCCACACACCCCAAAGAATTCTCTTGTGCCATCTCTTTCATTCCAATCCCCCACGACATGCACACAGAGACACGTAGACACATATCTAACCTCTAACAATCACTGAGCTATTCTCTCTCTTGCCTTTTGCAGAATGCCATGTAAATATAATCATACACAAGTAATTTTTTGAAACTGGATTCTTTCGCTTAATAAAATGCATTTGAAATTAATCCAAACTGCATATAACAATCATTCATTCCTTTTTCATTGTTGAGTAGTATTCTACTGTGCAGATGCACCATAGTTTATCTACTCACCTACTGAAGGACCAGATTATTTCAAGTTTGAGAAAATTATACATTTTAGAGCTGTTGTAAGTATTTATGTACTGATTTTTATGTGAATGTATTTAAAAAACTTTCCAGGTTAGTGTATTTATCATCAATTGCTATGTAACAAATTATACCAAAACTCCACAGCTTAAAACAATATGAATTTATTTCTCTTTATTTCTTTGAGTCAGGAGTCTGGGCATGGGATGGCTGTGTCTTCTACTTCAAATCCCTCACAGGATGCAATCAAGTTTTGTCAGCTGGCCTAGGGGAGGATTCAAATTTTAGGTCTTCCATGGTGGTTAATAAAACTGTTCCATGTGGCTTTTGGACTGTCTGAATCCATGCAACATTGTCAGTGGTAGGTTTTCTGACCTTTAATTGCATATCCAGTTGGCATGTCCACTTCTCTGAACCTTTTGAACCTTTCCTCTACCATTTGGCATGGCAATCCTGGCATTGCTACTTCACTTAGTAGTAGCTATCACCTTCTACTTGTTTTTCTTTCCTTTCTTCCTTCCTTTTTTTTTGTTTGTTTGAGACAGAGCCTCACTCTGTCACCCAAGCTTGAGTGTAATGGCACCATCTCGGCTCACTGCAACCTCCGCCTCCCAGGTTCAAGCGATTCTCATGTCTCAGCCTCCCCAGTAGCTGGGATTATAGGCGTACACCACCACACTGGCTAATTTTTGTGTGTGTGTGTATTTTTAGTAGAGACAAGGATTTATCGTGTTGGCCAAGCTGGTCTCAAACTCCTGACCTCAAGTGATCTGCCAGCCTCGGCCTCCCAAAGTGCTGGGATTACAGGCGTGAGCCACCATGCCCAGCCTCCTTTTACTTGTTTTCAAAATTCATTCTAACAGCATATTAGTACCATCTGCCAGGGTTGCTACCAAGGTATAAAATCCTACACTATAGGAGGGAGCTCCTTTATCAACACACTCTACTTCATCCAACTTTACATATTATCCTCGTTGATCCACTACCCTCAAGATCCAGCCCCAGGTATACTACCCTGGCTAGGTCCTGCAACTCCTTCTGTCTATAGTCAGTGTCTTCCTTAACTAATGTATCACTTCCTCAGCTGGGCTGATGCCACATTGCATTTCAAATCTACTAGTCTATTGGCTAGCAGAAGAGGTGAGGGTATAGTCTGAGATTAATCAAATGCAGATAAACCTCATCAGTAAAAAGTGGGCTACTTCTGCAGGGCCAGAATGTTCAAAGAGATTCAAGACTTTCATGTGCATCAGCCGAGGTATAATCTGTGGGTGGCAAGACACCCAGGTGCCGAGGCAAGAGATCGAGGGCACGAGTTGTTCCAGTATAATAAAATATATAAAATTAGTTATACTAGATATAGATAATAGATATGATTATACATGAATATCATTAATCATTAGTTTATAGCAATTACTCTTTATTCCCATATTGTAATAATCCTTGATCTACAATCATAACCTAGGAAAAGCCAGGCCATACAGAGATGGGAGTTGAGGGGACATAGTGAGAAGTGACCAGAAGACAAGAGTGTGAGTCCTCTGTCACGCCCGGACAGGGCCACCAGAGGGCACTTTGATCTAGCAGTAACGCATCTGGGAAGGCGCCCGTTGCCAAGCGGACCATGGTCTAGGGGTAGCGCCAGTGCCAAGGAAAAGTACCCGCTACTTAGTGAAGGGAGTTTAGAGAAGACTCTACTCCTCCACCTCTTGTGGAAGGCCTGACTATCACGCCCACCCACAGTTATCTGGAGGCCTAACCATCTCCCTGTGATGCCGTGCTTCAGTGCTCACATTCCTAGTCCGCTTTCATGTTCTATCCTGTACACCTGGCTCTGCCTTCTAGATAGTAGTAGCAAAATTAGTAAAAGTACTAAAAACCTCTGATATGAAGAAATAATGGCATAGGCTGTGTCTTCTCTCTCTCTCTCTCTGTCTCTCTGCCTCGGCTGCCAAACAGGGAAGGGCCCCCGTCCAGGGAACACTTGACTCATGTGACCTTGTCAATCATTGGAGATGACTCACACTCCTTACCCTGCCTCTTTGTCTTATATCCAATAAATAACAGTGCAGCCTGGAATTCAGGGCCACTACTGGTCTTTGCGTCTTGGTAGTAGTGGTTCCGCGGGCCCAGCTGTCTTTTCTTTTATCTCTTTGTCTTATGTCTTTATTTCTACAATCTCTCATCTCCGCACACAGGGAGAGAAACCCACCAACCCTGTGAGGCTAGACCCTACAATAACCAACCCAAGTTTCAGGGTCCCAGTCTTCCCTGATAAAGGCCCAGACGATGGCATAGTAGATCTGTTGGGATTAAGAATTTGACTTTCTCTGGAGCTTAGCTACTCTTGAAATTAAGTTCTATGTTATAATCACCTTTTTCTGTCCACTAGCTGCAGTAGATGTGAAACTTTTTATGTTGTTATGGAGACTGGCTTTCAAGCTTTACCTTTTATTGATTATTCATCACAGGCTTTTTGTCATTTTCTAATAAATTGATAACCATCATAAATAAATATCCAATTCTACAGTACTTATAATACCCTCCTCAAAATTCTAAAATGGACAAAACAGTGTTTCTCTAAGGACATTCTCTTTCACGATTTCCCATCACAGTCAGCTTCCTAGGTCCCCTTTCAGTGCAACTTCTAATACCAACTGTCATAGGTCAGGTTCACTAGGAAATAAACAGTGAGATTCTGAGCTTTATGTGTTGCAAGTTCATTAGAGAATAAGGAAAGTAGGATTTGAGAAAGATAGGTGTTTAACCATGATGCAATGCAAGAGATGCCTCAACCAATCCAATCGGGGGTTTTAGAACTTGGAGAGTTCTTCAGAGTGATCCCCATGGAGCAAGGGGACAGAGCTTTGTACTCCTACCTCAACCAGTCATTGGATATGGACCAACCACAGGGATGGAGCATAACCTGGGGTGAGGCAGTTTTCTTACACTGAGGACAGTTTCTAGAGAATACCTAAGCTGCTAGCCATTAATGGGCAACACCTCTAGCAGCTAGAAGAATGAGTTCCTTGGTTCTGAAGCGGGGATCTGGGCAGCGTTTACTAAAAGGCATAATCCCAAATTGTTTTAAGTACTTATAACTTATGCAGATGGAGTTAAAGAATGTAACAGAGCCTTATTTCCATTGGAGATTTGGGATTTCCCCTTGACAGTAGGCATTTAAACTAGGGAGTAGGGGTGTTGAAGGTAAAGCATGTGTGAAAGTCCTGGGATAGGAAGAGCTGGGCAACTTAAAATCTAAGATTTCTGGAGCACTGATTTCAATTGGGATAGGATGAGAGTAAAGATGTAGGAAGGTCAAGGTCACGTGGAAATTCATAGACCGCTTAAGGGATTTTGGATTTTATCAATGGCAATAAACTACTGAAGAGATTAACGCAAGAAAGTGTCCATTATTATTATTACTGCAGTTAGAAAAACTCACCTTAGCTAGCTATTGTGTGCCAAATGAATTACACAGGAGCAGAAATAGAAGTTAGGGAACTAAGAGAGTTTGTAATAACCCAAGTTAGAGATGTTGATTTAGTGTGACAGAAATAAGTTTAGGAATAAGTGGACTGATTCGACACGGATTTTGGAAGAAAATTTGCTGGGACTTGTTGCTTAACTACAAATGGAGAATAAGAGAATGAACCTTGTTAGGAATGATGTCCCAGTCTCTTCCTCCTCTGTAGCAAAAGAGAATGAGGAGAAATGACCTATAATATGAACTAAACATAAAGAATTTTATATCATGTATTCCCTCATAAAGATACTAGATTGGTACCAAGAAAGAAGCAACATAGTTTAAGGACATTTATTTTTTTCTAGACTCAAATCGTCTGGGCAGAAAAGAAAAATATTTTGTCTAGTTGAGCCACAAACTGTTTCCCCTTCATTTTTGAAAAAATATTTAGCAAATCCATGAGTTTTTCCTTATCTGCTGGTTTCTTTAGGACTAGGTTTGGAGTCTTACTGTAGGTGGCCTTTAGAGAGATTTTTTGAACAAATATGATCCCTGCCCTCCAGAAGCTTATTAGAGAGATTAAGTCATCCATACACTGTATTTGTGGTGAGTATCCTGGAGGAGGAAAAGAAGAGGGAAGGCATGGGCTCTCCTTATAGCTATCACTCCCACGTTTATTTCCTCCTTTCTATTTTTTTTAACAGAGGAGACAAAAATGATTTTTAGTGAAAGAAAAATTGCTAAAAGGCCATCCTGGAAAGTACATAGAAAAAATTGCGACTTTAATGGCAACCAAAACTATCAAGTCCAAAGACTACACTAGTGTTACAGGATTCTTGGGGTGTCACTTTTTTGACTAGAAACCTCTGTGGCCAGTGGCACGTTGGCCCGGGTTTATCTCAGGCCTGCTGGGCTCGTTCTGCCCACTTAGCCTGGTGGGCTGTGCTAAGCTCATGCTACCAGCCTAGATTCCACACCTGCCAAGGACGAGTCAACCATAGAGCGGCGAGGGGTGTGTGAGTGAGCATGGACTCTGGCCACTGCATAATCAGACATGCCAGGTGCTGCAGTGGGGTGGGCAGCTCCAGGTACTGGCATGGGTGCCAGCTCTCTGTGAGGCTGTGGCTGGATCAGACACACTGCAAACAGCTTCCACAGCTAGCACCAGGGAACGTGGTGGTGCCCAAAAGCTTGGAGATGCCAGGAACCACAGGACTCCAAAGAGGGAGTCACAGCTCTGGGGAGTTCCCAGGTCTGGGCTTCCCAAAGGGCCACAGATCTTCTTTCTTTCTCTTTACCCACAATGTGGTAAGCAAGGGACATGTTTCAACCCTGTTTGTGTTTGGCTCCTTTAGTCTCACCATTCAATGGGTTCTGAGTTCTTGTCCTGTGACCCAGAAGAATGATGTATGCAGAGAAGTGGAGGGTGATCAAGGTGAAGAGGACCTTGTTAAGTGATAGAAAAGCTCAGTGGAGACCTGCAGTGAGAAGCTCCTTTCTGTAGCCAGGGTGTCCCAACAAGTGTTCAGCTCCTAGCAGAGAAGAGACCCTGAAGTAGGAAGCTCCTCTCTGCAGGCAGGTCACCCTGTCATCTCTGCAGCTCTCAGCAGAGATGAGGCCCTGGAGAGGGTAGCTCCTCTCTGCAGCTTGTCGGCCTGACATCTCTGCAACTCTTAGCAGAGAGGAGGCCCTGAAATGTGTACTTCCTCTCTGCAGCTGATCATCCCAATGTGTGCTCAGCTCTGGCTGAGCCTGGAGCTTTTATGGGTCTCAGAAGGGAGGAACTGCATGCCAGTTGGTCCATGAGCGACCATAGGCAGGGCCAGAAAACGTACCACAAGCTCCTACTCCAGTCTGCAGGACTGGCAACCCAGCCCCCAGTCTTGCAGCCCTCCCTGGCCTGAAGGTGAGGCCTCACCAGGGACCCACCCCCTTCTACCCAGAAACCTGTTGGCCTCCTGCTGCTGTTCATGGTACCCAGGCTGTAGGTGCCAAGGGGTGCCTGAAGGCCAGCACCAAGCTGCTCTCAGCACCCCCTAAGCTTCCTCCCATGCCCATTGGTGCCCAAAGTTGGCACTGTTGGGCCGAGGTGGCAGGGAGCTGGTGTGTCAGCACTGCCTCAAGTGTGTGCACACCCAGCCAGGCTGCAACAGTGCCCAAATACAACCTTGACTTTGCTTCAAAATTGGAGTTGGGGCCAACAGCAGGAAAAGCCAGGCAGTGGGATCAGACACTTCCGAGCCTGCGAGTAAAGGGGAGCTTTCCCAGGCCCCTAAGAGTGCAAAGATACCTGGGTTCACAGTCACGGTTTGGGCAGGTGCTGCTGTGCAGGAGTGGGGCGGTGGGTGGCTGGAGTGGGACCCTGCCTGCTCCATGGAGGTGAAGGCCTGGGTCTGCAGCCATGACTTGGGTGGCTGCAGCTGCACCTGGGAGGGTGGGCCTCCTGCCTGCCTCAGGGTCCCAAGAGCACAGAGATGCCCGGGTCTGCAGCTGTGGCTTGGGCAGTTGAAGCAGCACCTGGGGAGCTTCTGCCCCACCTCAGAAGGGGCAGGGCTTTGCTTGTTTCCAGCTACCACTGGCTCCATAGACTGTGCAGCCGGTCCGCACCTCCCTGCTGCAACTGGCATGATGGCAGTGGCTGCTCCAGATGGCCTGCCACTGTCATCACTAGAGTTTTATGTAATGGCATTCACAAGGCTGTGGTTTGCTATAGTTTTCTAGGAGTGGAGGTTCCCATCAGAAAACTCAGAAGCCAATAGAATTTCAACCTTTCTGAGTCCTGACTCGGTGCATCAAAGCACACCCAAACAGGCTCTGTACCCACCCTTCTCTTCACAAACTCTGCAGATGAATAAGAAGTATGAAGGGGAAAGAAATGAAAGAATCTGAAGTTATAGGTTTGTACAGCGTGTGTCCAGGAGTCTACTTTGGGCAGTATTATAGGCACTGTAGTCCATTCTTCTCAAATCCCATACTCATTCTATAACTGGCTATCTACATAACCTCAGAAAAGTTCCCTAAGCCTCCATTTTCTCATCAGAGAAATGAGGACAAGAATGTTGTCCCATCAGAGTTCCTACAAAGATTAAATGTGACCATTGACACAAAGATTAGAGGCTTGCTCCATCAAGGCTTCTCAATACATGTTAGTTGTTATTACCAGTACCACTAGGCAGAGAATGAGGATGTAAAATAATAAAACAGAGTCCTTGCAATTCCTTAAGAAAATAAAACATTTATATAAAATAATTTTATGGTCAATAGAGGTAAGTCACCACAGGACTCAGCGATATCAAACCAAAAAGGTAGGAATGAATAAGTGAAGTGTTTAGGATTTCCAAGAGTGACATTTGGTCATATAAACCGAAAAATAAAGAAGTTCACTCAACACATAATATAAATTATTCACCAAAAAAGTCACCCAAGAAGACCATAGATATTCAATAATGTCAAATACTTCTACATGCGTGTTCTAGTTACTATAAGTGGTTTCATAGACTATCTTACAGGAGAAGAAAACAGGGTTGGGGATAGAATGAGTTGATACACATCAATATTTTCTGTGAAATAACTATTTACTTGGTAGCAGCGAGATTTCTCTGTGTCCTTGGTTGCTTGCAATGCATGAAGAACAGGAAGTTAATTAGCAAATGAGTCAGAGACAAAATCATGTACTGATTTTCCTTTCTACATGTGTTCAAAGGTTAGGAGAGGGGAGAAAATGGACTGACAGTCCCACGATGGTGAGCCAGACCACTCAGCCTTTGCTGTTTGGAGCGGCAGCTGTGGCACAGAGTGTGCAGCCTGTCACCAGAAGAAGGCATCAATTCCTGGGCATAGAAAAAATGTTGTGAAAGTCTCTTTAAGGGAAAATGCACACCCAGCCATTGAAAAAAATTGGAAACAAAACATAAATAGATTCAGAAGTGTGGTATTTTGATTGCTGAAGTTTAGGAAATGTGGAAAATAAGAAAATGGAGATGAAATTAAAACTGAATCAAATTATCCTTTTTAATTTATCCATATACAGAAATTAGATGCTGGTGGACTCCCAGGGAAAGTTCAGATCCCCACAAATGATTCAGAGCTTGGTTTTAAGTAGCAGCCGATAAAAAGGAGCCATGTGGCTATTTTGGTGTTCGCGGTTAAGGGATGCTTCAGGGCTACAAAACAGTCCAGTTTTTGAACCACTTTAAAATAAATAATAGAAAATGACTTTACCAACTTACCCCAATCTGTTAACATTGTTTCAGAATTCCTTAAATATCCCTGTGTAAGAAAATTCTTGTGAACTTAAAGTGACACTTTTAATAGTATTAGTTATTTTTTGTTAAAGTGCCCAGCGACCTTGATTGCCTGTGAGATCTGAAGACTTAAAATGGGCTATCCTTTCAGTAGAATCAGGAAAATCACCATTTTAAGGAAAAATTGAATTTTTCCACCTTAAAAATTCATGTACTAAATTGCATTTACAGAGATTTGAAGAGCATCGTTCTACCGCATGTAGAAAGACATGCAAATGATTTTGCTGCCTTAACTATTTGCCATCTCTAAGCAGTTTCACAAGGAGATTGACACGTGGTAGAAACTGAATGGGGGTACTTACAGAAGGCAGCTACTATAAAAATGTTGGATTTAAATTGTTACGTGTAAATAAGAAAAAGAAAAATATGAAAATATTTTCAAATGTACTAGAAAATGAAAGTTCTGAGTGCACTAAGCTAGCTTCTTAAAAAGTTGTTTTGGTATACAGTAATTTCAAAAGAAACTTGAGGAGGCCCATATCATATCCCACCTCTAGAACTGCAGGATCCTCCCAAGTCAATAGAGTTCACTCACTTGGTAAGATATCTGGAGTCAAGACACACTGGGGTCAGCCTACTGTTCTCTTTTTCATCTCAAGGAAAGAAAAGAAAGTGCAAAGTTATTTCACTAGTTCCTGCAGGCATGCCCACATTTTTATGGAAACATCTTTAGGCATGAGTCTCCAAAAAGAAAAAGATAAGAAGTTCTTATGCATGACTCTTCTCCACTCCTTTATCCGACTCTGAATATGTACATTTGGAAATGATTAAAAACATGCCACAAATGTGTTTTTGACCTAGGTGTCTTTGAGTTGAGGCATCATTCCGTTTTTTTGTTTGTTTGTTTGTTTAAATTTTGAGACAGAGTCTCGCTCTGTCGCCCAGACTGGAGTGCAGTGGCGCGATCTCGGCTCACTGCAAGCTCTGCCTCCTGGGTTCACGCCATCCTCCTACCTCAGCCTCCCGAGTAGCTAGGACTACAGGCACACACTGCCATGCCCGGCTAATTTTTTGTATTTTCAGTAGAGACGGGGTTTCACCGTGTTCGCCAGGATGGTCTTGATCTCCTGACCTTGTGATCTGCCCGCCTTGGCCTCCCAAAATCCCACACCTTGGGATTACAGGCGTGAGCCATCGCGCCCAGCCAGGCATCATTCCTTCGAACAAGTGCCTAAGACACGGGTTGAGCACTGTGGGTAAATGTAAATATAAATACACGCTGTCCATGTATATTATGTAACATTTATCTATGGGAACCAGATGAGAAGGCAGACTGAGGATCTTAAAAGGAGATACTTCTTGGAGACAATGACTTCACAAAGAATATGTGAAGGAAATAGCACAGGCAGGATAACAAATTTTGTACTTCAGAAGCCTGATGCCAATCGGCCTTAATTAAATCAAGACCTCGGGCGTTTCTGTGAATGAGTGAGCAGTAGATATGTTTTAAATATTGTAAAAAGTTCCCTTAAATAAAGACTTTTATGTCAGTTCAGGGCATGAAAAAGACTCAGGATATATCCGAGGACAGTTTTCCTAGTAGGACACATCACATCCATCCTTTATTGTTTCATGTCAACCTGTCTTCTTATAAATATTAGTAAATAGTTAACTGAGACTCAGAAGTGAAAGTGAGAAACGATATCAAAATATAAGATTACAGGCTATGTTCTAGAAATGCCACATCAAAACCACAGACAAAGCCAGCTTTACAGCTGTGAAATCAATCATACTTTAAAAATACTTTATTTTAATCACCAAACTCACAGATAATTATGATAATTTTGTGTAAATAGTCAATAAACACATAAGTCACCTCTATTTTACTCAAGTATATTTCCCAGTTTCCATTGGAGCAATGGATGGATGATATGTGCTTAATATTTGTTAATTTTTATAGTGATTGAGTTTGATTAACAAGATAAAACAGCAATTGAAAGTGAAGTTATTTTTTGTCTGCACTCATCAACTACCCATTCTCCAACTGACTTTATACGAGCAAAAATATGTAAAATGTGGATCTCAGTTAAAATGGAACATAAGGTCAGGCGCCATGGCTCACACTGTAATCCCAGCACTTCTGGAGGCTGAGGTGGGTGGACTGCTTGAGCCCAGGAGTTCAAGACCAGCCTGGACAACATGGCAAAACCCCATCTCTACAAAAAATACAAAAATTGGCCAGGTGTGGTGGCACACACCTGTGGTCCCGGCTACTCTGGAGGCTGAGGTGGGAGGATCTCTTGAGCATAGGAGGCAGAGGTTGCAGTGAGCAACATCACACCATTGCACTCCAGCCTGGACGATGAGAGTGAAACCATGTATCAAAAAAAAAAAAAAAAAAATTGAACATTTTTTCCCATCCAAACATTAGCTCTCTGCCAAACTTAGAAGAAAGTGCATCTTATTCTTCTACTATAGTCTCCAAAGGCAGCCGCAAGATTATAGTTCTGAATGTAGACAGAACTGAGAACATTGTGTTCACTTCTCTGTTCTCTTCATAATCATTGCAACAGGGATAGTTATCAGTGAGAAATAGCTGGACAATCAAATGACAGTAATCACAAGAGTGTAAACAAATCAAGGAAGGCAGGAGGGTGGGGAATGAAAAATGAGGTTTTTTTTCTTTCAGGGAGTTCATGCACTTTTTGAACATCAGTTGAGTTTAAATAAGTGGATTACCAGGACACCAAAGATAAAACCTTGAAGATTGCTAAGGTCTCAAATAACGTCTCAGGTCACACACGGATAGAATCAGCAGGAGAAAATTTAATCATATATAACGGTTAGATTTTCCGTGTGTGTGTGTGTGTGTGTGTGTGTGTGTGTGTATGTCTGTGTCAACACCAAATTTCAAAGACATTTCTATGATTCCCTTTCAGAACATTTCTTACCACCTTTCTTCTATGAAGTGTTAAAATGAGCATTGTCTAAATAATTTTATTCCAATGAAAATTGGTTATTTGGATTGAAATCAGTTGGGGACACATCAGTTCCCTGAATATCAAGACAATTTTGGCTAAAATGGGAAAGGTCACCTAGTATTTTTATGTAGCTAACCATAGAAACAGGTGGATGATTACGAAAAAATCAGGAGTATCCAAGAAAAATAGTAATCAAACATTTTACAGGAAAGCCCAAGGAAATTCTGACACCTCAGTGCACATCATTTGCAAACTCTATTTCCCCTTCTGCCTATCTGCACGGACATTTTACTTGACTTTCAAAGGCCCCACGTCTTTCCTCTATAGCACAACTAAAGCACCAAAGTTCGTCTGCCTTCTAAATATTTCAAATTTACATTTCAGCAAAGGAAACCATCAACAGAGTGAAAAGACAACCTACATAATGGGAGAAAATATTTGCAAACCATACATCTCATGGTGCGATGAGTCTCCAAAATGTCGTATTTATAACTTCTACAATTCAATAGAAAAAAGAAACGTAATAACCAGAATTTTTTGAGGAGCTAAGGGCTTGAATAGATAGTTCTCTAGAGAAGACATATTAATGGCCAACAAATATATGAAAAATGCAAATAGAAAGCACAATGAGATATCATCGCACATCTGTCAGGATGGCTATTATCAGCAAAACAAAAGACAACCAGTGTTGATGAGGATGTAGAAAAATTGGTGGGATTACAAAATGGTGCCGCTGCTATGGAAAACAGTGTAGAGGTTCCCCTCTTAAAACAAAAATAGCACTACTATATAATTCAGCAATCCCAGTTCTGGATATTTATCAAAAATAATTGAAATTACAATGTAGAAGAAATATTGGCACTTTTATGTTTATTGATCACTACTCACAGTAGTCAACATTGGAAATGACCTAAATGGTTTTGTTTTTGTTTTTGTTTTGAGACGGAGTCTCGCTCTGTTGCCCAGGCTGGAGCGTAATAGTGCGATCTCGGCTCACTGCAAGGTCCACCTCCCAGGTTCACGCCATCATTCTCCCGCCTCAGCCTCCCGAGTAGCTGGGACTACAGGTGCCTGCCACCACGCCCGGCTAATTTTGTTTTTGTATTTTTAGTAGAGACGGGGTTTCACCATGTTAGTCAGGATGGTCTCGATCTCCTGACCTCGTGATCCACCCACCTCGGCCTCCCAAAGTGCTGGGATTACAGGTGTGAGCCACTGTGCCTGACCCCTAAATGTCTTGACAGATGAAAGGCAGATAAAGAAATGTGGTATACACATACAATGCAATATGATGCAGCCTTAGAGAAAAGAAGACAATTCTTCAAAGACAACATGGTTGAACTTTTGTGACACAGGCCATCCACATAAAGATGCGTACTGCATGATTTCATTTCTATGAGGTACCTAAAATAGTCATATTGATAGAATCAAAGAGAGAAATGGTGGTTGCCAGGTGCTGAAGGGAGGAGGAAATGGGGAATTATTAATCAATGGGTAGGAAGTTTTAGTCAAGCAAGATGTACAGGCTCTAGAGATCTGCTGTACATTGTACCTAGAGTCCATAATAATATACTGTACACTTAAATTATTAAAGGAGTAAGATCTCATGTTAAGTGTTCCTGTCACAATAAAATGAAATAAAATTTACATTTGATTATGATGAAAACGAGATATTGCAGAGTCAGTAGCTGATACCTAAAAATCCATGCAACTAAATAAAATTTTGAAGTATAGCATATGTTGAAGTATTTTCCAATCATTATGAAAACTAAGGAAAATGGTACAGAATGAAAGTCAGCTAACAATTTAAATGAAAATCACATCCTCTAAAGACAGTAAAAGAGATGACTAAAACATAATTAAAGACTAATCATTTTAATTGCTTCTGTCTTATGGCTGGGCAAAATGAAGTGAATCCATGGAATTGTCAGGAATTCATAATCAAATTAGCATCTTTGCAGTTGGAGAGTTCATTGCATGACCTTATACTTCTTCATTCCCAAAGTCTGAAACCATGTCTCTGCTACGATGAAGCACAGACTTGGCCCCTGCAGCATTTTGAAATGTGTTTGGTCTGAACATGCACAGGCTATCAGAGACCCAACCTTAAAACCACAGAGGATTCTAGAGTAATCTAATGCTTTCACCTGTCTCTAATCAAACCATTTCCACATATCCAGAGTTTGGTTTTAATTTTCTAGTGCAATCAGGGAAAACTGTTGAGATTTTATATTTTTGGTCTCTCCACATCAGCACGAATGGTAATACATCATCATTTCAGTTGGTTTATATTATTAATCACCTTCCTGCTTACAAATGCCTCTTGTAACTTGTGTTCTCCAAAAGAATCCAATAAAAATAAAGAATGGGGTGAAGTAAGCAGGTTTCTGAGAAAAAAAGCAAATTAAATGCCGTGCTTTCGTGACCAAGGAATATTATCCAACAGCATATATGTTTCTGAGTTGTTATAAAAGAACTCACAGCAATCATTGGAACTCATAGAGGCTCTTTGTTTGTCTGCAATTACATTCTCCTGAACTAGTATAATACTTCTGCTTCGTGGAGCCACTGTTTTGATCGTTCTGATGAGAGGTCTGATTCTTAAATTATAACATTTCACTTGTAGATGTTTGTGGCTTCTAATATTAAATCAACTGAAAAATTAATATCAAGAGCAACTAATTTTGGTTTTGTCTCTCTCCTCTGTCTGCTTCTCTTTCTCCTCCTCCTCCCCTCTCTCGCCAGATACAATGTGCCTGTCAGGAAGCAAAGTGAGATGTCTTATTAAAGTGACTTTTTTTCTATATTTTAATCTTATATATAACTTTATACACTCTTGTGATGATTTTACATTTAGGAGTAGCTTATATGGCATTAGTTCCTTATATTTAGCTGTTTCATCCCATCCATTACATTCATCCAAATAAGATTAATTAAGTCATTATTATATGCAAGACATCCCTCACTAGCAATTGGGGGATTGATTACAGGATGCCTGTAGATGTCAAAATCCAAGGATGCTGAAGTCTAGTATATAAAATGGCATATTATTTACGTATACCCTATGTGCACTCTCCTGTATACTTTAAATCATCTCTAGATTACTTACAATACCTAATACAATGCCTACACATGACTTCATTCACAAGGATTCAGCATAGTACTAAGTGCACGGCAAATTCAAATTTCACTTTTGGGAACTCTGGAATACTTTTTTCTAAATGGGCCCACTGCACTAGCACTGGAGACGTAGAAGTATAAATAAGGTATCAATGACCTCCAGGAACTTACAATCAATCTCCTTCACAAGCACATCTATTCAAGAGAAGCCTTTGGAGAATGCAATTATCTTACCTCTGTCAGCTTCTAACACATAATCAGGCACTTATAGATTTATTAAAGAAGAATGGTAGTGATAACAGTGGGCTAAGGTGGGTGCTCAAATACCAGTGGGACCTCAACCCCAGCTGGTTTCAAGGCTCTTCACACCATCGTGAGAAGGAATTCAAGGATGAGTCAGAAAATAGTGAAAGTATGGAGATGTATTGCAAAATGAAAAGTACACAAGAAATAAAGAGGGGTGTGGGTGCACTCAAGAGAGTGGGTTGTGCAATGAGGCTTGAGGTTTCTATCTTTATGGGTTTGTTTAACCAAGGAGTGGAATATTTATGACGATTTCTGGAAAAAGGTAAAGATTTCTTGGAAGTATGGTGCCACCCATTTTTACACTAGATGTGTGTGTTACCAGAACTGTCCTGGTGCCGGTGGGTGTGTAACTGAGAATGTTAATGAGCAGATAATGAGGTCCTAGGTAAAACCTAGGTCAAATCTAGCACCATGTAGGGACCATTTGGTCTTAGCCAGCTTGGCCCACACTCTGGTTTTTTATGGGTTTATCAGCTATTACCTAACTTACACAGCGATTTCACCAGCTTTCTTTTGCTACTCATGTAAAACTGCTGCCTGAAATTTTCTATTCTCCTGCAATCACCCTGTATTATTCCTGTCTCAGTAGAGTAAATGATAACTCACTCTTACCCTCACGCTCACATCATATGCATCTTGTCTGGCAACCAAGTGGTAGCGATGCTGTCAAATTATTATACATTATATGATATCATGTAAGGTATAGTGACAAAAACTGAAGTTTGGAGTCAGACACAGCTTTTGATCCCGAATCTGTACTTCTGTTTTACCTGGGCTGGTGCTGCCTTTAGAAGGAACCATCTGTACTTGATTGTACTTCACTATCTAATTCTAAACTCACAAGCAATCAAAACTCATTTTCTCCCAGATCATATCTCATGTTCAAGCAAATCCAAGTATTTTCAGCCTCAGGAAACACACCTTAACTCCAATCTCCATGACTTTGCTCATGCTATCTCTTCTGCCTAAAACATCTTTCCAATCACCTGTGTCTGGCTACTTCTTGCTCGTTGTTTAAGATGATGCATAGACGTCACCTCCACAAATTTGTTTTTAGTCCTGCAGATTGATTTTAGTACCCTTCCTACGCACTCTCATAATAACTACCAATTCTTTCTCATTGCAGTCTAAATGAAAAAAAAAAAAGAGAAGATTTATTTATCTTGTCTACATAACTTCATGGCTTTCTAATCTCTATACATTTGATTTCTAATATGAAGGTAAGATAATGAGACTAGAATCAGTAGACCATAATAGTATCATTGTTTTAATAACAATGATGAATTTGCCTGAGTCAATTATATACCCAATCAGTAGGCTTAAGGAAGAGGAGTGGCCTCAGAGAAAAAGCAAATATTTCAAAGAGTCCTACATAGTTCCAGCTAAAGAGAAATAAATCTCTAACTAGATAGTAGATAATGTAATTTCAACATTGATAAAGAAATTGTATTATCATGATAACCAGAGTAATCTTAGAAAATAGCAAAGACTAAAACTGCCCATGAAGACATAATGGAGAACTAAAAGAAGTCTGTTTGCATAACAATCAATCACATCAATTTTTAGAGGTTGTTCAAAGTTCTTATTATACAAGTTTAGAACCTCAGGCCAAGAGATGATATATTCGAAACTACCTACTTTTTTGATGAATTGTATTAGTCAGAGTTCTCTGGAGAAACAAGATAGATAGGATACATGCTATAGACCCTATTTTATTTTATAATGTAAAATAAATATGATATAAATATTAAATAAATATGATATAAATATTTTATATATAATGAAGATTATAATATATATTACATGCATAGAACAAATAGTGTGAATATGTGCATATATACATAAGATTTATTATGGGAATTGGCTCACTGTCTTATGCAGGATAAGAAGTTCCATGATCTACCATATGCAAGCTCAAGACCTAGGAAAGTCAGTGAAGTAATTCAGTCTGACTCCAAAAGCCTAGGAACAAGGGAAGAAGAGGATGTAAACCCCAGTCTGAAGGCAGGAGAAGATGAGATCAGATGTCTCTGCTCAAACAGTGAGCCAAGAAAAAAAAAAAAAAAGCCAGCAAATTCCTTCTTCCTCTACCTTCTGTTTTATTTCTTCTTTCTCAATGGATTAGATGCTGCCCCCGCCCCACTGGGGAGGGCAATCTACTTTACTGCATCCACCAATTGGAATGCTTATCTGATCTGGAAACACCCTCACAGATACACCCAGAAAGAATGTTTACTCTGAGCATCTCATGGCCCACTCGAATTGACACATAAGATTAATCATCACATGAATTCGACTTTGTTTCACAGGGCAAGCACTCTACAATAGTAACCTCAAGACTAGGTCATCACAGACAAGAAAGGTGCCAACTAATACTCCTCCATTTCAGTGGTTCCTACTCTTGGCTGTGAAAGTGGTTTCATCTTTCAAGATGAAATTGGGAGTTGAAAAATAATGGATTCCTGGATCACATCTCAGACCTTACAAGATCAAAATTTCTTGAGCATAGACACCCAGCCTAATACTTTTTAAAATTCCAGGGTATATTCTTACATATCTTTTCTCACCTCAGTCACTGGACCAGCACTGGGGAGCCCTCTTATATCTGAGACAGATTTTGAGACACAGCCCTAGAAAGAAACCTTAAAGACATGAAGTAAAGAAAATAGATGAGGGTCAAAATCAGAAAGATCTATCAAAATGGTAACAATAACCAGGAAATTTGAAATTAGTTAATAGGTATCTTTTACATGGTTAAAAATAAGCTTTCATATTTTAATAAATTGGTTTTTTTGAATGCAATGAGAAAGTTCTCATAGATAAGGTCTCAGTAGCATGCAATACTACAATATAGTGGAAATTATATGAATATTTGTATGCTAAATCTGTCTCAACTCACAGATACAATGGAGAATGAAATACAATACAGTGCTTATTTTTCCACTTTGTACACACAAAAATACAGGATTATTGGCATGTTAAGGTTTTCCTTCAATTTTCAATTGATGGTCACCAAAACAGCTGTAAACAAACTAATCTTTCAGAAAAGTTTTTAACAAAGCAAAAAAAAAAAAAAAAAAGGAAGAAATCTCACTCATACAGAGAGGCATTCTCCCAAATTACTAAAATTATATTCATTTCAGAATTACATACTGAATCATCTATTGTGCCAGTACATTCTGCATTTTAGGCTTAATGTGATTGTATTTGTTTACACTTCTTGTTATTACAAAACATAATGCTACTGAGACATGTTCTAACATTTAAAGCAATGTCTGGACATTACCCAAGCAGTCACAGACTGGCTACAGCTTCACTCATAGCTGAGTTATGTGCTATGCCAGCAAGAGTGGTCTGTTTTCTGAGCAGTAGATGTCTACATTGCTTGACTACATTTTTGTAAATTTTCTCTAAAGATAATAATTGATGGCTACATGTCTTCAGCCCAATAAGAAGAAAACTGGAGAATCTGTTCATTTTAGGCAAAAACAATGATGCTTGATGCTTTAGTCAAGAATGTTTAGATCTTGTTTTATTTAATTCATAGTGCATATAGGTTATCAGTCTATGTTATTATATGACAAAATTAGTTGACAAGACATTAGAATACTGATCATCAATCAAAAAAGCAACCCAAATAATGAATACCTAGATATACTAGTTAGCTTGGGTCACCCATAACAAAATACCAGGGACTGTGCAGCATAAACAACAAACATTCATTTTCTCAAAGTTCTGGAAGCTAAAAGAATGAGATCAAGATGCTACCATGGTTGGGTTCCGGTGAGGGCTCTCTTCCTGGCTTGCAGACAGCCGCCTTTTCGCTGTGTCTTCATATAATGGTGAAAAGGAGAGGAAGCAAGCTCTCTAATGTCTCTTCTCATAAGGACATTAATCCTATCATGAGGGCCCCACATTTTTTACCTTACCTAACCCTGATTACCTTTCAAAGACCCCATCTCCAAATACCATTTCATTAAGGGTTAGGTCTTTCACATAAGAATTTGAGGGTGAAACACTCAGTTTATAACCCTGCTGTATGTCAACAAGGCCACCAAATTATAGATAGATTATTGGGCCAAAATACCCAGGCTACTATTACTCAGTGGAGGTTGAGGTAAGGATTCATGTTGAATGGCTTTAGACACGTTAAGCCATGTTCCTGAAGAATGGGTAATCTATTTGATTGACAGATGCTAAGCAGAGAGATTTATCTTAAAGGTTTTTAAACATGACTCTCATGGCCTTGGCCAGATAATCATTAATACTGCATAGAAGAGGAAAGCCCACAGTGATTCTGTTAGAGAAGCAGAAAAATAGAGCTCTGTCCAGTCATTCTCCATAACAAGGAGAAAAGGTGGCCAGAAATTAGCAGAAAATATTAAACAATGGCTTCCCAGGAACATGGTTAATATATTCAATATAAACCTTAAACAGGCACATAAGCAAAGATTATGAATGCTTTCGTGGCTAATAAGTGTCCTGAAGCAAGAAATGTGTAATTGTATTAGAATAAGTGGACTATCATAACAGATTCCAAAAATCTATAAGAAAGTTTCAGTTCTGGCCTGAACTGTATCTGTAATGTTAATAGTTAAGAATTATCACCAAATTTCTAGGAAGGAAAAACTGAAGATTCATAATAGAAAACAATTTTAATACCAAAATTTTCTTGAGAAAGTTAAGAATATTTCTCAAGTATAAACTCACATATTAAACTATGTATAGTTTCAATTACGGACTATACTATTAGTGAATGTCAATGCATTCTTTTTCACCTTGATATAAAGTCCTGAGTTAAAATACCACGCTAAGATTTCTTACCCATGAATAGCTGCATCAGGTGGACCCTTCCTATTAGATTCAATTTTTAGGAACCCAGAGTGAGCAAAAACAAAGCAGGTTGCTCTCCTTATAATTTTTTTACCCAAAGTTATTTCTAAATATGATAATAATGGGGCTCAAAATAATAATGTTAATAGTAAGGATTAAAATAAAAAGTGCTAACAATTCTAATTTAAAAACAAAACAAAACAAACAGTGATGCCAGTGATTTAGTTGTAAAAGATGCTGGTGGCCAGTGTAGAGATGTCTGGAATCCTACTACAAGCCTAAGTTGCTATCTGAAGACAGAATACTGCAGAGGTTACCAAATATTCTTAGGTTATATCACTCTTCAGTATCTCAGAAGCTTTTTCGAGGCAACCATAGGCCAAAAGAAATAACAATCCCATGTATTAAGTCAGGTTCAAATGATTTAGATATAGTAATCTATAGTGTCTAATAGATGTTGCTGTGTGTCTCCAGAAAAATGAAAATACCCCAAAGTAACTCCAGGAGTTTGCTAAGTTATCCAAGAGTGTCTCAGTACACAATTTGAGAACCATGGGTATATTGTATTGGTTAATTCAGGTTTTCAAGTCACACTACCTGGATTTGAATCCAGTCACCACTAATGATTATATATGTAACCTTGGGCAACGTGTGTAACTTGTAGTGAAACTTTCATACTTTGGTTACTCAATTATAAAATGGATTTGATAATACTTAATAGAGTAGTTATTATGATGATTCAATCAATAAAATCTATGTACAATGAAAATGCCTGGAACTCAGATCAGTAAATGTTAGCTATTTTGTTATTATTGTGCATGATATATCAAATAATCTTCTCTTTCTTGTGATTGCAATAGATTTATAGAGTACAGGAGATTCTTAGAAAAAGCTGTACGTAAGAATGGGCACAAGTTTTCACCTCTCCCTTATTTGTAACAAGCTGGAGTTAAAAAGTTCTGAAGATAATCTTACCAAGGAATTGTCATGTGTACTTCCTCCCAAAACATACCAAAAGCGGAACTAAGTCTTCCGTGCTGCTCCTCCTTGAAATAAAATTCTTGCGTATTTTGTTTTTTGTTTTTTTGAGATGGGCTCTCTCTTTGTTGCCAAGGCTAAAGTGTAGTGACATGGTCACAGATCACTGTAACCTCTACTTCCCTCGAGTTCAAATGATTCTTCCACCGTGACCTCCCAAAGTGCGAGAATTATAGGTGTGAGCCACCATGTCCAACCCCTTGTTTTAATTAGTGCTTGAGTCATGCAAATAGTTGGAGTTTCCTCAAATGTAATGTCTCTATATCTTTAGCATCTAATTAAATGCAAAAAGAAATGCAAGAAGTTAGCCAAGCTTTTGATTGTAGACATGAAGATTTTCCAGCCCATTCCATGCATTTCACTCCTGCACTTTTATCAGCAGAAAAAGGTAGTGAGATTATGATGCCTTCAAAAAAAGAGATTGCCAATAAAGGAAAAGAGTGAATGTAGTGAATTTTTGTAGATACATGTGTAGTTTGCTGCGTGTACTTTGTTTTGCTTAACCACTTAATTGGTTTATAGTTGTAGGATATAGCTTTAGAGAATGCAAAGCACACAAATTCCAAAGGGTGGTCATTGCCTAGCTCATTTTTAATACTAACGTGATCTTTTTGGCAATTTTATGATGATATAAGCTATATATTTCTATTACAAAGATTGTCTTTTTAAGCTTTGGCAATGGGCTTACAATCTTCCTCTTCACGTTAGGAAACCATAACATTTATAACAACCTCAGTATCTATACTATCAGCCATGGTAAATTACATTATTTGTTCACCATGTTTCCATAGAAGCAAAATATGCTTCTTTTGCCCCATTGGTTTTGGGGTAGGTCTGTAACTTTCTTTGACCATTGGAATTTAAATGAATAGGAGGTATACTATTCATATGGGCTGAACCTGAAGGTACGGCTTTATTGTTTGATTCTGTCTCTTTCCTTTTGTCCTGACCATCAGAACAGCATATACCAAACACTGGCTGCTTAATGGGTTTGCACACGGGCCTGAGCCCAGCAGAGCCAAGCCGTAACCAACCTCATTCTGACATTAACGAAAGAGGATGTCTTCTTTTTACAAGCCCCTGAGACACTGAGGTTGTCTGCCACCACCACAAGAGTTGACTAATACCCCAGTCCATTAAAACTCTACTTGAAAATTACTTTGATCTCCTCTCCGTTCACGGCATTCACCTCTATTATTCAAGACCATACTATACATGTAATCATTATCCCCAATTTCTTTACTTCTGAAATTTTAATTTCCAGGATTTTACTCCCTCTCTCACTATAATGTCCTGACTCTTCAGATTCTCCAACTTTTTTACTTCTTTACTGCCTCTGCATGCAGCCTTAAGATGAATTGAGATTTCTATATCTTTAACGTCTCATGTTTCATTCACTCCATTACCCAGTTCTCGGGCCCTGCTTCTTTCGCTTCCTAGTCTGGTGCCAATGGTGCTTCCTTCTACACTATTTATGCCATTAACTCTCCAGGGAACAAGCCTACCATTGTCCCCTCTCTTCTTCTATATCCATTCTAGTTTATTCTGGAAAAAGTCCACACACCTATTTCTATCAATGGTTACTACTCTAGTTACTGTTGCTACATATCAAACTGCTCAGTTTTATTTATTGTATCCTTTGGATCAAGATGTTGCCCACACAGTTTTATTTATTGTGTCCTTGGGGTCAAGAAGTCAGGAGTAGGACTCAGCTGAGTGATTCTTCCGAGTGTTGTATAGTTTATTGGTTATAAATAAGACATAAAGCTAGCCTAAATTCATGAGGAAGAGAGTTAGATGCTACCTTTTCATAGGAGGATGGCAAGTTACTGAATCAAACTGGGTTCTTTTGTCTGCACTCATTGGAAAACCAAACACCAAAGCACCAGTAAACTGGTAAGGGCACAGGAGCAAATGCTCAAATGTGTCTCTCTGAGCTGGGGGCTGGGTCAGGTTTTATAAGCATAGGCTAATGAGATGTGATTTGATTGGATTTCACAATGAGATGATGCCAGGAGGCATGATCTGACTGGATCCTCCCATGGGGTGACAACAGGCTCAATTTGACTGGATCCTGGATTCTGCTATATGGCATCTATTTTGTAATTCAGTCCCCACACAATCTGAGCACTTACATTCCACCCAGGGATGCACTCTTGGTTCGTCTGCGCATGCTCAGGTTATGTGACCTTCAACGTGCGGGCACATGGCAACTGAAAAACATCTTACTACTTTATGACATAAAAGTTGAACCAGATTGGTCTGGTGTGGTTACACAAGGCCACATCTTAAAACTACATGTAGAATGGTTAATATTGTTGAAACAATCTATGGAAAATACAAAATGCCATTCTAGTTCCCCCAAAAGGGGATAAATGGCTTAAATAAGTTTGAATGATATTATATTCATAATCTCATATTTGTCTCATAATTATGCTTATAATTTATTCTACTCATAATTATGAGTCATAATCTCTTTTCCAAATAAAATTTAAAACAAATGTTAAGGAACAGTCCCAAGTATTGAGAAAATCAGTAGAGTCCCCTTATTTTCTAGGGGCATGGGAACAGCAGGCCACACAGACAATGGTCTACAGGTCAGGAGATCTGAATTAGAGCAAGTAGACCTGAATTTGAATAAAAAATGGCAAAGAAAAAATAAGAAATCTGTGCAGGAGACTTTATGTTACATCTCATATTAGAATCAGTGGGGAAAGTCTCAACTAAAACATGCTTTCTTGAAGGCTTGCTTTCATTTCCTCACATTCATGACTGACAACTGTATGTCCCATCACACCAGGCAATTTCACACACACCAATTCATTTAGTGCTCAGTTGGGTCAGAGGAGAATTACGATCCTGACTTCCATCTAAAAACATTGTAGTGAAAATAGAACACGCAGACACACAGTTAATAAGTAGAACAATAAAGATTCAAAAATAACACCTTTGTGACCCAAACCCAGTGCACAGTCTACAAACATAAGACTCATTCTGAAGAAGATGGAGAGAGCTCTGTGAGTAGTAATGCTAAGAATGACAGGATTATATACACAGGGTAGATAGCACCTGAAATAGCATAGTAGCAACTGCTAGAGAAGAAGTACTCTCACTAACCCACATGAAGGGATTTCTGGGCTAAAAGGATACATGTTCAAAATAAGATTGCATATTCATGAGCTAGCCCTGCCAAAAGGCTGTACTAATTTATCTGGCCACAACCAGGAAAGAGTGTACATGTTTTTCCCACCCTCACCAACACAGAGTAGAACAATTTCTAATATGTATTCATCTCCTAGAGAAAATATATCTCATTTTATTTGTAGTAAATTGGCTATTATTGATAATGTGCACTTTATATGTTTATTAATCATGTGGATCTCCATTTTTATGTGTGTACACTTCATTCTTCCTGGTTCTCTAGCGAGAATACTTCTCCAACAGCACACTACTGAGAAATGCCTTCCAAGTCCAGTATCTCAAAGGAAGTCTCTGTTCATCTCTGAGAACTGTGGGCCACTGACCTTCAGGCCCCCTACACTTTCCACCTTAAAATATTCATAACCCTCCTCTAAGACTCCATACAAAGATGTGCCTCACATTTCTCATCACCCTAGTTTTACAGATCTTTGGGGTGTCACTTTTCTGACGGGAAACCTGTGGCCAGTGGTGCCTTTGCCTAAGTTTTGCTTGGGCCTGCTGGGCTCATTCTGCTCATTCAGCCTGGCAGGCTATGCTCAGCTCATGCTGCCAATCCCATAACTTCAAGGGAAATGCAAGTCAGGCATGGAGTGGCAAGGGGTGTATGAGTGAGTGTGGGGTCTGGCCACTGTGCAGTCAGACCCACCAACTGCCTGCCAGCTACCATGGGGCAGGCAGCTTCAGGTGCTTTCATGGCACTGACTCTCTGCAAGGCTGTGGCTGGACCAGGAGGACACCAAGCCACTTCCCTGGCTGGCACTGGGAAATGCAGTGGCACCCGAAAACTTGGAGATGCCAGAAACCACGGGGCCCCAAAGAGGGAGTCACAGCCCTGGCTCAGAGAGCTCCCACGTCTGGACTCCCTGAAAGGCTGCAGCTCTTCTTTCCTTCTCTTTATCCACAATGTGACAAGCAAGGGGCATGTTTCAGCCCTGTTTGTGTTATAGCCCTTTTAGCCTCACCATTCACCAGGCCCCAACTTTTTGTCCTGAAACCAGGAAGAATGAGGTATGTAGACAAGTGAAGGGCGAGCCAGACAAAGAGGAGCTTCATTGAGCAATAGAACAGCTCAGTCTCCTGAAGGGGGCAGCTCCTTTCCATAGCCAGGGTGTCTTGTCGAGTGTTCAGCTCCTAGAAGAAAGAGTAGCTGTGCTCTGCAGGCAGGTTGTCCCAACAAGTGTTCACTCCCAGCAGAGAGGGTAGCTCCTCTCTGCAGCTGGTCATCCCACCGTCTGTGCAGCTCTCAGCAGAGAGGAGGTTCTGTAATCTTCTGCTGATAACTTATTTCTCTAATTGTTTATCATTTCCTTAAGTTCCGAATTCAGATATCCAGCGGCCTGATGCATATCCATACATGTGAATAAGAGGCACTTCAAGTTTAGTATGACATAAGCATATTACATATTAAGAAAAGTGTTCCTAATCTATAACCCCACTTCACAAAATTCCTTGGTCCAACTTCCCTTGGATTACTGAAATATACTCCGATTCATTTCCCTGTTCTCTCTCTTGCCCCCAAACCTCCCCAAAACCCACAGAGCAGCTGGGACAATCTGTTTAAACCCACAACCCCAATATAAAACTCTCCGTTGGCTTCCCAATGCAGTAGGATGTTAACCCTAACACCTTACAGTACATACAGTGCTTCACATGACCCGGCCCTGACATGCATCTCAACCTTCATCCCCTGCCGCTCTCCCCACGTCCTGACATAGAGGATGCCAGGCATCCTGGCTTTCTTCCTGTCCCTTGAACAGGCCAAGATCTTTCCTATTTCAAGGTCTTTGCTCTTGTTTTTCTCTCTACTTGTAGTGCTCTGCCTTCCATTTTTATACACGAGTACGCATTTTAACATTTGGGTCTCAGCTCAAATAGTCCCTCCTTAGTGAAGTTTTTCTGTCCACTCCCTCTAAAGTGAGCTACCAATTACTTTTAAAACAATCACCTTATGTTATTGTTGCCATAACACTTACAATCTGTTGATTATTGTTTGTTGTGCTTATTTATGATGTTCCTTGCTTCCAAAAATGTAAGCTCCACAAGGAAAAGGTTTTGTCTTTCTACCCCTCAAAATCCCCAGCGCTTAAGCTAATACCTGTCTTTCTGTATAAATGTGTATTGATTCAATGAACAAATAAATGAAAGAATGAATTCTGCCTCAAGGAATTTATCCTAATAAAATAATTGAACTACACATACAAGGATGTCTGTGATAGTACTATTCAAAAATAGCAAAGAATTAGAAACAATCTAAATGACCAACAGATCAACTACATAGTTTGTATATTACCTATGCCACAGAATAGTGAATAAAAGAATGAGAATTGAATAGATTTACATTTATTGACTTGGGAAAATGTTAACCAGATATTGTTGAATGAAAAAAAGCTATGTAACCAAAGCCCAAAGTGTGCACCCATTTATATAAAATTATGTGTACACAACATTATATTGAACTATGCATTAATATACATGTATGTGTGGACAGATGTCCAAAATTCTGTCTGGAAACATTAACAGTGATTATTTTTGAGAAATCTGGGACTGATTTTTACTTTGTTCCTATACTTTTCTGAATCATTTCAATTTTTATATGAGCATGTATTGTGTTCACAATCAGAAAAACATTTCTACTACTAGCCTTTGGCTCATCAGATTGACAATCCCAGGATTTTTCCAAGTAATTTTTGAGGAAAAAAAGAAGTTTTTCAGTATACTTCTTCTAAATCTCTCTATTTAAAGTTTATTTATTTTCCCCCGTCTTGCTTTTCTTGGTGCTATTTGAAACGTGGAGACACTGTAAGCATTGCAAAAATAATAATAACAATAAAATAAATCAAAAAAATATTATTAGGCTAAGCTTTTCAAAGTGTATTTTAACGTAGCATCAAGCATGTTCACATTTTTATTACTGATTATAATGTTCAACAGTCTGTGACACAACAATTCAGACTTTTTGGCAGACAGACCCCTGTTTCCATTTCTTTTAGTACAAGATGTAGGGTGTGGAAACTTTCTACTTCCTTGGAAACTCTTCTGAAAACGGGTTTTCACTCAGTGCAGTCTCTAAGTGTTTAAGAGGTGACTGAATTTCTGAAAGTGGTCTGACTGTTTTAGTGCCGCTGGCAACCGCTGTAACTTTCACACTATGTGAAAGGGGGAAAAATCCATATTATTAAAAATTTGCCCTAGATCTCTTTCCCATTTCCTTTTTTTTTTTTTTTCCCCCAAACAGAGGCCAAAATATCAGGATAATTTTTCTATGGAAACATTTAAACTCAGTATCAAAATATTTGCTTATATGACTACATCTCTGAATAATAATGATATTAATCACTTATTGTTATTGAGAAGGCGGCTACAAAAAAAAATGCCTAAATTCCATGCAGGTTTTTCTTTTCTTTTCTCTTTTTTTCTAACCTCTGTACTGCCAAATAGAATATCCATTCCTATTCAATTTCCTGAGGCTCAATAGGATACCTAAATCCTATATATTTTTCATGGAAGAAAACAAACCAAAAAACCCACTGCTTTTAATTAACTTTTTAACTGGGAAAAATATAACAATTTTTTTTTTCAAATTAAAATAGTCTCTGTCTGCTCCTATCATTCAGAAGTTGGCTGGTGTATTAGTCCATTTCAGCTCGTATAAGAAAATACCAAAAACTAGGTGGCTTGTAAAAAACAGATATTGATTTCCCACAGTTCTGTAGGCTGGCAGATTTAGTGGCTGGTGAGGGCTGACTTTCTGGTTCACAGAGAGTGACTTGTTGCTCTGTCCTCACATGGTGAAAGGTGTAAAAGGGCTCTCTGGGGTCTATTTTATAAAGGCACTAATCTCATTTATAAAGTCTCCACCCTCATGACCTAACCACCTCCCAAAGTTCCCACTTTCTAATACCATCACCTTGGGGGTTAGGATTTTAACATATTAGTTTTGGGGGAACACAGGCACTCCGACCATGGCAGTTGGCTTCCTAGGACAAAATCCTAAAACTAGGCAACTTGGATGTCTGTTCTGGATGTAGCTATTTGCTTTGCTGGAGTAACAAGTTAACGTTCCAACTTCCCAGAGAGTCCTTTTGTATTCACTGCTGATGGAGTTCAAGAGGAAGCTGGCCATGAACTTTTGGGGATACTGTTTCTGTCCCCAAAGCTATCTTTCCCACTCCCTTAGCAGAAGGAAGAAGATAGGTAGACTGTGGTGAAGGATCCAAATTATCCAACATGTTTTATGGCATAATCAGAGATGGAACATAGGTTTCCATCTGTGTGCATCACTGATTTTTTTTTCAATTCCAATATCTCATCAGTTCCTATGACTTTGATTATCAAGTCATCATTGATGCACTATACATCTTAATCCCCAGCTTTATTTCTCACTTCATTCCTGAACTTCAGGCCCACGTGGACAAATGCCTTCCCGAAAATTCAGCTCATCACAAATTGAATCCATCATGTTCTCCACAAATTGGATCTCTCTCTTTTGAGTTCTCTATATTGGTTGATATGCATCACTCAATATCCTTCAGTGCTGATATCTAAAATTGAAACTTAAAAGTCATGGTCAACTCCATCATGGTCAAGAGACCTTCCTCAAGACCTGTAAATTCTACCCTGGTGATGTCTCTGATATCTATTCTCAGCTTTTTATTCTAAGTGTCATTTTCACAATCAAGTCCCCATTATCTCAAGTCAAGTCCAAGAACTGGCAATCTCTGGCCTGTAGGCCAAATTTAGTCCACTGCTTCTCTTTGAAACAAAGTTATATTGGACTGTTTGTGGCTGCTTTCACATTACAAAGTCAAAGTCGGGTAGTTGTAACAGGGACTATATGACACACAAAGTCTAAAATATTGACTATTTAGCCCTCACCTTCATGGTCTAAACCATAGCAAAAGCCTTCAAAAAGTGTACATTGCTTATGTAAAATATGCAATAGGAAGAAG
Organism: Theropithecus gelada; assembly: GCF_003255815.1. Lineage (NCBI taxonomy): Eukaryota > Metazoa > Chordata > Mammalia > Primates > Cercopithecidae > Theropithecus > Theropithecus gelada. The sequence goes on along the minus strand of NC_037684.1, from coordinate 43,202,819 downwards.
AAATAGATAGTTATGGAGAGAAAAAGAAAGAAACAAACATAACCTTTCAACCCACAATAATAACCACTATAAATCTTTCTATGCTTTTCCTGGGCACATAATATTATTCTTTACAATAATTGAATCTTAATTGTACATACTATTTTTCCCAAATTGAGTCTTATTTTTTAGTAATATTTAATGAGTTTTCTCCTAAGTTTTTACAGTTATGTAATATTTAATATTATAAAGATTATTAAGGTTCTAAGGTTTTCTAATAGGCATTTTCAAATTACTTTCTGGATAGGTTGTATATTTCCATCACCACCGGGATTGGGATTTACAGCTAAACCAAGTTTTAGGCTCTTCAATTCTAGCTAAATATAAGCATCACTTTTTATGATATGGTAACTCAATGCTATTTTTATTTTTACCTCTGTGATTAATAGTAAAATTGAGTATTTTATAATATGTTCAATTACCACTTGCATTTTTCTTCGTGTGAATTGATTAGGCTTATTATTTTCCACTTTGCAATTTCAGTTGAGTATCTTGACCTTAATTACTTACTAGTATTTCCAACAAAACAAAAATAATCATGGTCCACAAGTTCACAAAGTAATGTACACCGATGCACAACATCAAGATTCTAGATATGGTTCTTCTTGATTGACAGACTTATGAACTAAATAACTAGCTGTCTTATTGTATTAGTCAATTCTTGCACTGCTGTAAAGAAATACCTGAGACTGGATAGTTTATAAAGAAAAGAAGTTTAATTGACACACATTTCTGCAGACTGTACAGGAAGCAAGACGCTAGCACCTGCTTCACTTCTGAGGAGGCCTCACAAAACTTACAATCATGGTGGAAGGTGGAGGGGGAGCAGATATGTCTTACATGGAAGGACAAAGAGCAAGGGAGAGCAAGGCAGGCGGTGCTGCATGCTTTTAAGCAACCAGATCTCACGAGAACTCACTCACTATCATGAGAACAGCAACAGGGGGATGTTGCGAAACCATTCATGAAAAATCCACCCCCATGATCCAACCACTTCCCATCAGGCCCCACTTCCAAAATTGAAGACTAAGTTTCACATGAGATTTCATGAAGACACAGATCCAAACCATATCACTTATCCACAGACATCCAATATAAGCAATAGTCATTGTTAATAAAACAACAATAAAAATGTAAGCACTTTACATACATTTACTCACTTTAAATCTCACAACAGTGCCATGAGCACACATCATCCCCATTTTATAGATAAGAAAACTGAGGCACAGAGCACTTAAGAGATCCAAGGGCTCGCTTGGCATCAAAAGCCATCCTCTTAACCATACACTATGCTGCCTCCTACACTGATAGTAAAAGTAGGAATCCTCTGTTTATCTTATTAGCCTTAAATATTGTGAACAGTGGCCCTTTAACTTTTTTTGTTTTATGTGTGCTTGAAGGAATTTTTTTGTTACATAGAAATTTCCTGTGATCCATAGTTAAATATAATCACTTTTCATATTTATTTTCTTTTTCTCTCTTTTTCTTTTTCGACAGAGTCTTGCTCCGTCACCCAGGCTGGAGTTCAGTGGTGCAATCTTAGCTCACTACAACCTCCACCTCCCAGGTTCAAGCAATTCTCCTCCCTCAGCCTCCCAAGTAGCTGGGATGACAGGCATGTGCCACCATGCCCAGCTAATTTTTGTATTTTTAGTAGAGACAGGGTTTAACCATATTGGCCAGGCTGAGTCAAACTCCTGACCTCAAGTGATCCGTCTTGGCCTCCCAAAGTGCTGGGATTACAGGCATGAGCCACAGCACTTGGCCACGTATTTATTTTCTTTCCTTCACATTGTTTAGAAAGACAATCCTGAGCATAGAATTTACTTTTTATATATATATATTTTGACTATAGCTGTATTTTCAATTAATTGTTATATATCTCTGATTATAGAAAACTTAACTCTATGTTGTCAATTCCAAATCATCACTCACTGAGGCATCATGTGTATTCTTAAAATTTCAATCTAGTCATGCAACATAACTTCCCCAAAATCTTCAGTAACATCCCAGATCATACAGAAAAACAAAGATTTTTTTTTTCTTGTTTTTTTTTTTTTGTTTGTTTGTTTGTTTTTGAGATGGAGTTTCACTTTTGTTGCCCAGGCTGGAGTGCAATGGTGCGATCTCAGCTCACTGCAACCTCCACCTCCTGGGTTCAAGCGATTGTCCTGCCTCAACCTCTCAAGTAGCTGGGATTACAGGCATGCGCCACCACCCCTGGCTAATTTTATATTTTTAGTAAAGATAGGGTTTCTTCATGTCGGTCAGGCTGGTTTCGAACTCCTGGTCTCAGGTGATCTGCCTGCCTTGGCTTCCCAAAGTGCTAGGATTACAAGTGTGAGCCACCATGCCTAGCTAATAATTTTGTTTGTTTGACTTTCAAGATCTTGTAGGATCTAGTTACAATCTACCTCTAATTCACTCCTCACTATTTCTCCAATTTTCACTAGATAAGCTATTCAACATTTCCAGAAGACACCCCGTATTTCCTATCCTCCTGCCTTTTCTTATTCTCTCTTTCATTTTTAGAGGATGACCTCCCAAATTGGACACCTTATTTGCCATCAAGCTCAAATACTGTATCTTCTCTGGCGACTTCCTGAGTCCTTAGCAGGAATCATCCTTTAGGTTGTTATTTCATGGTATACATGATTATTGTATTAATTACATGGAATAATAAAGCCCACCCCACATCCTCACAAATGTTCATTAGCTCCCAAAGAGCAAGGACCAAACCCTACTCACCTATCTTTCCATCACAGACCTCAGCAAATAAGCATATACTCAATAAAAACATTGAGCAAATCAAATTGAATGAAAATGCTTGTGTCAGTTCACTCACTTTTCTCTAAAGCAGTTCTTTCATCTCCTATTTTATCTCTTCTTTATTCACATCATTGTGTACCATATGTGAAGTTATCTGTGGCAGCACTGTAATGCATTATTCATATCCTAGAGCCTTTTTATGGAACAATTAATTTGAGGAATAAAAATATTTGGAGGTTTTCAGCTTTCTCTTTTACTCACATTTTGACTAAAAAATGTTGGATAGCTATTAGCAGCAGGACTCTTAAAGGTAATGACATCTTATGAATCTGAATAAACTGTAGTCTAAGACATTTTAGGCAAAAAAGACATTTTGAAAAACTGACTTTTGTGAATCAAGTTGTTTTAAAAAATACCCACAATAACATAGTCATAAATATTTGCCAGCTGAAAGCTATAGCTCTATGAAAATTGAGAGTATTCAAAAAATGCCGTATGTATTTTTCAGGAACCTGAAGTCATATTTACCTTATTTTATTACATAGCCTAGTAACCAAAATGTGTACTTCTTCAGAAAATGTAGGACATTTGTTGAAGCTGTACTAGGCTTCCAGAATTGCACCTCTCTTCCAGCACTACTTCACAATTAGTATTCAAAAGCACTCATATAATAAAATAGAGATTATCTTATTTGAAAACACTATTTATGTCTTTTTCTGAAGAGGGCTTCCTTTTAAAATTAAGCATCAATCTCTGAAGTGAAATATGCATGTAATGGGCATAAAGCAGTTAACTGGAAAATTTTTGTGACCACAAAACAATTTGGGAATACTGAGAGCACACATGTGAGAGCATCTTACAGTCAAAATTCAACTAAGATGAATTTTGAAACTATTGTAAATGACAAACATTCTTCCCCCAACTTCAGCAACAGATATTTTAAAGCAGTAAGAATACTTTTAGGCCGGGCGTGGTGGCTCACGCCTGTAATCCTAGCACTTTGGGAGGCTGAGGCAGGTGGATTGCATGAGCTCAGGGGTTTGAGACCAGCCTGGGCAATATGGTGAAACCCTGTCTCTACTAAAATACGGGGGGAAAAAAAAAATAGCCAGGCATGGCAGAATGTGCCTGTAGTCCCAGCTACTTGGGAGGAAGGAGAATTGCTTGAACCCAGGAGGTGGAGGTTGCAGTGAGCTGAGATGATGCCACTGCATTCCAGCCTGGTGACAGAGTGAGACTCTGTCTATAAAAAAAAAAAAAAAAAAAAAAAAAAAAAAGAATACTTTTAGGAAAGTTTAGCAAAAGAGAGTAAGTAGCAGAAATGGACATTTCTGCATTGCACTCATTGGATACATTTCAGGATCTCTGGTTCAGCGCATGAACTTGCCACAGCCTCTTTCTCCCATATCATCATCTTCTACTATTCACCCTTCATTCCACCCACACTAGTTTGTGCTTTTCTTTTTTGCCTCAGCATATTTTGGACTAAAAGGACCGGAGACATTACAAAATTAAAAGAGGGTTTTGGGCCTCTGAATTCTATTGACAGGAAACAGGCTGAGAATACTACCACTCAACTGCAAACACAGGGCAATTCTCATTGAAAAGGAAAGATGGCCGGGTGTGGTGGCTCATGCCTGTATTCCCAGCACTTTGGGAGGCTGAGGCTGGTGGATCACTTGAGGCCAGGAGTTTGAGATTAGCCTGGCCAACATGGCAAAACCCCATCTCTATAAAAATAATGCAAAAAATTAGCCAGGCATGGTGGCAGGTGTCTGTCATCCCATCTACCTGGGAGACTGAGGCAGGAGAATCCCTCGAACCCGGGAGGCAGAGGCTGCAGTGAGCAAAGACCGCACCATTGCACTCCAGCCTGGGCAACAAGAGTGAAACTCCATCTGAAACAAACAAAAAAAAAAAAGGAAAGAATACTCGGAGGTCAGATCCAAGAGCCATGGAGTATCATTTCTAGGATAGAGGACTAAACCCTAACCAAGGAAGTCATAACTGTGTCCAGACGGATTTCAGAATCACTATGGACTAGGGATGAAAGTGTCTTCCAGTTTCTTCCTTTTTGAACTGGAGTGACTATAGCAGTTATCCTATGCCTAGCCCATATTCCATCATTGTATGCTGAGTGTGTGGGGAGCAGATAACTTGTCTTCATTGTTCACAGCCTCTCACCTTGACAAAAACTGTATTAGAGGATTTGTAGTCAATGAACTGCAAGGAGCCACATGGACTTGGATCTAATGCACTTGGACCTGATTTGGATTGTGGGATCCTGGACCATGAATTTGAGCATAATGCCATAATAGAATGAGATATGGGGAGCCTTGAAGAAGATAGGAGTCTATCTTGCAGGTGAAAAGGTTTGAATTGTGTGGCCAGAGAGCAGACTGTATTTTCAGAAAATTCCACAGCAATTCTTCCAGGCCAGAATCTTCCCACCAGAAAGCAGTAAAGCTGTATTTTCCCTACTCTTGGAACCAAAGAGCCTTTGTGACAGCTTCAAAGAACAGAAGTTGGTGAAGTAATGATGCAAAACATCTAAGGCAAAGTCATAAAATGATAGACAGCTTCTGCCTGACTCTCTCTCTCAGGATATTTACTATTAGGACTCAGCCACCCTGTTGTGAAGAAGCCCAGACCACATGGAGAGGCCACATAAAGGTGTCCTAGGCAACAAAGCCAGCTAAGTTCTCAGTTGACAGCCAGCCTCAAAGGGTAGATGTATGAATGAACAGCCATTTGCAACTGCTAAATGCCCTTAAAGACTCGTCACTGGCACTGTTGCTTTTGGAAAGCTTTCTCTAAGTCCCATGATCTGGGGTGGATTCCACTCCTCCGGGTCCCTAGCATCCTGTGCCATTTCTAGTGGCACAAATCACACATACATTGACTGTTAGGCGAGTATCCATCTCCCCCATCAGAAATAAAGATCTTATTAACAGTACCTGTCTTTCTTATTTATATTCTCAGCACTTAGCATAATGCACAGTGGATAGTTGAACAATGGTAAATGTGTTGGACCAATGAGGTACTAAATATAACACCAGAAATAGTAAAAATAGCATAGGTGATTAAGATAGTTGAACGAGGACACCAGCAAACCGTTAAATTTGTTTTTAGCAGACAGACACTCTGAGCGCACTCTGTAAACAGACACTAAGACTGATACCAAAGTCTGAGGTATGGATGAGAGAGGGATGCCAAAGTGACCAACTCAGTGTTTGTCTCCAGAGGGTATTTTACACCTTGAAAGATCACTGGAAGTCCCAAAGAGATTCTGTTTACATGGGTTAAATTTTTCAGTATTTGCCACATTAAAAATTAACACTGAGAATTTCAAAATATGTTTACTCATCTTCCAATAACAACAAACCGATTATATGCTAATATAAATAACATTTTATGAAAAATAGCTATTATTCAAAAAATAATTTAGTGAGAAGAGAGGCATTGCTTTGTAATTTTGAAAATTCCTTTAATGTCTGGCAGAACAGAGAAGGCTGGATTCTCATACCAGCTTGGGCATTCCATCTGCCATGATATATTGTTTTGGTTGACGTATATAAAGAAAATCCATCCACACACAGCTATGTAGTTGAAAAACTTAACTTTCTCAGATAATTGTGATACTTACCTTGATACCTCATCGAAACTCTAGTGTTAATTTCCTAAAGGTTAGTTGCAATATGGAATCTAAAACAATAATAATAACCGTTCACTCTCAGTTACATTAAAATCCGTTGATCTATCCACGACTTTGAATGGATCTTTTAGTCATCCACAATTTGTAACATCATACATTGGTCATTTAGAAAATGTTGGTTCATTGAGTTATACAGACTGTTAAAGTATTAACATATTTTATAATTCAATATCAAAAATTCAAGCTTGACATTTTCCTGGTATTTAAAGACTTAGCTGGTAAGATCAGAGGTGATATTAACAATGATTAACAAATATTAACAGTGATATTAATGTTTAACAAATATTAACAACGATTAATATTAACAATGATATTAACAATGATTAACAAATATTAACAGTGATTAACAATCATATTAACAGTCATTAATATCTGATTGTATCAGCTAAGTCTTTAAATACCGGGAAAGTGTGAAGCTTGTAGTAACAGACATGGTTTTTAGAAATTCTAATTTTGGTTGAAAATCTGAATTTTTAACATTAGCATCAGATATTGTTCATTGTTTCCCTTGAAGTGAAAGGCTCACTCGATCCTTTTCAAGAAAATGTCACTTAAATACTCAAATCTGAATATCCATAGTTTATCTCTCAGCTGTTCTTTCAAGCAAAAATTGTGTTCTGTGAACAAAAAAAGTGTCTACTCCAGCTCACAGCCCAAACAATCATGCACATGCTTCTTCATGAGACAACCATCATGCTTTGGAATGTGGCAGAAGTACTTAATGTGAATTTCCCATTTCATCACACAGACTACTGGGGGGAAAGGTAATCAAAATTTGAGATGTAATAAAGTCAATAATTATTACAGCTTTATCAAGGACATTTGTTAATAAAACTACTTCCTTCTTTTTTCCTTCCTTCTTTCCTTCTTGCCTTCCTTCCCTTCTTTTTAAATTGTAAATTATTGGTATTGAGGTTTCAGCATCAGTAGCTTAACTCTCCATTGCTTTTGCAACACCAGTAAAAATGTCAACAGAATCAGAGACAAATACTGTCTCGGTGTTAGAAAAATAGTTTTGGCCTCAAAAACCTCCTGCTAGGACTTGGAAAAAATTATATTTCTTGCTCCTCCTTCCTTGCCCAAGGCTCCATGGAACACACTTTGAGAATCATTGTACAATCTTTACATAGTCCTCATTAAGAGCTTCATTTGTTTTCTAGTATTGAAAAAAGAGTAAATTTCAGAAACGCTATATAGTTAAACCTCAGATTTTAAAATTCAATGTATCTGTCATCATAACTCTGTTAACAGAAATTAACATTTGCATATCACTAATTTGATGTGAACAATATTATATTAAAATACAAATAGAGAAACAGGATAGGGACAAAAGAAAGAGGAGTAAGTCTGCAAGTTTGTAAATAAGGAAATTTGATACTGGTACCTTATTACAAAAACTGTGCTAATTATTCTCAGATATTAGGCATTACTATATATACCTACATATGGATGTATGTGAATGAGTCTAAATAGATATATAGTTGTAACCACATGTAAGTTTGCATACAATTCCTCCCATAATGTGAGTTCAATTCTTTTCAAGAAGACTCTTTTATCTTTATACAGTTTCAAGGTAAAGTGTCTGTATTGGTTTAATTGTGCTCTCCCTAAATTTCCATATTGAAGTCCTAACCCTTTGTGCCTCAGAATGTGACTCTAATCCAAGACGACTGGCATACTTACGGAAACAGGAGATAAAGACCTAAACATACACAGAGAAAGGATCATGTCTTCTGCGAAGACAGACGAAGTCAGCTGTTTACAAGCCCAAAAGAGAGGCCTCAGGAAAAAAATCAACCTGGCTGACACCTTCATCTCAGACTTCTAGCCTCCAGAATTGTGAGAAAACAAATGTCTGTTGTTAAAACTACTCAGTCTGTGGTATTTGTTATGGTGGCTCCAGGAAACTAACACAGTGTCCTTCAAATTACTTGAATAGAGGTAGTTCAGTGGAGCAGACTAAATAGACATGTATTATGCTCTTAGTGTTCTCATCCAGTAAGATCAGTTAAGGGAGGATACTCAGAATCAGTGGAACTTCACATTTGAAACTTCCGAACTTTAAACCTGAGCTGAAACTTTTCCACAAAGGAAGTTTCTCCTTTGGGGAAGTGTATTAGTCCGTTTTCACACTGCTAGTAAAGACATACCCGAGATTGGGAAGAAAAAGAGGTTTAATGGACTTACAGTTCCACATGGCTGGAGAGGCCTCACAATCATGGTGGAAGGCACGGAGGAGCAAGTCAAGTCTCACATGGGTGGTGGCTGGCAAAGAGGGAGCTTGTATAGGGAAACTCCCATTTTTAAAACCATCAGATCTCGTGAGACTCATTCACTATCAAGAAAACAGCACAGGAAATACTCGCCCCCATAATTCAATCACCTCCCACCAGGTTCCTCCCACAACAGGTGGGAATTGTGGAAGTTATAATTCAAGATAAGATTTGGGTGGGGACACAGCCAAACCATATCAGGAACTAAGCAAGTTCTCACATGTATTATTTCCTTGATAACTCTCTTCTGTTTGATCATAAAAAGAGAATGCAACCAGAAATATGCCATGACTTTCTGTCACCTATTGCTTCTCTCCTATCTACTGTGATCTCTGAATTACTTACATTTAATGAATCAATGAGCTTGAACCTATTTCACATCTCTCATTCATGCATTCATCTTTCTTGTCATTTGATAATTGGAAAAACCTACTGAAAGCTAACTAGAATTAAAGAACCATTCTATATGCTGGCAATACAATTAAAAACATAGTTCCTGCCATTATGGAGCTTACATTCTATTAGGGGAGACAGAAGATAACAACATCAATATCAAAGATAATAATATGCCAGCTACTTATTTATTTATTTATTTTAAGACAGAATCTCATTTTTGTCGCCCAGGCTGGAGTGCAATGGTGTGATCTTGGTTCATCACAACCTCCACTTCCCAGGTTCAAGTGATTCTCCTGCCTCAGCCTCCCGAGTAGCTGGGATTACAGGCACCTGCCCCCACGCCAGGCTAATTTTGTGTTTTCAGTAGTGACAAGGTTTCTCCATGTTGGTCAGGCTGGTCTCAAACTCTCAACCTCAGGTATTCGCCGGCCTAGGCCTCCCAAAGTGCTGGGATTACAGATGTGAGCCACCATGCCCATCCTCGCCAGCTACTTAGATTCTATGAAGAAAAATAAATTATGCATAGGATGGAGACCAGGTGAGGCAATGCTATGTTACTTAGACAGGCATCTCTGATGAGGTGAGAGTTAAGCCCAATCTGGAAGTAAGTACAGGTGCAAGTCAGGCAGCTATCTAAAGAATTTCATTTTAAGCAGAGGAAACAGAAACTTTTAAGGCCCTGAGGTGGAATTTGTGGAAGAATTTGGGGACACTTGCATTAGAGTATGCAAGAAAGAGGATAACAAGAGAATAGGTTTGAGAAATTGGGAGTTGGCTTTGGTGGTCACTCTAAGGAGCACTTGATTTTTATTCTTAGTGAAATAAGAAACCATAATGCTGAGAAGTGATCTAATCTAACATTTTCTTAATTAATTAATTAATTAATTTTGAGACAGAGCCTTGCTTGATTGCCCAGGCTGGAGTGCAATGGTATGATCTTGGCTCACTGCAACCCCCACCTCCTGGGTTCAAGCGATTCTTGTGCCTCAGTCTCCCGAGTAGCTGGGATTACGGGAGTGCACCACCACACCCAGCTAGTTTTCATGTTTTTGTAGAGATGAGGTTTCACAGTGTTTCTCAGGCTGGTCTCAAACTCCTGACCTCAGGTGATCTAGCCCTGACCTCCCAAAGTGCTAGGATTACAGATGTCAGCCACTGTGCCCAGCCTCTTAATTTATTTTTCTTAACTGACACATAATAATTGTACATACTTACCTGGTACAATGTAATGTTTCAATAAATGTACACATTGCATAATGATCAAATGAGAGTATTTAGCATGTTCATCACCCCATACATTTATTACTTCATTGTGGTGAAAACACTCAAAACCCCCTCTTCTAGCTGTTGTGAAATATGAAATATAATACTGTTAACCATAGTCACCCTACTGTGCAATGGAACACCAGAACTTCTTCTTTCTAACTGTAACTTTGTACCCCTTAACTAATCTGTCCCTTTCACCCCCTTCTCTCTCCCTTCCCTGCCAAGACATGCTCGGTTGGGGAGACCCTAACCCAGCAGCGCTAGAGGAATTAAAGGCACACACAGAAATATAGAGGAGTGAAATGGTGAATCAGGGGTCTCAGAGCCTTCAGAGCTGAGAGCCCCAAACAGAGATTTACCCACATATTTATTAACAGCAAACCAGTCATTAGCATTGTTTCTACAGACATTAAATTAACTAAAGGTATCCCTTATGGGGAACGAAGGGATGGGCCGAATTAACTGCAGTAGGAACACACCCTAAAGACACAGATCGCTCATGCTAATTGTTTTCCAGCACAGGCGTTAGGGCCATTATGAACATGTTACAGTGCTGCAGAGATTTGGTTTATGGCCAGTTTTGGGGCCAGTTTATGGCCAAACTTTGGGGGGCTTGCTCACAACACTTCCCCATCCTCTGGTAACCACTGTTCTACTGTCTACTTCTATGAGATCAATTGCTTTTGCGTCCACATGAGTGAGATCAGTTGGTATTTGTCTTCCTGTGCCTGACTGATTTCACTTCACACAATGTCCTCTAGGCTCACCCATGCTGCCACAAAAAATAGCATTTTATTCTTTCTAATGGCTGGCATTTTCTGGCTCAGTGTGGTGGCTCATGCCTAATAATCCCAGCACTTTAGGGGACTGAAGAGGGTGGATCACTTCAGCCCAGGAGTTCGAGACCAGCCTGAGCAATGTAGTGTGACCCCATCTCTACAAAATACAAAAGTTAACCAGGCATGGTGACATTCACTTCTGGTCCCAGCTACTTGGGAGGCTGAGAAGTGGGTGGACCTATTGAGTTTGCGAGCTCGAGGCTGCAGTGAGCCAAGATAGTGCCACTGCACTCCAGGCTGGGCTACAGAGTGAGACCCTGTGACAAAGAAACAAACAAACACATATATAAAAAGAATAAAAAATAAAAATAAAGTCCTAAATAGTATTCCACTGAATATAGATACCACATTTTTTAACCCATTCATCCATTGATGGATACTTAGTTTGATTCCATATTTTGGCTATTGGGAAAAGTGCTGGAATAAATATGGGAGTGAAGATATCTCTTTCACACACTGATTTTATTTCCTTTAGATATATACTCAGTAGTGAGATTGCTGGATCATTTGGTAGTTCTATTTTTAATTTTTTTAAGGAACCTCCATACTCTTTTCCATAACAGCTTTCCTAATTTTCATTCCAACCCATAGTGTATAAGTGCTCCCCTCTCCCCACATCCCTCCCAGCATTTGTTATTCTTTGTCATTTTGGTAATAGCCATCTTAATTGGGATGAAGTGTTATCTCACTGTGGTTTTAATTTGTATTTCCTGATGATTGGTCATCTTCAGTATTTTTTTCATATACTTGTTGGTTGTTAGTAAAAATATCTCCTCAGGACTTTTGCCCAATTTTAAACTGGATTATTCGGCTTTTTCTGCTATGGAGTTAGTTGAGTTCCTTCTATATTCTGGATATCAACCCTTTGTCAGATGCAGAGTTTGCAAATATTTTCTTCCATTCTGAACATTGTCTCTTCACTTTGTTGATTATTGTTATCATTTTTTGTTGTGCAGAAAGCTTTTTAGTTTGACGGAATCCATTGTCTATTTTTGTTTTCATTGTTTGTGCTTTTAAAGTCTTATCTGAAATATCTTTACTCAAACCAATGCCATGAAGCATTTCTCATGTGTTTTCTTCTAGTTTTATCACTTCAGGTCTTACATTGAAGGCTTTGTCCATTTTGAGTGTATGTTTGTATGTAGTAAGGCATAGTTTCATTCTGCATGAAGATATGTAGTTTTCTCAGCACCATTTATTGAAGAGACTAATTATTTCCCCAATGTACATTCTTGGCACCTTTGCCAAAAACCATTTGGCTATTGGTGTATGGATTTATTTCTGTGTTCTCTATTCTGTTTCATTTGTATCTGTTTTTATGTCAGTACCATGCTGTTTTTATTTCTGTACCTTTGTATATATGTTGAAGTCAGGTAGTGTGATGCCACCAACTTTGTTCTTTTGGCTTAAAATTGCTGTGGTTATTCAGGGTCTTTTGTGGGTATAAATGATTTTAGAATTCAAAAATCAAACAAGAACACAAAGACACACTCTCTCTCTCTCTCTCTCTCTCTCTCAGAAACACAAAAGAAAACTACAGGCCAATATCCCTAATGAACATAGGTACAAAAATCCTCGACAAAATATTAGCAAATCAAATTTGACAGCACATTAAAAGACCATTCACTATGGCAAATGGGACTCATCCCATGGATGCAAGGATGGTTCAACATACAAATCAATAAATGTGATATATTGCATTAACAGAATCAAGAACAAAACTCATACCATTTCAGTAGACATAGAAAAAGCATTTGATAAATGTCAACATCCCTTCATGATAAAACAAAAAAAAACTCTCAAAAGATTCAGTATAGAAGGAATATACCTCAACATAATAAAGGTCATATGTGACAAACCCACAGCTAACATTATACTTCACTGGGAAAAGTTGAAAGCTTTTTTCTAAGATCGGAATAAGGCAAGGATGCCCACTTTCACCACTTTCATTAACATAGTACTGGAAGGTCGAGGCAGAGAAAGAGAAAGAAATAAAGGACATCTAAGTTGGAAAGGAAGAAGTTAAATTATTCCTGTTTGCACACTACATTTTCTTACACATAGAAAACCCTAATATCACTACTTTAAAATTTAGAACTAATAAAGAAAATCAGTGAAGTTGGAGGATACAAAATCAACATGCAAAACTCTAGCATTTCTATATCCCAATAGCAAACTCTTTGAAAAAGAAACAGAAAGTAATTCCATTTACAACAGCTACCAAAAAAAGATACCTAGGAACAAATTTAACCAAAGATGTGAAAAATAACCTACAATGAAAACTGTAAAACCTTAATGAAAGAAACTGAAGAGGATATAAATAAATGGAAGATAATCTGTGTTCTTGGGCTGGAAGAATTAAAATTGTTAAAATATATGTACTAGTCAGTGATCTATGGATTCAATGCAATCTCAATAATATTCTACACAGAAATGACCTAGCTTTTTATTAGGACCCCTTTGATTGCCGTTTAGGAAATGGACCAGAGCTGAAGTTGGAAGATCGGTTAGAAGATTTTTGCAATAAGCCAGGTAGGAAAAATGACAGTGGCTTTCTGCAAATCTCATACTTGCTTGACAAGGGTCACCTTGGGTCCTTTGCAAACTTTGATTTAATCATTCCACATTATATACATTTATCAAAATATTGCATTGTACTCCATAAATGTGACCAACTATAATTTTTCATTTAAAATAATGTCAATTTTAAAAATAGACAAATAAAAAATATAAGAGTTGCAACATTTGAAAAAATTTGGATTCAATAGGCTTGAGGTGGAGCTCAGCAATTCATGTATTCAATAAGTTTCTCAAGTGAGTCTTCTTACTGGGCAAATTTGGAAGTACAGGCTTGGAGCAAGTGGAGAGGAGAGAAGCAGAATACATCAGAGTCTGGATAGATATTCTGAAAGTTGAATAGACAAAAATAGATACTGAAACGACAAAGGACAAAACCAAGGCTGATTCCAAAAGCTGGGGCCATTAGAGCCATAGAACAGGGTAACAAATATGGGTTTTCTTTTGGTAGAAATATCTGGGGAACCCCTCGCAAGGACAACCTACCTAAAAATGTTAAAAGAGTTGCTTGAATCCCCACCTCCAACCCACTGAACCCCGTAATTTGTATTGACTCTTGACCCACCCTATCCATCACATCCACCCTCCTTAGAAGCATGGGCGAATAGAAAAGGCTGAGGAGCTTGTTGGAGGGGGTAGAAATAATGAGTTCAATAGCTTACAATAACGTATATGCATTCTTCAGGCAAAGCAAAAATTATCAAATTAAGTGATGTTTAATAAAGCATTTTTGTCACATCCTTTTAAAACTAATCTCTTTTTCTCATTGTGAATCAACACATTGGAACAATACATTAGAATCAACACATTGGAATTCAATCCATTACTATCAATATACTCGAATAAACCATGTGATGGCTGATTTTTGTCAACTTGACTGGGTTAAGAAATACAGCTAATACAACATTATTTCTGGATGTTTGTGAGATTAGCATTTCAATCAGCAGACTGGGCAAAGAAGATCTGCCCCTAACGATGCAAATGAGCAGTATCTAATCTGTTGAGGACTCAAATAGAACAAAAGACAGAGGAAGGGCAAATTCTCTCTCTCTCTCTCTCTCTCTCTCTCATCTTGATCTGGGATGTTGTTTTTTCTTGACTTCAGAAATCAGGGCTTCAGGTTCTCAGGTCTCTGGACTCTGGAACTTCATAGCAATGGCCCCACCAGTTCTCAGGGCTTTGGCCTCGGACTAAAAGTTACATCGTTGGCTCCCTACATTCTCAGGCCTCCAAAGTCAGGCTGGATTACACCGCTGGTTCTCCTGGTTCTCCAATTTGCAGATGGTAGACGGTGGGACTTCTAGGCCTCCGTAGTCACATGAGTTAATTCTCAAAAGAAATCTCCTCATATATATGCATAGATCCTATTGGTTCTGTTTCTCTGGAGAATCATGACTAACACAAACAATAGTTAGTACAAGTTGCTTCACACTTTACCTTTGGGTTAACCTTCTTTACATAACAAAAGCCTGACTGAGCAAACTAACTGAGTAGTTAAACAAATAATTCCTTTTTGTCATAGGAAATAGCTAAAATTCTTCTTCTAACCCAAGAGAAAGAAATCTTAAATTTGATATCATTTAAAAAAGAGATTTATAAAGTGATTCATGTTTTCCTAGTGAAGAAAAAACTTATTCATTATAACTCTGATATATCTTATTTATGGAGAGGCGCTCATTGTTTTGTTCCTCTGTGTCTTTCTGTACAAAGTCCAATGCAGTTTATACCATCAAGAGCTGTCTTTCTGAATGTAAATCACATTTAATGGTATCACTTACACATAGAAAGTTTTCCATTTTCTTTAACTTACAGAAAATAAGATGAAAAAGACTCCATTTCCCAGAAGTCATGATCAAATTTCAGATGACTTTTTCTACTCCACAATAAGCAAATATCAAATTTAAGCCAGAGAATCATCTGAAAAAGCTTGGCAATGTTATAAGAGATCAGAGTTTTGAGGAGCTTGTTGGAGGGGGTGAAACCCCAAGATTGATAACTTACAATAGCTAGTATGCATTATTCAGGCAAAGCAAAAATTGTCTAAGTGGTGTTTTATAGAAAAAATTTTATCAGGTTGGTTTAAAACGTTGAATCTCTTTTTTTCATTGTGAACCAACACATGTTTACATGCAGATATCCAAATTTTACACTTGATTACAGGAGTAGTTAAAGACAGATTACAACATTTTATTCCCAGAAGCCACTTTTCTTCCATTGCACTGGCAATCTCTTCAAGTTTTTGTGGGGCTTTTTAAGCAGATGTTTTAAGTTGTAATTTGAGTTACAGTTTGCATTTCATCCTACCATTGATTAGTAGATTCCAGGCACCCAGAATCTACTAGAACATTCTTACCCTTCATCACCAGTTGCTAAATATTTGATGCACACAAAAGCCTCCCATAATACTAGAGAAGTAATCAGCTAACAAAGGGAAAAAAATATCCTTCCTAGCATCACTCCCTCTTTAACTCTTCCATGGGCACGTGCTTCTTTTCAAAATGCATGAATAAACAACATGCAGGCCATATCAGCCCTGCCTTCTAGGAGCATTTATCCATTCCTTTCTTCAACAAGTATTTAGCACCTTCTATATGCTAGGCAATCTCCTGAACATTGAGGGCCTAGTGACAAGAAATAAATTTGTTACCTTTACAGAGATTACATGCTGGTGAGAAAATGGAAAATTAACAAATGAAACTGAACAATAATACAATTTCTGATGATAATACGTGACATGGCAAACATAAACCATATCTTTTTTAAATTTAATTTTTGTTGTTGTTGTTGTTGTTGTTGTTGTTGAGACAGAGTCTCGCTGTATTGCCCAGGCTGGAGTGCAATAGCGTGATCTCGGCTCACTGCAACCTCTGCCTCCAGGGTTCGAGTGATTCTCATGCCTCAGCCTCCCAAGTAACTGTGACTATAGGCACCTGCCACCACATCTGGCTAATTTTTTTTTTTTTTTTGTATTTTTATTAGAGACGGGGTTTCACTATATTGGCCAGGTTGGTCTTGAACTCCTGACCTCGTGATCCTCCCACCTTGGCCTCCCAAAGTGCTGGGATTACAGGCGTGAGCCATCGCGCCTGGCCTAATTTATTTTTATTTTTATTTTTTTTTTGAGACAGGGTCTTGCTCTGACATACAGGCTGGAGTGCTGTGGCTGGCATGGTCACAGCATGATCACGGCTCACTTGCCAGGTTTAAGCAATCCTCCTACCTCAGCGTCCCCAGTAGCTGGGACTACAGACACACACCACCACACCTGGCTAATTTTTTTCTTTTCATAGAGGCGGTGTCACACTGTGTTGTTCAGGCTGGTCTCAAACTCCTGGGTTCAAGCTATCCGCCTGCCTCGGCCTCCAAAAGTAAAATCAAAATTTTAAAACAGAGAAAGGTCATTAGTGAAAAATTGGTGAAATTTGAATAAAATCTTTGGTTTAGTTAATATTACTGAAACAATGTTAATTTTCTGTTTACGATTATTATACTATGGTTAGGCAAGATATTAACATAAGGGGAAGTGGGATAAGTGGTATAGGAGAACTCTCTTTTTACTGTTTTTGCAACTTTTCTCCAAGTCAAATTAGTTCTAAATAAAATTGAAACAAAAATAAACAAAGTAGAATAAGAAGAA
Organism: Theropithecus gelada; assembly: GCF_003255815.1. Taxonomy (NCBI): domain Eukaryota; kingdom Metazoa; phylum Chordata; class Mammalia; order Primates; family Cercopithecidae; genus Theropithecus; species Theropithecus gelada. The sequence continues at coordinate 43,185,308 of NC_037684.1, read as the reverse complement.
AAAGAGTAGGCCTGGCACGGTGGCTCACACCTGTAATCCCAGCACTTCAGAAGGCTGAGGAAGGAGGATCAGAAGGTCAGGAGTTCGAGACCAGCCTGGCCAATATGGTGAAATCTCATCTCTACTAAAAAAATACAAAAATTAACTGGGCATGGTGGCATGCGCCTATAATCCCAGCTACTCGAGAGGCTGAGGTGGGAGAACTGCTTGAACCTGGGAGGTGGAGGTTGCAGTGCAGTGAGCCGAGATTGTGCCACTGCACTCCAGACTGGGTGACAGAGCAAGACTCCATCTCGAAAACAAAAAAGAAAAAGAAAGAGAAAAAAGAAAAAAAAAAAATACTATTATAATCCTTGAATTATACAAGGAATGAGAGGTTTCCAGAGTTCATATGAGTCATTGGTGGTAGAGCTGGGAGCAAGATGGGGAAGATTTTAAAGAAAGAAACAAAAGACAAGTATAAACAAGCTTCTATTAACTATAGACCTATGGTAGTGCTGGTATTTGAAGTAGGAAGATACGTATGAATGGATACAGATACTGATAAGGAGATAGATGTAGTTGTAGATGCAAATATACCCTGTCCTATAAAAGATAAAACTATTGAGCCTGCATTGCATTTTCACTGATATGCAGTCACATGATGGCTATTAATTTGCGGGCAGAGGACAACACAGGTATGACTAGACTTCTTCTAATGCGAAAAAGCAAAGGAGAAAAGCTAAAAGACGTTAGAAAGTCATGGTTAAGGAACAGAAAACCCTAAGTCAGCCTGAGTCAGAAAAAGCCAGCCAAATGATTTTTTTAAAGAAAAAGGCTGCAGGGTTGAGAAGCACAGTGTTGGCCATGCAATCAAAAAGATGTGTATGAAGGACATGGGTTTTAGAGTCAGAAGCCTCACTTCAAATCGCAACTCTGTCACTATCTTGCTTTGGGTAAGCTTTCTAACTTATCTGAGCCATGGATTTTCAACTGTAAACTGATCATAATAATTATAACCATTTCTTAGCGTTGTTATGATGAATAATAGAAGATTTAGGAAGTGCACCTACACAGTATCTAGAAGTTTCATAAATGATAATATCCTTTTGCTTCCTACCTTCTCCTTACCAACCATACATCTGTATACCTCTCCTATCCCCAGAACTTACACCAAATTTTCAAAGAGCGATGCTTGCCATCCAGCAAAAAATGACATGACTACAGAAGCTCTGGGGCAGAAGACCAAGAGAAAGCAAACGTGCACACCTCATAGATTCTGATAGAAACATCCTTTTCTTCCAGATAGCTACCAACATTGCCACCGAGATTGAATCACAGGTCATGTGGGGCACTGCAACGTGTTTATTTATCATGAAATTTATAGTGTTCGTCAGCATTTTTTTGTTTTTTGTTTTTTGTTTTTTGTTTTTTTGAGGTGGGGAGTTGTTTGTTTTCTACTATCTCAGATTAAGAATGCAAGAAAATAACGGTGATTAGTTTTTCCAGGGATTTATTTTATGGTAATTCCTGGTTTTCCAAGTATTCGATCAAATAAGAAAAAATGTGGTAACTCCTCAGAATAAGAAATTGTGATGATATTATACTCCTGCGTACATAAGGATGTTCCATGTTACATTTCAGAAAAGATGAATTTAACACTAAAAAGATGAAATGTTATGTGTAAGTCCTCACTTGTCTTCTTTCTAATTAAAAGTACAAATTTCAAATATAAGAACTGATATTAAATCAAATCTCCTTAGAGAAACTAATTAAGGAAACACACCACCCCATGTCATTTCTCCAAACATATGTTTAGTGCCCACCAAATTATTATTATTTTCATTCATAAAAATAACAGACGAAGTAGGGAGTTGATACAGTTACCTAATTCATTTGAACTTCAAACTTATAGAACAGACATGACCGTGTAAAATTTCCATGAAATAGGGGCATGTCATCCGTAGCCCACAGAAATCATAGCTTTCCATTCTCTACCACATACATCATTTTTGCTATTCTCTTCCTTCCCATATAGTCTTCTCCTAATCTCACCTTTCAGGCTAGGGAGTATAAATGGAAATTAGTGTATAATAATGTGAATAATCTCAGGAGTTCTATTTGTGTAAATGAACATGTGTGAGAACGTTTGGTTTTTGACTATACAAAAAAGAAATGCAGATGGCACAGGAGAAAAAAAAAATGGACTATTTTTGGAAATAGTATTTTTTAAGTTTGAGGTGCACAAAGTGTTCCATGGAGTCCTTGCAAGAATATGAGAGATTGAAAGATCAAGGTTTGGGAGAAAACCACCCACCATCACACACCTTTATTTCTTCTTGACAACTCATCAACACAGCGGTGCGGAGAGAATGCAGGGGGAGCAGAGTTGGCAGTGTGAGAAAACAGGCAAGGCAGATGAAGAGAAGACATGACTGCGGTTATTTTGTGATAGTTGCTGGTGCTGCTGCCCAGCACTGAGGCTCACTCCAGTGGCAGGAGCACCCTGTATTTGTTTTAAAGGGAGTACACTCGCTTACTTTCAGCCTTCATGTTTGTGGTGGAACTAATACCAGTTCTCAGCTCCAAGAGTGGAGAATGACGCCAGGTGAAGGCAATCAGTGCATTTCCTCTCCCAGGCCACAAATTCAGATGTAAGCACCTAGCCCAGGCTAGACCAATCAGAGCCATGGAGACTCCATTTGGGGATTCTACTTGAGCTTTTGAGGAAGTCAACTCTCCTTTCAAAATTTCCCAAAATATCATGTTGAGTAGTTGCCACCACCAAAGCGTGACAATAAAGACACCCTAGAGAAACTACTGCCAGCCTTTGAGCCTAATTCAAGTGATGCCATAAGGTACAGGCAGACCTCAGAGATATTGTAGGTCTGATTCCAGAACACTGCAACAAAGTGAATATCGCAATAAGGCACGTCACACAAATTTTTGGTTTCCCAGTGCATATAAAAGTTATGTTTACACTATACTGTAGTCTATTAAGTGTGGAATAATATTGTATGTAAAAGCACAGTGTACATATCTTAAAAAATCATGCTAAAAATGCTAATCATCATCTGAGCCTTGAGCAAGTCATAATATTTTTGCTGGTGGAGGGTCTTGCCTTGTTGATGGCTACTGATTGATCAGGGTGATGGTTGCTGAATGGTGGATGGCTGTGGCAATTTTTCAGAATAAAATAACATTGAAGTTTGCTGCATTGATTGACTCTACTTTGCACAAAAGATGTCTCTGTAGCATGCAATGCTATTTAATAGCACTTTTCCCACAGTAGAATTGCTTTCAAAATTGGGGTCAAACCTCTCAAATCCTGACACTGCTTTATCAACTAAGTTTATGGAATATCCTTTTGTTGCCATTTCAAGTATGTTTACAGCATCATCAGTAGCAGTTTCCATCTCAGGAAATCACTTTCTTTGCTCATGCATAAAAGTAATTCTTCTGCCATTCAAGTTTCATCATGAAATTGCAGCATTTCAGTCACATCTTCAGGCTCCACATCTAATTCTAGTTCTCTTGCTATTTCCACCTCATCTGCAGTTACCTTGTACACTGGTCTTGAACCCCTGAAAGTCATTCATGAGGTTTGGAATCAATTTTTTCTAAACTCTGATCAATATTGATATTTTGACCTCCTCTCACAAATCATAAATGTTCTTTTTTATATAATTTCAACTTTTATTTTAGATTTAAGGGCAAATGTGCAGGTTTGTTACATGGATATATCACACAATACTGAGATTTAGGGTACAATTGACCTTGTCACTTAAGTACTGAGCAAGTAGTCCAAAATAGTTTTTCAACCCTTGCCTCCCTCCCTTTCTCCCCGTCTAGGTGTCCCCAGTTGCCATCCTTATGTCCATCAGTGTTCACTGTTTAGCTTCCATTCATAAGTGAGATTATGTGGTATTTGGTTTTCTGTTCTCGCATTAATTCACTTAGGATAATGGCCTTAAGCTGCATCCACGTTGCTGCAAAGGACATTATTTCACTGTTTTTTATGGATGTATATTAATCTACACATTTTCCTTATGTAATCTACTGTTGATGGGCATCTAGGTTGATTCCATGTCTTTGCTATTGTGAGTAGTGCTACAATGAACGTATGAGCATGTATTCTTTTGGTAGAACAATTTATTTTCTTTTGGATATATGCCCAGTTAAATAGGACTGCTGGGTTAAGTGGTAATTCTATTTTAAGTGATTTCGGAAATTGCAAAATGGCTTTCCACAGTAGCTGAACTAATCTACATTCCCACCAACAAGGTGTAAGTGTTTGTATTTCTCTGCAGCCTCACCAGCATCTATTGTTTTTCGACTTTTTAATAATGGCCATTCTGATGATTACGAGATGATATCTCATTGTGATTTTGATTTGCATTTCTCTGATGATTAGTGATGTTGAGCATTTTTTCTTACGTTTATTGGCTGCTTGTATGTCCTCTTTTGAGAAGTGTTCACTCATGTCCTTTGCTCACTTTTTAATGAATTTATTTGTTTTTTGATTATTCAATTGCATAAGTTCCTTACAGATTCTGGATATCAGACCTTTTTTGGATGCATAGTTTGCAAATATTTTCTCCCATTCTGTAGGTTGTTTGCTTACTCTGTTGATAGTTTCTTTTGCTGTGGAGAAATTCCTTAGTTTAATTAGGTCCCATGTGTCCATTTCATTTTTTTTTTTTTTTTTTTTTTTTTTTGGCAGTTGCTTTTGAGGACTCAGTCGTAAATTATTTCCCAAGGCCAAGGTTCAGAATGGTGTTTTCTAGGTTTTCTTCTAAGATTCTTATAGTTTGAGATATTACGTTTAAATCTTCAATTCATCTTGAGTTAATTTTTGTATGTGGTGAAAGATAGGAGTCCAGTTTCATTCTTCTGCATATGCCTAGTCAGCTATTCTAGCACCACTTATTGAATAGGGAGTCCTTTCACTATTGCTGATGTTGACTTGGTTGAAAATTAGATGGCTGTTAGTGTGCAGCTTTATTTCTGGGTTCTCTATTCTGTTACACTGGTCTATGTGTTTGTGTTTCTGTATCAGTACCAGGTCTATTTTGGTTATTTCTACCCTTCTATTAATAGTTTGAAGTTGGATAATGTGATGCCTCCGGCTTTGTTCTTTTTGCTTAAGATCCATTGGGCTAATCGAGCTCTTTTTTGGCTACTTACGAATTTTAGAATAGCTTTTACTAATTCTGTGAAAAAAAAATGACATTGTAACATGACAGAAATAGGATTGAATTTGTAGATTGCTTTGAGTAGTATGGTCATTTTAATGATATTGATTCTTCCAGTTCATGAGCACGGAATACTTTTCCAATTTTGTATCATCTATGATTTCTTTTACCAGTGTTTTGTAGTTCTCCTTGTAGAGATCGTTCCTCTCCTTGGTGAGATGCATTACTAGGTTTTTGTTTTGGTAGCTTTTGTAAATGGGATTGTGTTCTTGATTTTGCTCTCAGCTTGAATGTTATTGGTGTACAGAAATACTACTGATTTTTTTGTACATCAATTTTGTATTCTGAAACTTTACCAAAGTAGTTTATCAGTTGCAGCAGCCTTTTCACAGAGTCTTTAGGGTTTTCTAGGTATAAAATTATATTGTCAGAGAAGAAAAATAGTTTGACTTTTTTCTTTTCCTATTTGGATCCCTTTTATTTCTTTCTCATGCTTCATTTTCTGGCAAGGATTTCCAGATCTATGTTAAATAGGAATTATGAGTGCAGTAATCCTTGTCTCTTTCCAGTTCTCGAGCGAAACACTTCCAGTTTTGCCCATTCAGTACAATGTTGGCTGTGGATTTGTCATACATGGTTCACATTATTTTGAGGTATGTTCCTTTGATGTCTAGTTTCTTGAGGGTTTATATGATTAAAGTATACAGACTTTCTATATGGAAAGCTTTTTTTCTGTATCTATGGAGATCATCATAGGGTTTTTGCTTTTAATTATGTAAATGTGGTGAATCACATTTATTGATTTGTGTATGTTGAACCAATTTTGTCTCCCAGAAATGAAGCCTCCTTGGTCATGGAGAATTAACATTTTCTTGTGCTACTGGATTTGGTGTGCTAGTATTTTATTGAGAATTTTTGTGTCTATGTTCATCAGGAATATTGGCCTGTAGTTTTCTTTTTTCATTGTGTCATTGCCAGGTTTTGGTATTAGGGTGATGCTGGCCTCATAGAATGAATTAGGAAGGAGTCACTACTCTTTGATATTTTTTGCAATAGTTTTAGTAGTATTGGTACCAGCTCTTCTTTGCACATCTGATAGAGTTGTTGTTGTTGTTAGTAGTAGCAGTTTTTGTTTGTTTGTTTGTTTGTTTTGTATTACTGGTTCAACTTCAGAAATTAATATTGGTCAGTTCAGGGGTTCCATTTCTTCTTGATTCAATCTTGGGATCTTGTGTGTTTCCAGGAATTTATCCACTTCCTCCAGATTTTCTAGTTTGTGTGCAGAGAGGTGTTCATAATAGTCTCTAAGGATTTTTTTGCATTTCTGAAGGACTGGTTGCAATGTCACCTTTGTCATTTCTGATTGTGGTTATTTGGATCTTCTCTCATTTTTTCTCTGTTAATCTAGGTAGGAGTTGATTGATCTTGTTTATCCTTTCAAATAACCAGTCTGGGGTTTTGTTGATTCTTTGTATAAATTTTTGAGTCTTAATGTCATCCGTTCTGCTCTGATTTTAGGTATTTCTTTTCTTCTGCTAGCTTTGTGGTTAGTTTTTTCTTCTTTTCCTAGTTCCTCTAGGTGTGACTTTAGATTGTTAATTTGTGATATTTCTAACTCTTTGAGGTAGCCATTTAGTGCTATAAACTTGCCTTTTAACACTGCATCCCAGATATTTTGGTATGTTATGTCTCTGTTTTAATTTACTTCAAAGAATTTTTAAATTTCTCCATTGAAAATGCAGGAAGAAATAAACATCTTAAGAAGAAATCAATCAGAGCCTCTGGAATTGAAAAGCTCACTTAAGAAATTTCAAAACATAACTGAAAGCTTTATCAATGAACTACACCAAGTAGAAGAAAGAGTTTTACAGCTTGAAGACCCATCTTTCAAAGTAACCCAGTCAGGCAAAAATAAAGAAAAAAGCATTTTTAAAAAAATGAATAAGTATTTCAGAAATATAGGATTATATAAAGCAAAACCTACAAATTATTGGCATTCCTGAGAGAAGTGGAAAAAAAGAAAACAACCTGGAAAATGTGTTTGAGGGAATAATTTTAAGAACATTTATCCAATCTTGCTAGAGGGGCAGACATTCAGGTACAATAAATCCAGAAAACATCTGTGAGATACTATACAAAATAAACATCACCAAGGCATATAGGCACCAGACTGTTCAAAGACAATGCTAAAGAAAAAAACCTTACAGGCAATTAGAGAAAAAGGTCAGATTATATATAACAGGAACTCTATCAGGTTAACAGGGGACTTTCAGCAGAAATCTTTCAAGCCAGGACAGATTGAGAGCCTATTTAAAGTATTCTTAAAGAAAATAAATTCCAATCAAGACTTTCATATCCCACCAAACTAAGCTTCATAAATGAAGGAGAAATAAATTCTTCCCCAGACAAGCAATCCCTAAGGGAATTCATTACCACTAGACAAGCCTTTCAAGAGGTCTTTAAGGGAGTTCTAAACATGGAAACAAAAGAATACCCGCTATCACAAAAACACAATTAAGTACATAGCCCACAGACCATATAAAGCAATCACACAATGGAAACTACAAAGCAACTAGCTAACAACTTTGTGATAAGCTGTTGTTATCACACATCAATATTAACCTTGAATGTAAGTGGTCTAAACACAGCACTTAAAAGGCACATAGTATCAAGTTGAATAAAAGATAAGAACCATTCATCTGCTGCTTTCAAGAGATCCATTTCACATGTAATAACACCCATAGGCTCAAAGTAAAGAGTCTGAGAAACATCTATCACATAAATGGAACACATAAAAAAGCAGTGCTCACTATTCTTATATTAGATAAAACAGACTTTAAACCAACAACAGTGAAAAAGGACAAAGAAGGACATTACATAGTAATAAAAGATTCAATTCAACAAGAAGACTTAATTATCCTAAATATATACACCCCCAATTTTGGAGCACCTAGATTTATAAAACAAGTACTTTTAGACCTATGAAAGGACCTAAACAGCTACACAATAATAGTGGGGGACTCTACCACCCAACTGATAGCATTAGACAGATCATCAAGGCTGAACACTAACAAAGAAATTCTGGACTTAAATTCGACACTTGATCAGGACCCAATAGACATCCACAGTGTAACTCCAACCCATTAGACACAGAATGAGCATTCTTCTCATATGCATATGGAACATACTCTAAGAACAACAATATGTTCAGTCATAAAGCAACTCTCAATAAATTCAAAAAATTCAAAACCATACCAACCATACTCTCAGACCACAGTACAATAAAAATAGAAATCAATACCAAGAAAACCTCTCAGAACCACACAATTACATAGATATTCAGTCATGCACCTGAATGACTTTTTGGTAAAAAAAAAAAAAAAAAAAAAGAATGTTCTTAATGAGATCTAAAATGGTGAATTCTTTCCAGAAGGTTTTCAATTTACTTTTTCCAGAACCAACAGAAGAATCAATATCTACAGTAGCTATAGCCTTACATAATGTATTTCTTAAGCAACAAATTTTGAAAGTCAAAATTACTCCTTGATCCATGGTCTACAGAATAGATGTTGTGTTAGCAGGCATGAAAACATCAATCTCCTTGGAAATTTTCAGAGTTCTTGGGTGACTAAGTGCATTGTCAATGAACAATAAATTTTGAAAGACTTTTTTTTTTTTTTTCCGAGCAAGAGGTCTCAACATTGGGCTTCAAATATTCAGTAAATCATGCTGTAAATAGACATGCTGCCATCCAGAATTTGTTGTTTCATTTACAAAGCACAGGAAGGATAGATTTAGAATCATTCTTAAGGGCCATAGAATTTCTGAAATGGTAAATGAACACTGACTTTGATTTAAAGTCACTAGCTGCATTAGCTTCTAGCAAGAGAGTCAGCCTGTCCTCTCAATCTTTGAAGCCAGGCATTGACCACACCTCTCTAGCTATGAAAGTCCTAGATGACATCTTCTTCCAATAGTAGGCTGTTTTGTCTACACTGAAAATCTGTTGTTTAGTGTAGCCACCTTCATCAATGGTCTTAGCTAGATCTTCCAGACAACTTGCTAGAGTTTCTACATCAGCACTTGCTGCTTCACTTTGCACTTTTATGTTATGAAGATGGCTTCTTTAATTAAACTTCATGAACCAATATTGGCTGGCTTCAGCTTTCTCACCTCTCTCAATTTTCATACAATTAAAGAGAGTTAGGGCCTTGCTATGGATTAGGCTTCTTCAGCTGAAGAGAATGTCACGGCTGGTTTGATCTCCTATCTAGATCACTCAAACTTTCTGTTTACCAGCAATGAGCCATTTTGCTTTCTTATCATATGTGTGTTTGCCACAGTAGTGCTTTTAATTTTCTTTAAGAACTTTCCCTTTGCTTTCACAGCTTGGCTAACTGTTTAACACAAGAAACGTAGCTTTTGGCCTTGCCTGGCTTTTGACATGCCATCCCCATTAAGCTTAATCATTTTAGCTTTCAATTTGAAGTGACAGGTGTGCAACTCTTCCTTTCACTTGAGCATGTAGAGGCCATTTTAGGTTATTAATTGGCCTAATTTCAATATTCAGGGAATTGAGAGGCCTGAGGAGAGGGAGATTGACTGGGGAACAGCCAGTCATTAGAGCAGTCAGAATACATATAACATTTATTGATTAGGTTTGGTGTCTTATAGGGGCACAGTTTGTGGTTCCCCAAAATAATTATAATAATAACATCAAATATTATTGATGACAGATCACCATAATAAATATAATAATAAGTTTGGAATATTGTAAGGATTACCAAGATGTGACAGATGGACATGATGTGAGCATATGCTGTTGCAAAAATAGCACTGACAGACTTGCCCAATGCAGGGTTGCCACAAACCTTCAATTTGTAAAATAACATACTATCTGTGAAGTGCATTAGAGCAAAGTGCAATGAAATGAGGCATGACTGTAGTCATAGTCACAGACTGTAGTAGTTCGAATCATTTCTTTTGGTTAAAGCTAATTTGAGTTGGGTTTTCTATCACTTGTTAGAGAAAGAAATCATATTCTCAGAATTCCCCAAATGGTACCCACTTAAATTATTCATTATCATCAGTCTCATGAATGGTCATATACCTCTCTGGTCATAGTGAGTGCAGGCACCTTCTACAGACTCCTGGATTGGGATGAGGAGGAGGTGCTATTAAGGACTCTAGAAATCTAAAAAGTAGGATGTCTTGGGAAATTTGAAGTCCTTAAATGGAAATGTAAAACATCAAAGACCAATTTTGCCTGACTCAAATGTTTCCCTGGAGCCAACTCAGTGTCATGGCTTAATTCAAATCGTCAAGAGAAATAATTGTCAAAGACACATAGATTCTTAACAGCAAACTGGGACTATGGGACATTATAAGAGCTGTCTATGTCTGTTCAATGGGTTTAAAGACCAAATGAATCTGCTCTAGCTGAAAACCCTGAACTAAAAAAAAATTAAAGCTCTCATATGTAGCAGAAATGAATTTCCTAACCTTTAAAATGCCCTAGCATAAACAATATAATTGCTGAAGGTGATGGTTGAAAACAAAGGTATAACTGAAGAAGTTTAGTGTTAGAATCACTGAAAAATTGAGAGCATTTCTTTATATTTGTTGATGTAAAACTGAGTTAAGCAAATTGAAATAGCATTTTGTAATAAAAGCTGAAAATTTTAAATTGACGTTAAACTACTGATCCAATGATGATTGGTGCTTTGAAATAATAGCACACATGGAACACCAGAAAATTAAAACACTGAATATTAAAAAAAAAAAAAGTGGCCAGGCATGGTGGCTCATACCTGCAATCCTAGCACTCTGGCAGGCCAATATGGACAGATAACTTGAGCTCACAAGTTCCAGATGAGCCTGAACAACATGGCAAAACCCTGTCTCTAATAAAAATACAAAAATTAGCCGGGTGTGGCGGTGCGTGCCTGTAGTCCTACCTATTTGGGGGGCGGAGCCAGGGGGATTCCTTAAACTAGGGAGGTCAAGGCTGCATTGAGCTGAGATGGCACCACTGCACTTCAGCCTGAACAACAGAGCAAGACCCTGTCTCAAAAAAAAAAAAAAGAGAGAGCCCTGAGGGTGAGGACAAGTGTTCTGTTACAGAAATCTAGTTCAGAAAACAAAAATTGGTAGATTGTCTCCTAAATGGTCACCATCAATTAATTGCTTTCCTCCCTGTACATATATGCCAAACCCCACCAAGCCCATTCCTTCCACCTCCTTGAATCTGGTCTGGCCTTAGTGACTTGTTTGACCAATAGAATATGGTAGAACTGACATCCCAGGACTTCCGAGACCAGGTCATAATTCACCTGGGCCTTTTCATGCTCCCTCTATGGGAAAGCTTCTTCTGGGAGAAGCCAGCCACTATGCAAGAAGTCTGACTTCCCTGAAACCACCATGCTGTAAGGAAGCTAGTCATGTGAAAAAGTCATATGCAAAGAGAGAGAGAGACAGAGGAAGAGAGGGGAAGGGATTGGGGAGGGCAGCAGGGGAGCTGGGAGGGGAGCTGGAAGGGGAGGAGAGAGGAGAGGGGAGGAAAGGGGTGAGGGGAGATGAGAGGGGGAGGGAAAGGGTAAGGAAGGGGAGGGGAGACAGTAGAAGGTAGGAGAGGGGAGAAGGTAGAAGGGAGGGGAGGAGAGAGGGGAAAGGGAAGGAAAGAAGGGAAAGGGAGAGGAGGGGGAGGGAAGGGGAGAGGAGAAGGGAGGGAAGAGAGGAGAGGGGAGCAAAAAAGGGGGAGGGAAGAGAAGATGGGCAGGGGAGAGAGGAGAGGGGAGCAAAAAAGGGGGAGGGAAGAGAAGATGGGCAGGGGAGAGAGGAGGGGGGAGGGAAGAAGGGGGAGGGAAGATAAGAGGGGGAGGGGAGAGGGGGAGGAGAGAGGGGAAGGGAGAAGGAGAGGGGAGGGAAGAGAAGATGGTGGAGGGGAGGGGAACGGAATGGAGGGTAGGAGAACAGAGGGGAAAGGGGAGGGGGGAAGGGGGATGGAAGAAGAGAGGGGGGATGGGAGGGAAGAAGGGGGAGGGAAGAACAGAAGAGGGAGGGGAAGGGAGGGAAGGGGAGAAGACAGGGGAGGGAAGGGATGGGGGAGGGGAGGGGGAGGGGAGTAGAGAAGAGGAGAAGAGAGAAGAATGCCTGGTCAGCTTTACCTTTCCCAGCCATTGCAGTTCAAGTTCCAGACACATGAGTTAAAAAGTTATTGTGGACATTTCAGCACAGCAGATGTGCTATAGAGAAGAAGTAAGGAAGGCAACCAACATCCCACACCAATATCCTAGTCTACCCATCCCAGCCAACTCCAGCCATTAAAGCCATAGCCATATGCCACCTGAGGTCCCAATCAGCATGGAGCACAGATCAGAATCCCAGACGTATCCTGCTCCAATTCCTAACACACAAAGAGATGAATATGATAAAAATGATTTTTTTTATACCACAGTGTTAGAGTCATTTGTTACACAGTAATAGGTAACCAGAGCAACAACTGTCATTTGAAGTCAATATTGTTCATCTGAAATTAGCACTTTCAAAATTGATTGCTCATGAAGATCCAAAATATGCATCAAGAAGCAGGAGAGTCATATGTTTCACAGAAGCAAAGTCAAAAATGAGGTACCAAGTTTTTTAAATGGTCATATTGAACTTCGTTAAAGCTGAGAGCAAATAATGGAGATCTTATAGAACATTTTAAGGAATAAACAAATAGAAGCAATACTTACAAACCTGAGTTCTGAGACCTCGTCTTAAAATATTAAAGATTATTAAGATCATGCAATCAGCAAACGATGACTTAAGGAACAAAAGCTTCTCACCATCTGTTTCAGTTAATTTGGCCAAGTTAACACATCTGAGATTAAGTAGTTTTGCCAACACAGACTTTGTTTCAGATTTTCTAAACTTACACTACCTCTGACCTTTATGATTAAAATCTAATTAAAAATGCAGTTATTTTTAAAAGATAAAGATGGTGTAATTGTCTCATCTATTAAAGTTATGACTAATTGTTAACCTTCTTAAATTGCTGATTCACTGCCATGCCTTTCATTTCAACCTTTTCAAAGCAAAGTCCAAAAAATTCAGATTGCAAAACCAACTCTGCTGAAAAAGAAATGCAATTCACTTTCATTGCATGATCAAAGCAATTTGAAAGACTTTTACAGATTTACGGGTCTAACCTTCAGAACCATGAATTAACTAAATCTTTGATTCACTTACCCAACTTTTCAATTTAAACTTATTAACCAAAAATATGTATTTTACATACTTTTTTACAACTGCTGTATGTATGCCTATCCCTATCCTAAGAGCATGAAGAATTATAAAATAATTAGAGAGCATTGCCTCTTGCCATCTTATTGGGAAAATAAAACTGTGAACACAAATAAGTCTAATAATAACATAAGACAGGTCTGCTTTCTTCCAGGAACACAACTTACCTATAGATGGAAGAGGAAAATCATATATGCAGATGGCAATCTTGTAACCCACTGAATACCACAACGTTTTTCTCAGTGTTTTCTCTGGATACTAGTTGGCCTTCTCTGCTAGGCATAGAAGAATCCTTATTTTTAAGTAAGTCCCTCTCTGCTGTTACCCTGGATCGTAAAGTTGCCCAGTGAGAAACAGCTGTCACCGAAATTCCAACATTTCAGGCTTTGTTCTTGAGACTTGATTTGGGGCCCATGTGAGGACCCACCATGTTCTCTGTCCATGGTCCTCAGTATAAATGCCATGTCTGTTCTGAACCAGGCCTCTTGTCAATCTTGGCTTTAAACTCTTCAAGAAGATGACTCAGAATCTCTTTGATGTGTTTCCCAGGGAGTCTCTAAAATTAATTCTTTGTATGCCACATAACTGTATATGAAATTAGGTCACACAAAAATGCTGTGAAAATTTGATGAAAACACTTCACAGTCATACTCACATAAGGCACTGACAAATACTACTTTCTTAGTTTTACTTGTTAAAATACATAAAGCATTTTAGGAAGGACTAGGTGTATTTGAATTGCATTTGGCTTCTAAAATGAATTAGGAAGGACTGTGCATTTTCTCTTCAAATAAGGTTTTTCTTTGTTAAGTGTAAGTGCTTTTGGAAAAAAAATCTTAAGCAGAAGGTCGAAATAAAACAGATTAATTAGTATTGTTTTGATGCCCTTTAAAATACCATCTACCTTGTCTCCAACCACTTGGCTCAAAGACTTCACACAGAGCCCCCACTGTACAGTACTCCCCAGAAATACTAAAACTCCACTGAACCCCCAACTACATATTCTCTCCTAATTTTTAGCTCATTCCTCTCTCATGCATGTGTCATTGAATTAATTTTTTTTTTTATTTAGAACCACCATAACCTCAGATTCATCTCTCCAGAGATCAAAGATAGGTAAATTATGAATGTCAAAAGACTTTGCTGAATGCAGCTCCTTATAAAGTATGTCAGGATTAAACGTTCTAAAGCCAAGATTATCTAGCCCCACCTCCACCCTCCAAAAAAGGAAAAAAGACAAGAAAAAAGAGGTACCAATCCTTTAAGAGCATCTGTATATTTACAAAGAACTTACTTTGTTTTTCTCATCCATCTGATTCAAAATTTTCCATGTGGATTTTAGTTTTGTGGAAGAAAGCTCATTTTTTTTGAGACAGTACCCCTAAATTTACACATTTAAGCCCCTCACACAGACACTTTGTATCATAAAAATACTTCATTCGAAGCACAGGGCTTTGATTCTTTGATTTGATTTGACCTGTAGTTACCTCTTGCTTTGCCTGTCTCATTTTCTTCCATTTAGCTACAATTAACTATAACATGTTTAAGTCTTCTTTATTTCTGGGCTAGCACTTCCCAAGTATGACCATCCATCATTTCCGTTCCTGTAAGTTTTCCTATCTCTTGGTACCCACTTGGGTGAAACTTGAGTTAAGAAAAGTGATTTTTGTTTTACATCATTGGGCATCTCCTATTGCTTCTTTAAAAAATGATTTTCAGAAGTCTTGTGTACCTCACCCCAGTTATGCTGTTATATCTGAGACATTTTTCCTCTCCAGAACTAAACTGAGTCTTTTAAAAAGGAATAGAGACCTTTGTAGAAAAAAAAAAAAAAAAAGTCTATGGTCCCAAGAATGGGTAAACATTCCAGAGAGGTTCTTGTTTTTCCCCCAACAGGTCTGCCCATCCCTACAAATTGCGTTCTTGTAAGAATACTCTCAAAGTGAGTCACAACAACAAAGTAAACAGAGGGTTTCTCAACGTGACACAGGAAGAATTTTTTTATTTGAATTTGCATGTTGTTTATATTTTCAAGCAGGAACTGGAAGAAAGAGGTTTCACTCTCATTGAGGATATCCAGTCATGAGTTCTTTTTAAGCTTTGCTGTTTGCTCAATTCCCTTCAGCAGTGCATATTTGGAATGGGGGACTATGACTCAATTTCCCTTCCTTTCATCTCACTTACTCTTTCATCCATCTTTCCCAACACTCCACGAGGAGATTCTTTGCCAGTGTTCATTCCAAACCTCAGTTCTAGCCACATCTCTCCACCAATCTATTCCTACCTTCAAAAGTCCAAGTTTCCACCCTTTCAAAGTTCCTCATAGCCCTTCCTCATTCTCTGCTCATATGCATCCTCTGTTTCTCCCCTCACACATTGCTATTCCAGCTAACCTCCTCTGTGTGTCTTTTCTCTCTTCTTGCCTAAAACAATATTTTTCTAAAATTCCTAATTCCTTTGCCCTTTATTATTTGGTCTCCAGGTCCATAAATAACTATTCTGAATTTCACCTCTAAGAATAATTCTTAGAGGAACACCTTTGCCCTCAATTATTATATTTTTCATATTATTTGCCAAGTACATAAAATACTGCCTTTTACGGCTAGGCTTCCCATAATTCTTAAATCAATATATAAATAAATTATGTTTGTCCTTGTTGTTGCCAATTTTATCAACAATTCTCTCTCCTTGAGTCAAGAATAATGAGAACTCTGATTGCATATCCTACTGCTAAGATCAATGTGTAAAGAACACATTAGATATGTTATAGTGAAGCATGGCTATGTAGCAGCCCAGAAGATGAGAAAAAAGGAATTCTGTACCTGGTCAGATTTGAGAGAAAAAGGAAAGGAAGGGAGGTGTTAGATAGAGAAGCAGGAGGACAGGATGAAAGCAACATGGTGGGAAAATGACTAAATCTAAAATGATTATAATTCCCAGTCTCATTTCAGTCAAGTGTTCTGTGCTAGAGTTGCAAGACGTAGTAGAAGGACATTAACATGTAAGGAATCCTGGTGAGGTATCAGGCATAGGAACCCTATTCAAGGTATAGAAGAACTGCAGCACAGAGGAATATAACATGGGGGAAATTCCGGGTCACTCAAAATAGAAAACTTTAGAAAGCCTCACAGGTTATGTTGGGGTGGATGGGATTTGGGATTGGCATTTACTTAAATACTTCTTAGGTCAATATTAGTCAGGGATGTAGAGTGAGACTGGCCCTGTATATGAGAAAATTAGTAAGCCCAGCTTTGGAACTAGGAAACATAGAGACAAAAAGAGAGTGAGACTGACAGTAACTTTGATTAAAGGGTAGTTTTACTCCTGTGCTTCCATTTCTTACTCTGTAAAATGGAGAGAGTAGGGTTTGCCCTTTTGCCCAGTTGGATTGTTTTAAGTTTAAATCAGAAGTATGTAAAGAGCCCCTAAAATCCAAAAGATAAATTATTATTGTTGCTATTATTTTCCCTTTTTGGAATTGAACATTTCTGTTAGAAACAGTCTAGAAGTTAACAAGCTACTACACATTAAATTGTATAAAACTAAAAAGGAGAATCAATTTGATCAAGTTTGTTTTTAGAACTACTACTTGGAGATTAGGCTCGCATGCTTAAGACTTCTGTAATATTTGTGGAAGAGCTAATATTTGTGGAAGAGCTACAGTTACCATTATAAAAATAATTATCTCCTATATGCCAAACATAGTGCTAAGGGACTTACCTCTATTTTTTTAAATCTTCACAAAAGCCCTGTTCAGTTTACCCAAGGTGATCCTAGCCAAGTTTTTCCATCACTGCTTGATTTCAAAAATAATGCTGTTTCTACCAATACAGTTCCTTTCAAACCCTAATTATTTTAACATAAAACTTTTTTTTACAGAAACGCTATGAAGAAATCCAGTATAAAAAAATGGAGTTGATCTTTTGAAGGAGGGATGAATGAGAGAGATTCCACCCATTTGCCTCCTCCTCAAACACTATATCCCCTAGAGACACCTTCAGTGATTTCTTGGAGTTCCTGGAATTTAGAAATATCTACTCATTCCTTCTTGTCCACTTTTCAATGTAGTCTGACTACCTAAGACTAAATATAATTGTCATCCATTTGGGGAAGGAGGGTAGCATGGTTTAAGGGGTAGAAATGCTATTCAGTCAGTGCTGCAGCAGTTTGTTTAAATTGATGTGCTTCTTTGTATATCAGCTCTGATGCCATTCTTTGTGAGTCTCTTAAGAGGTATTTACTTGGTACTTGTCATGATCAAAGCACAAAATGAGGATGATTATTTCTCTCAGCATTTCAAGTGAAATGTGTGAAAGAGAAGAAAATCTTCTGTGTCACGGAGTTGAAATTGTCCTGAGCTGGTCATTCAAGCCCTAGCTGCCATGCGTTTGCGGTTTAGTTTTGGGGAGATTACCACTAGGGCCTCAGTTTTCTCATTGATCAAATCTGGTTGTTGAGTCAGGTATTCTGTAAGGGTTTTCTAATTTCTAGAACCCTCTAAGTCTGTGAAGAGTCTCTCTAGCCCTGTTTACACCTCAGTCCAATTCACCATCCCAGCCAAACTACACTAATGCTTAGAAAGGCTTTGTTCTTTCTCTTTTTTCTTTTTTTTTTCTTTTTTTTTTTTTTTTGAGACGGAGTCTCGCTCTGTCACCCAGGCTGGAGTGCAGTGGCACGATCTCAGCTCACTGTAAGCTCCACCTCCTGGGTTCACACCATTCTCCTGCCTCAGCCTCCCGAGTAGCTGGGACTACAGGCGTCCACCACCACACCTGGCTAATTTTTTTGTATTTTTTTAGTAGAGACGGGGTTTCACCATGTCAGCCAGGATGGTATCGATCTCCTGACCTTGTGATCCGCCCGCCTCGGCCTCCCAAAGTGCTGGGATTACAGGTGTGAGCCACTGCACCCAGCAGGCTTTGTACTTTCTTTGACTATTCTTTGGTATGCATGGTCCTGCCTAGTGCTGTGTTGGTAAACACTTAACATTAGCCTGATTTGAAATGTTTCCCAATTTTCATGGTGTAAATGATTTCCATCATAACCAATGTCAAGCTACCAAAGTGAGGTCAACTGAATACATGGCAGTGCAGCATCATATAGTATTTCTGCCACATGAATACATTAGGCATCAATAACCTCCAGTGACAAGTTTTGAGTATTCTTTACCTTTGTCTTTAATATCATCTATGTAACTTTATATATTTTAACTTTTAATAATGACTCACAGTTCTCCCCACTCCCCGCTCCACTGCTGAGTTCGGGGGGTAACTTACTACAAGTCTGGCCCTATATATAAGAAAAATAGCAAATCAAGCTTTGGATCCAGGAAACACAGAGTGAGGAAAAATGAGAGCGAGACTGAGAGTAACTTTGATTAACAGGTGGTTTTATTCCTGTAGTTCCATTTCTTACTCTGTAAAATGGAGAGAGTAAGGTTTGCCCTTTTGCCCAGCTGGATTGTTTTAAAGTTCAAGTGAGAAGAATGTGAAAAGACACTGAAAGCCAAAAGATAAATTATTATTGTTGCTATTATTTTCTCTGTTTGGAACTGAAAGTTTCCATTAGAAGTCTAAGTCTGACACAAAATAATAATATAAAATCACGAATATTAGAAAACCTACATGTAGTAGAAATAAATCAGTTCATCAACTTAGAGAGGCTGAACAACTACAGTTTCATCCACTTGGTTTTAAAGCTCTATGATGCTTAATGGTTTGACAGAAGTTTAATTTGAGCTCAGAACCACTGCTATAAAAAGTACTACTGAATGCACCTGTGTTCATTGTACTATATTAAAATAAAGACCAAAAAAAGGGCTTTTTGGCATTTCTGTATTTCTGGCCATTTTCTAATGATTTATGCAGCTGTTCACTGAATAGGAAAACTTATTTAAGGAAGTAACTGTTAAGAATTAAGGGAAAAAGAGAAACCTGGAGGTCGTGATAGAAGCATTATTTTCGAGATCTTGGTAACTTTTTCAATGTTTTTGTTGTTGTTGGACTGTTATGGTACCAGCTTGCTCAAAATTAAATAAGCAAATGACATGTGATGCTACCTGGATGAAAGCCAGGCTCATATGGATGAATGAAATATTCACAATGATATCCTGACTTAAAGTGAAACATGTTGCAGAAAACAATTCTAAGAATGTGAAAACCATTATCTCATGTTCAGTCACTTTGCATGATTGAAACTAGTGGTGAAATTTCGCTTGGAAAAAGTCACCATCATTTGCCATATGTGTTTCTGTTACTACCCACATATAGGTAGTAGGTTACCAAAAAAATGTAGTACAGTTTGAACAAGAGGTAACAGTTTATAGAGCTCCTCTCAATTCACATTTGTAACAAGCAGGGTAGTTTTGGTCAAAGGAGCAACTGCTCACAACTAAGTCAAATACTTAAGATGCATTTTTGATAAGAAACCATGAAGGTAGGAAGAAATGATAACTATGTAACATTCTAAAAAGGCTGCACATACTAACAGAGTTCCATGGGAAATAGTCTGACTCTATTGAAAAACATTATTTATTCGAACTAAAAGATTAAAACCTTTTTCCTGGAACTCAGAATAAAGTATGCTTGTTTATTTTAATAAAGTTCCTAAGGTTTCTGTGGACATGGCATTTTTGATTGACATTTTTGTTGCACTGTATCTAAGGAAAGGCAGTATAACGGGTGGCTATGGAGACTTCCAAATGCATGCTTAACCCCAGGAGAAGGATCAGACAGAGGTGGTGTATGTACAGCCCAGATGTTTACTTCTCTTAAGCAAAATTAAATTTAATAATAGGAAGAATTCTGATGAAAATTCAAAAGTTATGTTTAGAATGTAAAATAGGAGTTGATATTGATAGTGTGACTTTTTGAGAGATGGACAAAGGAAAATATGTGTAAGACTGAATTAAGGTAGATTAATGGGGAGGGAGATATATGATACACAGAAATGGGTTTTGGAGTTAGTCAAACTTGGATTCAAGTTACTAGCACTGTCAACTACAAATTGGATGACCTTGGGTTAGTTAGTTGACTAAACTGTCTTGTCTTCAGCTTCCTCATCTACCAAATGGGAATTTAATGTCCAACAGAACAGGACAATTATGAGGAATCAATGCAGTGATAATTGTGAATTACCCAAAACTTGGTCACTATGAGGATAAGAAGATTGTATAACCATCTGCCACTTGCAATTTTTGTAGAGTCCATGGGTATGAGGCACCCATCCTAGAATGAAATTGAAAAATACTTGAGCTAGGTCATATACAGTACTGTGTCTTTCTATAAAGAATGGGATAGTTGAAAGTGATTAAACGCAACAGTCTGGAACTAAAAAATGGAAAGATTGGGCAAGATATTAAAAACAAACCAACCACAATAACCTCCCAAGTCGTAACAAGAATTGGGCAATAGAAGGGTAGCCTGAGTCACCATGAAGAAGACACAACGATAGGTTAGAAAGTAGATGAAACCACTCTGGAATGACTACAGATGAAGACTGCTTGAGGTCGATGATATGAAATGGATTTTCCAATCCCAATCTAGTTTATTTTTATCTTCCTCATGAAAAGTAAAATAATTCACATGACAGTTTGATTGAGACCTTATGAGTGCCACTTCCATTGTGCAAGACAGGAACATTTAGGGCAGGAAGCTTTTGCCAAATGGTAACAGAAGATGGCTGAGGCCAGTGTGAGTGAGAAGCAAGAAGAGAATTGAGCAAGAATTTAGTGAATTTTGGAGAAAAGGCCACCAGGGTAATCCGAATCAAAATGTGTCATTGTCATCATTAGAGTCTCCTTTCATTTGTGTCACTCATAGACTTAATGAGGGGGGAAATAATAAGAGCCTAGAAGTCAGAACCTTTGATCAATGCCCTCTGGTCTGTATTGTGGGGTTACCCTTCAGGGAATGTCTGCATATTACATATTAAAACAAAACCCTAGGCAGCTCTCAGATGCCCCCAAAACCTAACTGTTTCTATAGCAATTCCTGAAATCTACAGGAAATTGCAAAATTAATACATTTGGCTTACAAGTCACTAGCTGTGTGTCCTTCAAGATTACTACTTGGTACCTGTGACAGTCTAGATGAGATTTTAAAGTCTCTAAAAAAAGCCTAAAGACCAGTGTAGACCTAGGTTTAGACAATCTGTTCCTAATTTTTCTTTGCCCTTGGAGGACTGTTAAGAGTTTTATAAAATAATTGCCATTTCAGTGCTGGCGAGCTCAGACAGTTTACGTCTCCAATGTATGGTTGAGAGTGAGAATAATTAGAGTTATGAAAAATCAGTCTCTCCCATCAATTTCCAGGTACAGGCTGTACCATTGTTGGGCAATTTCATAATCTCATTTGCACATCTGTGTTTGTTTAATGTTTGAGTGTGCTTGGATATGCTAGCCATCTATAAATCCCCATCCATTAGGTAGCTTGGACTTTCATAAGGAGATCCAAAGACCTAATGAAAAGAACATTTTGGTACCAATTCTTTGTTTACAGAGAGGATCTTTTTCTTTTCCCCCAAAGAGCTCAAAGTACTTTTCATTAAAACATTACTGCATGTCTATGAAATAGGTAGTAGGTTGGAAGCAGAAGCTCTATATTTTATAGATGAGCAATTAAGCCTCCAGCCAGCATGACAGAATCCTTAGAAGACAGAACCCAAACTTCCAAGCCAGCTAAGCTTAGTTGCTTTCCACACAGTCACTTAGTAATACACAAGCCAAACAAAATTGAAGTTTAGACTAACTGCAGAGAAATGAAGACTTAACACGGAAAAAAAAATGTATTTTCAATGGATTTCTATTGTGTTTCCTTTTCAGGTGTGTATTTTCAATGCTATTCTATTAATAATAACAGCATCATGGAGTTCTCATTTGCCTTTCAGAATCAGGGAAATGCCTCTGTATATGGTAGGGAGATAAGACCTGAAAAATTAATCATAAAAATGTGAGAACAAAAACACAATTCTAAATTCTCATTTTCAGGGAAAATTGTTACTAAGACATGTTTTATAAAACACGTCTGATAATGTTCACCATATGTATGCAAATGGTGTGTGTGCGTAATCGTAAATGTAAGAAGAAATGACTTAAGATAAAGTAGGGAAAACTTCTGTTTGACACAAGAAAAATATTTCAAATAACAGAATGACAACCACTAGAACAAGTTACAGAGAAAGATTGCAGGCAAATCTGCCCTTAGTATTTTCAGGGCTCGAGCAATAGTAAAAACGATGCTTGATTTAAATATTCTATTCCCCAGCTTTGACAAATAGACCTTTGTAATGACAAAATAAGAAATGCATTAAGTTATGATTTGTCATAAGACTAAGAATCGACCAAATATCTAAGAAGATTGAGCATATGGACCAATGGAGTAAAACATAAAATGTAATTGTATTCAAAGTATTCAAGTTTGAGTGTATTTGCATCTAAAAAATAAAATTACATGTAAGATATAAAAAATAAATTGAATATATTTTTTAAAAGTCATTTTTCTTCTAAGAATTCAAAATTATACTGTGAGCTATAAAAATAAAATTAAAAATTAAAACTATTTTTATAAAAATGAAACTATTTGCAATTCTAGTATTTGGGACCTATCTAGTCAGCATTATAAACATCAGTATCACACATCATGCATGTTATTTACATATATGCAAATGTAAACATAATACGGATTGTTTAATATAATAAAATAATTTTTTAGCTAATCCTTGCAAATCCTGCACTAATTTAAGAGTTTCTCTGGAATCACAAATTAAAATATTAAGAGAAGCAAGAAAATGAATAGTTGGCACTGTTGAGAAATGATATTTTATCATGTAATAATCTAGTATTCCTATTACATAATGCATCATATTATTGGACAAATTAATTGATTTGTCGTTCCTCTAAATCAAGCCCTTCTACTGCTCAAATTATCCCTGCACTCTGAAGCACTGTCCATCTCTGATGTCAGCAGGGTTGCAATCCACAAACCTTCATGGCCTTTGGACAGTTTCTTTTGTTTTGTGGACACGCAGCAAGGAATACAGAGGAGCTTTTCTCTGGGACTTGGACAGTGTTGGTTAAAAGAGTAGATGTTTAGGATTATTGGTCACACTATGCCAGCACCAAGTGCTAGACCCAAATGACAAAGAATCCTGTGTGTTCTTTAATAAATTGTGTGTGTGTGTGTGTGTGTGTGTGTGTGTGTCATGTAGGACCCTCTAAAGTGCAAAGCTCAGAATAAACCTTTTGCCTAGGTCTAAGGATGATATTGGTTATAGAGTCTTAGCACAATCAAAACTTTCAAGAAGCTTTTTAGAGAGGCATAAGTTATTCAAGAATGTTTGGGCCGGGCGCGGTGGCTCAAGCCTGTAATCCCAGCACTTTGGGAGGCCGAGACAGGTGGATCACAAGGTCAGGAGATCGAGACCATCCTGGCTAACATGGTCTCTACTAAAAAATACAAAAAAACTAGCCGGGCGAGGTGGCGGGCGCCTGTAGTCCCAGCTACTCGGGAGGCTGAGGCAGGAGAATGGCATGAACCCGGGAGGCGGAGCTTGCAGTAAGCTGAGATCCGGCCACTGCACTCCAGCCTGGGCGACAGAGAGAGACTCCGTCTCAAAAAAAAAAAAAAAAAAGAAAAAAAAAA